>NW_005367431.1:818761-827722 GCF_000412655.1 Myotis brandtii | reverse complement strand
TTGGGTGCCTGGCCAGCCTGGATGAGGGGATGATGGCTGTTTGCAGCTGGTTGCACCCCCTTCAGGGTGGGGGTCCCCACTGGGGTGCCTGGCCAGTCTGGGTGAGGGGCTGAGGGCCGTTTTCAGGCTGGTGGGCGACTGAAGCTCCCAACCTTTCCTTTCTTTTTTTTTATTCTGGGATTTATTTACCTTCTATGGCTGTCACTGGAGCTGAGAGCCGTCTCCAGCTCTGAGGCCCAGCTCCAGCTTGAGGCCTCGGCTGCTGAAAGCAGGTATCTGGGGTTTGTTTGGCTTCTATAATTGAAACACTGTTGCAGCTCCAGCTCTGAGACCTCCGCTGGCTGAAAGCAGGTATCTGGGGTTTGTTTAGCTTCTATAATTGAAACATAGTTGCTTTCGGAGCTGTTGCTTTCAGGCTCAGAGCCTGGCTGCGGCAGGAGGGAAACCTTGGCTTCCTCCATCACCGGGGCAACCAAGTCTCATGTTTGCTTCAGCTGTGTGGCTGCCGCCGCCACCTTGGTTGGCAGTTAATTTGCATATCACCCTGATTAGCCAATGGGAAGCGTATCGGAGGTACGGTTAATTACCCTATTTGTCTTTTATTAGATAGGATATGTCTAGAGGCCTGGTGCACAAAATTTGTGCACTCGAGGTGGAGGCACCTCAGCCCAGTCTTCACCCCCTCACAGTCTGGGAGCCCTTGGGAGATGTCCGACTGAAGGCCTAGGCCTGCTCCCTGTGGTGCACAAATTTCATATCTCAATAAAGCTGTCAGTCTGACATCCTTAATGCTGCTGCATAGGTGGGAGAGGCTCCCGCCACCACCACTGCGCTCACCAGCTGTGAGCCCAGCTTCTGGCACATTGACCACCAGGGGGCAGCTCCTGCATTGAGCGTCTGCCCCTTGGTGGTCAGTGCATGTCATAGTGACAGGTCATTCTGCTGTTCGGTCGATTTGCATATTAGCCTTTTATTATATAGGATGGTAGCTTTGTAGTAAGTTTTAAAATCAGGAAGTATAGTTCTCTATCTTTGTTCTTCCTTGTTTCCTTGTCAAGATTATTTTGTCTATTTAGGATTCCTCAAGGTGCCATAAGAATTTTAGGATGGCTTTTTTCTATTTCTGCAAAAAAAAAAGCAATTGGGATTTTAATAAGGATTAGATTGAATCTATAGATCACTTTGGGTAGTATTGACCTCTTAACAATATTAAGTCTCCCAATCCATGAACATGGGATATGTTTCTACTTGTGACTTCTTTAATCTCTTTCAACAATTTTTTGTAGTTTCCATTTTATAAGTCTTTTACCTCTTTGGTTAAGATAATTCCTAAGTATTTCATTCTTTATAATGCTATTTTAAATGAAATTGTTTTTGCAATTTTCTTTTCAGACTGTTCATTGTTTGTGTATAGAAATGTAACTGATTTTTATGTGTTGACTTTGTATCCTGCTACTTTGCTAAATTTATTCATTAGTTCTAACAATTTTTGCGTGTGAAATCTTTAGGGTTTTCTACCTATAAGATTAAGTAATTTGCAAATAGAGTTGATATTACTTCTTTTTTTCCAATTTGGATGCCTTGTATTTCTTTTTCTTGCCTAAGTGCTCTGGGAAATGTAACTGATTTTTATGTGTTGACTTTGTATCCTGCTACTTTGCTAAATTTATTCATTAGTTCTAACAATTTTTGCGTGTGAAATCTTTAGGGTTTTCTACCTATAAGATTAAGTAATTTGCAAATAGAGTTGATATTACTTCTTTTTTTCCAGTTTGGATGCCTTTTATTTCTTTTTCTTGCCTAAGTGCTCTGTCTAGAACTTCTAGTATCATGCTTAATAGAAGTGGCAAAAGTGGGCATGCCAGTCTTATTCCTGATTTAGAGAAAAAGCTTTCAGTCTTCCACCATTGCATATGGTATTTGTTGTGAGATTTTTATAAGTAGCTTTTATAATGTTGAAGTAGTTTCCTTCTGTTGCTAGTTTGTTGAGTGTTTTTGTCATGAGATAGTGTTGAATTTTGTCTGGTGCTTTTTCTGTATAAATTGAGATGTTCATGTTTGTTTGTTTTTCTTTATCCTATTAATGAAGAGAAAAAGTTTCATATTTTGAACTATCTTTGCATTCCATGAATAAATCTCACTTGTTCATGCTGTTTAATTCTTTTAATATGCTGCTAAATTTGGCTTACTAATATTTTGTTGAGGATTTTTTCATCAATGTTTATTAGGGATATTGGTCTGTAGTTTTCTTTTCTTATGGTAATAGTCTAGCTTTTATATCAAGGCAATGCTGGCCTCACAGAATGATTGAGGAAGTGCTCCTTCCTCTTTAATTTTTTGGAAAAGTTTGAGAGGATTAATATTAGTTTTTCTTTAAAAGTTTGGTAGACCTCACCACAGAAACCATCAGGTAGCTCCAGGACACTTCTTTCTTGGGGATTTTTTTTATTCCTGTTTCCATCTCCTGCTCATTACAGGTCTATTCAGATATTCTATTTCTTCATTATTTAGTCTTAGTACATTTGTGTTTCCAGGTATCTGTCCATTTCATCTAGTTTATCTAACTTTTTGACATACTATTTTGCATAGTACCTCCTATAATCTTTTTAATTTTTTAGAATCAGTAGTGATGTCACCATTTTTATTTTTATTTTAGTAATTTGAGTCTTTTCTCTTTTTTGCTTAGCCTACCTAGCTAAAGAACTGTCAGTTTTGTTGGTCTTTTTAAAGAACCAACTTTTGTTTTCATCTATTTTTCTCTATTGTTTTTCTATTCTTCATTCATTTATCTCTGTTCTAATCTTTATTATTTCTTTCCTTCTTCTAGCTCTGGCTTACTTTATTCTTCTTCTTCTAGTTCCTTAGGTTGAAAATTTAGGTTTTTAATTTGAGATTTTTCTTGTTTTTTCTTAATGTAAATATTTATAGTTATAAAATTTCCCCTTAGCACCACTTTCACTAAGTCCCATAAATGTTGGTATATTGTGATTTTGTTTCCTTTTGCCTGTAACTATATTCTAATTTCCTTGGTGATTTTTCTCTGATCCATTTGTTGTTTAGCAGTGTACTGTTTAATTTCCACACATTTGTGAATTTTTCACTTTTACTTCTATTATTGATTTCTAACTTCATCTAGTTGTGGTTGCAGGAGATACTTTGTATGGTATCTGTCTGTTTTAATTTATTGAGACTTAATTTGTGGCCTAACAGTCTATCCTAGAAAATGTCCCATGTGCAATTGAGAAGAATGTATATGTTGTGTTTGCTGAGTGCAGTGTTCTATTATATCTGTTAGATCAAGCTATTTCCTCAGCTCCTGTCAGGTTGCTCTATCCATTGTTGAGTGGGGTATTAAAGTCTCCAACTACTATTGTAGAACTGTTTCTCCCTTCAATTCTGTCAGTTTTTGCTTCATATACAGTAAGTCTTAATGTCATTGATAGGTTCTTGGAAACAGACTTTACGTGAAATGATATATAATGAAACCAATTTTACCATAGGTTAATTGACATAAACAAGAGTTAAGTTCCTATGGCATATTTCTGGTCACAAAGATATCACTGAACTTCTAAATAAAGACCCCAAAACACTTCTAATATTAAACATTAAAAGAAATGTGAGATATGCATACATTTAAGAAAGATGAAAAAATAAGTAATATAATTACTTTCCACCCTGCTTATTCCAGTTCAGGATTGCAAGTGGCTGGAGCCTGTCCCAGCAGCGCAAGGTGCAATGCAAAACCAACCCTGTACGGGACACTAGTATTACATCACAAAGTGCAATTACACACACACACACACACACACACACTCATACTGGGACAACTTAGACCTGCCACTTAGCCTAATGTGAACATAGTTGAGGTGTGGGAGGAAACTGGAATACCTGGAGAAAACCCATTCAGGCATGGGGGGAATGTGCCAACTCCACACAGACAGTGGCCCTGGCCAGGATCATTTTTTTCCCCTCATCAATATTATAATGACACGATATTGAACAAAGCAATGTTATTCAGGGCCTGCTGTATTTTGACAGTCTGTCATTAGATATTTGTAATTTTTATATCTTCTTGCTATATTAACCTTTTATTAATATATAACGTTCTTTGTCTCTTGGAACCTTTTTTATTTAAAGTTCACTTTGTCTGATATAAGTGTACCCACCCCTGCTCTCTTGTAGTTGCTATTTGCATGGATTATGTTTCTGTCCTTCCACTTTTCAATCCATCGTCCTCTTTTATAGCCTGGTAGTGTCTCTCCATTGCCCCCTACTGACAATGTCTGACATTGCACCATGTGGCATAGGAGAGAGAATTACAGGATTCAGCTTCAGTAGCACAATGCAAGACAAAGAAAAGTGAATGTGTAGCTGAGGCAATAAATTGATAATGGGTATAGTCCCCTAGTTTTAAGAGCATTAATAGAGGGGTCTTTTCTAAAGATGCTGAGTTCTTGGAAGTAGGCTGAAGTCCAAGGCCTCACGTCTGATGCCAGAATCCACTCAATAAACATAAAATACTAGGGGCCCGGTGCACGAAATTCATGCATGGGGGGGGGGTCCCCTCAGCTTGGCCTGCGACGATGCCAGCATCCCGCCCCAGCCACTATGGGCACCGCCATCTTTGTTGCGGAGTGACAGTTAATTTACATATTATTCTTTTATTAGGTAGGATTGATAGTAAATACAACATCAGCTCCCAGGCAGGCATGGTGTGTAATATATTGCATAGATTATTTCACTTAATCCTTACAATAACTCAAAGAAGTAGAAAGTAGTCCCCCTCCCCCGCCTTTACAAAGGAGGAAACTGGGGGAGAGAAGGAGAGATGTGAAATAGTTTGTTTAAAAAAACACACACACAATAGCTGTCATTCAAATACAGGTGGTCCTGTTATTGTGCCCTCCATCAAGTAGCATCTAATTACTACTTGTGCACCTACCGTCTCTGGGCAGCTTTGACTATGGAAACCTCTTCCTTCACTCACATCGAGGGCATGTACGCCTTCCACGTGGAAGCCCTTTGTATTTTAAGATATTTCTTTTGTCTGTATGGGAATTTTCCTCCTGCAGGTTCAACAGCGCGTCTCCCCTCGGCATCTGCATCATGCTCTTCTGACCACACCCAAGCTTTCTCTCCCCTTTCACACTGGGGTACAAAGGTGGATGCAGTTCTCCATCGATGGTCCTCTCCCCAGGGCAGGGCCCGCTGCCCGCCTCAGCCTGTCCCGAGGGCCTAGCACAGCCAGGCAGAGCATGTCTCTGAGCCTTGGCTTTCCTCTTCCGGGGCAAAAACATATGGCTAATTGGGTTTCCATGGGCACTCAGTAAAATCACAGATGAGAAAGTGCTGAGCACAGTGTTTGACTCCGTTAGGATTGGAAGAAGTGAGGTCGAGTCCCCTGATGTATGGAGAAAACCTGAGAATTATCTCCAGGCCTTGTGTGTGGCAGAGCCAGAACTAGAACCCAGGCTTCCTAACAGCCAAGTCCGATCTCTCCTCACATTTTAGAGGCAAAACCCAGCTTCTCTCCTCTTGGAGTCAACAGTGGATCACATCACGGAGGGTGGCCACGCGCCCTTTCTCAAGCATCAGCGATGCCAGATGAATCAGGGCAACACTCAGAGCGGCGGCTGGCCGGCCCTGGTGCCAGGATCAGCCCTTTCCCTCGGCCTCTTTCCCTCCCTCCCTCTCTCTTTGATGATTCCACATCCTACAAACTCCGACCGCATTTGCAGAGAGGTCCTAATGGCTGCCTGGTCCCTCTGAGGACTCCTGCGCATTCCCTGTAATGACATTCATTAGTCCGTCTGACATCAATGCTGTTCTCAGGTTAATATGTTTAATTAAATGAGGCATTTATTTTCCGTTAGAAAACTCCTGATGAAGCATGTTTGCTCCTGATGAGTTCCGCTGATGAATAGATTAATGCTGGCCTTAAAATAGTTGATTAAGAAAATGAATCTAACCAACATCTTCCTCAGATAGAGGCTGTGCTTGAATGAAGTTGTTTCTTTAGGGGAAGAAACAGACAGAAAACCCTCACTTCACTCTGTGACTTGTTCTTCAGCTGCTTGTGTTTCCTCTCCCCCTCCCATGACCCACACTCCAAAACCGGAGGACATGGGAAGGCCAAGGACCAGTGCGTGATGAGGGGAGGGCAGAATGTCTGCAACCGAGCAGCCCAGGAACCCAGAGCACGAAAAGGGAGCTCTCCTGGGGTGGCAGAGGCCACCAAGATGTGTTCATGTGGCTGGGAGCCAAGCTGGCCTGTCCATGTCACTGAACAGCTTTGATTTGAGAGAGAGAGAAACATCAGTTTGTTGTTCCACTTATTTATGCATTCATTGGTTGATTTTTTTTTAATCCTCACCTGAGGATATTTTTCCATTGATTTTAGAGAGAGTGGAAGAGAGAGGGAAAGACAGAGAGAAACAGCCATGTGAGAGAAACACATCGATTGGTTGCCTGCTGCATGCGCCTCAACCAGGGCCCAGGCCAGGGAGGAGCCTTCAACCTAGGGCAGTGATGGCGAACCTTTTGAACTCGGCGTGTCAGCATTTTGAAAAACCCTAACTTAACTCTGGTGCCGTGTGTCAGCATTTTGGAAAACCCTAACTTAACTCTGGTGCCGTGTCACATATAGAAATTTTTTGATATTTGCAACCATAGTAAAACAAAGACTTATATTTTTGATATTTATTTTATATATTTAAATGCCATTTAACAAAGAAAAATCAACCAAAAAAAAAATGAGTGTCATAGGTTCGCCATCACTGACCTAGGTACATGCCCTTGACCGGAATTGAACCTGGGATCCTTCTATCTACAGGCCGACACTCTATCCACTGAGCCAAACGGGCCAGGGCCATTGGTTGATTCTTGTATTTGCCCTGACTGGGGATCAAACCCTCAACCTTGGTATATTGGGACCATGCTCTAACCAACGGAGCTACCTGGCCAGGGCTGGGGTTCGCTGTTATAGCACCAATGCCCTGCACCGAGTGGGCGCTCCATAAATATTTGTTAAATGAGTGAAGCAGATACTCAACAAATGGTGGCTTTTATTATTATTCACAGAATCACCGTATCTCAAGAGGGAAAAGGTGCCCATCCCCTGGACACATCCAGCCAGTGAGCCAGACTACTTGTCTCCTGGCCCTAGGGTCAAAGATAAAGAGTGTCTTTATCAAGGGCCTCATGAAACATTAGGATGTCTTCCAAGTCAAGGAAGCAGCTCCCAGGTTCAGAGAATGTTCCAGATGGAAAGGCTTTCACAATGGCTCCATCTGACTTTTTTCATTCAACACGTGAGTGTCACATTTGTTCAATCTGTTGTTTCTTTTTTTCCTCTTTTTCTACTTTCTTCGGAGTGACTTGGTCATTTATTATTATTCCACTTCATCTCATCTATTAACTTATTATGTATACCTCTTATTATCGTTCAGTGGTTTTCCTGAGGTTTGCAATATGCATCCTTAATTAGTCCACCTCTATTTCTTTGCATAGATCCAAGATTCTCTTTGATATCATATTCCTTCTGTTTAAAAATTTCCTTTAACACTTCTTAGAGTAAATCAGCTGACAATGAATTTCCTCAATTTGTGTTTGAGAAAGTTTTCATTTCTTTTTCATTTTTGAAACATATTTCCTCTGGTATAGAATTCTAGGTTGGCAGTTTGTTGGGGTTTTTTTTGTTTGTTTCTTTCTTTCTTTTAATGCTTCAAAAATGTCACTCCCTTATCTTCTGGTTTGGATGGGTTCTGATGAGAAGTCTGGTCTGATTCTTTTGTCTGTTTCTCTCTGTAAAATATCCTTTCCTTTCTCTCTTTCTCTGTCTGTCTCCAAGGTGGCCCCCTGCCTTTTCTTCTCCAACAGTTTGAACATGAGGTGCCTAGGGAGTGGGGTGCGGGGTGGGGGGGTGTTTATTTTACTTGATCATGTCTGAGCTTCTTGGACATGTACTTTTTTTCTATCATTAGTTTGGGGAAATTCTTGGTGATTATTTCTTCAAATGCTTTTCTGCTTCATTCTCTCTCTTCTGTTATTCTAATCACATGCCTAGTAGGGTTGTTAATATTGTCTCACTGTTCTTGGATGTTATATTCTGTTCTCTCTCTCTCTGTCTCTCTCTCTCTCAATCTCATCCTTGTGTTTCAGTTTAAATAACTTCTACCGACCTGTCTTCATGTTCCCTGACCTGTCCTTAGCTGTTCCAAGTCTGCTGTGAGAGGCGTTCTTCATCTGTTACTGCATTTTTCACTTCAAGCGCTTTCATTGATTTTTTTTCTCACAGTTTCCACTGCTCTGCTGAAATTACCCATCTGATCTTGCACGCCGTCCTTTCACATATTAATCACAGCTATTATAACGTCCTTGTCAGGTGTTTTCATCACCTGTGTCACATCTGAGTCGGGTTCTGGTGATGGCTTTGTATCTTATTTGTCTCATAATATTTTTGCCAGAAGCTGGACTTCTTAGCTCAGGCAATAGAGACTGAGGAAAATTGTTTCTATGCCTTGAAATGGGCACAACTTTCCTTCTGCTAAGCCGTTAGTGATGGGATTTGAGTTCATCTAGCCAGGGGTTGGACTGGGTTTGAGATTTATTGTTGCTATGGTTACCCTCATGCACCACAGGCTTCAAACTCCTTGTGTTTAGGATGGAGACTGGTTTTCCAGAGCCCTGTCTGTTTGAAAGTATGCCTTAGGCTTTCCCTTTGCATGGGCCTCAGAGAGGGTCTCTTTATACCATCCCCCCTCCCTCTCCTGCTCCTTCCCCAGCATCATTCTGGTCTTACTAGTTATGCAAAGCTCATGAGCTTGGCAGTGGGATACTAGGGGTGCATTTTCTGTTCTGATTAAGCCTCCGTCTTGGGCCCTGTTTCCCTGCATCTCAGGGTGAGGCCTTCTCAGTTCTCTCCCCCTCCCGCTGTGTGGTTCTGCCCAGTGAGTATTCCCT
>NW_005367431.1:808998-818620 GCF_000412655.1 Myotis brandtii | reverse complement strand
AAAGGGATTCTCCTTCTCCTTCCTCCAATCAAGCTGGGTTTTCACCACTGCCTGAAGAGCAGATGTTCTTGTTCCATTTTCCACTTAGATGAAGGCTTTTGTTTCACAGGAGCACAGGGGAGAGGGGTCTGAGCAGGATTTCTTGCAACTGCCCCGTGTCTGAGCCACAGTGGACACTTGCTCAGGACTCTCTCTGACCTTCCTGTGAGCATCCTCAGGGGTTCCACAGGAAGCCAGAAAATTGTGGCAGACGCCCCGAAGTCAGGGGACTGCACACTGCCCAGAAAGCCTCACTCGGCCTCCTCCAACTCAGCTCTTCTTGCCTGTTTGATTGCACCTGCCCAGGTGACAGAGTGCCTCCGTCTCCTCCTCCTCGCAGGTGCCCGTCTCTGCACAGATCTGGAGCTAGTTGTTTGCTCCTTGACTTCAGCTCTTTGACGCATTTGAAAAATAAGTCATGAATTGGGGTTGGTCTAGCTCTCTAGCTCACGTTTAAGCAAGTCCCCGTGTCTTTCCGGGTTGAGAGAACCTGTAACTTCAGATGCAGAGCCTCATTTTTATATCATTTGCAACCACTGGCTGCACAAGTCCCGCCTCTGAGTCATCTGGATTCTGTTACAGTGACCAGGGCTCTCAGGCCTCCTGCTCAGCAGGGAGTCCCATAAGAGGGACCCACAGCAGGTCAAGTCCTGGGTTCAAGTCCCAACTCTGGCCCAGATTCACCAAATGACCTTGGACAATTCCCTGCCCTCCCTGCACCTCACTGTTCCAGGACCTCTTACCACTGGACATCCCTCTGCGTTTATGGCTGCAGCACGCCCTCACCTGCCCGGAGAGAAACACGCTTCATTCATTCAAGGAACTTCTCAGACGGCCCTACTGTGCCCAGGCCCTGGGGCTGGTCCTGGCCTGCAAGGGTGGCGGAGGCCCTGTTGATCCCAATGGGTGACACTCTCAGCCCCTTGGGGAGAGAAACCACATAGAGTAATGACTCCAATATCATAGGCAAAAGTCTGGGGCAAGGTCAGCACAGGGCACTGCAAGACCCGGGGCTTGTCACCAGAAAGGGAACTGGGCCCGGAGCAGATCTGCTTCCGGCCGGCAGGTAGTGTGTGGGTTCTTGCCTCTGTGCAGGAAAGATTTCACAACACGCGTCCAGGTGTTTATTAAAGCTGGGACAACGACACAAAGGAAGGACTCAAGGCAGGAAAAACAACAAGAGAGGGCCTAGGCCGTGCTGGGGTTTGGCTCACTGGAAACATTATAGGAAAAGAGGGAGCCGAGGCAGGGCTGCTGTTAGCTCACTGGGAAGTCGGAGGAAAAGGGGGCCTTGGAGACAGGATCAGGGGTGAGCCCCGGACGAACTGCCATTGCCTATTGCTCCACTGGTTGCAAGTCTCGGTCCAGTTTAAGAAGCCATTGTGGCCCTCGAGTCAAAAAGTTTGCCCACCCCTGGCCTAGGCCGTGCTGGGGTTTGGCTCACTGGAAACATTATAGGAAAAGAGGGAGCCGAGGCAGGGCTGCTGTGAGCTCATTGAGAAGTCAGAGGAAAAGGGGGCCTTGGAGACAGGATCGGGGGTGAGCCCCGGACGAACTGCCACTGCCTATTGCTCCACTGGTTGCAAGTCTCATGGGGAGCCTTAGAGTTGAGGAGAGAAAAGTAAAGATGGGTGCCTGAGAGGGAAGGAAGGCGTGGGCGTGCTCCGGAGAGAGCCCACGCTGGGTCTTTGTCTTGGGGGTTCTTATCTGTTTTCTAAAGATGGGAATTTTAAGGGAGGTCTTAGGGGAGGATCTCAATAGAATATTCATCTGCTTTATGCAGATGTACCCAAATGAGATTCCTTCACCTGACTGCATCTATCCTTGGGTTTGGTTGGCATGAGTGGCACTAATTGGATTTCTGTTATCGGTCTCTCTGAGCAGGGTGGTTGACGCTATTTACCCTCTAGTTGGGGAGGAGAAGTGCAAACCATTTACTCTGAAGTGTCCTTGGTTAGGGAAGAGAGGATTTTTCGATTTACTAGATGGCTGTAAACTGCTTGGCCTTTTAACTATGTGTCTCAGCTTCCTTACTCCACTTTCCTGATTTATTAACTGTCTCAGACTCTGTCCATTTGGGGGGTTCAGGAGAGCTCCCTGGGGGCTGGGCACACCTTCCCTGTGGCTTCCACACCTGCTCCCCAACTCTCCACCTACACAGCCTTGGGCAAGTCATCCCCTCCCTGGTCTGTCAAATCCAGGCCTCAGCTCAAATGCCACCTCCCCCGGAGGCTTTCCTGGGCCCCGTCCTAAAATAGCCACACAGTCACTTTCTTCCCAGCTCCTGTCACTGTCAGAGATTATGTGTTATTATTTATCTGTACTTGGTTCTTGTCTGTATTCCCTGATCCCACACACAGCAAATATAAATCTTTTGTTCATTCATACAATATGTATTTATGTCTTAATCAATGTCCCAGGAGCTTGGTATTTAGCAGTGAACAAAAAAAGACCAAAATCACTACCTATATACTAGTAGGTAAATAAATAAAGTATATAAAAGACATCATATAATGGTAAATGACGAGCAGATCAATTAGTCAGGAAGGAGGGGTGAGAAGTGGGTTCAGGGAGTTGGGTGCAATTTTATACGGGTGGGCCTTACCGGGAAGGACTCATGTGAGCACAGACATAATAGTAAGGCTGTGAGCCGTGAGTGGACAGGGGAGAGGGCCCCATGCCTGGGAATCATAGTGCAGAAGGGGGAGGGGAGAGCGTGCCTGGTGCACTGGAGGGTCAGCAAGGAGTATCTGAGCCAGAGTGGGGAGCTGTTAGGGGAGGAGAGGTCACAGGGTCCTGGGGGTCCTAAGGACTCTGGCTCCACCCTGAGGAAGATGGGAGCCATAGCAGGTGTGAGCAGAGGAGAGATGTGGTTGCACCAGCGTTTTTAAAGCCTCTCTCCTGGTGCTCAAGGGAGAAGAGACCATGGGGGCAAGAGTGGAGTCCGGAGACTGTTGAGCCGAATAATCAGGGCTGTGGGTGGTGGGTCTAATCAGAATAAAATCATGAAGGCTGGAGATGAGGGATTTAAAAAACACCACCACAGCACCGAGCACACAGTAGGCCCTCGGGAGATGGCAGCTGTGATGATCAGATTATGGAAGGTGTTGAGAAATCCTAAATGAAATCCCTCCCATGCCTGTCCTCACCTGAATTCATTCTCTCCCGGGAACTGAAAAGACAAACCCTCAGGCCACATGGACAAAATGCAGGGAGAAAGTCTCTCGCATTGAAGGAAGACCAGAGGGCAGGATTATATAAGTAATGAAATGCTAGCATTTCACATGTTCGACACAAGCGTAAATTACAGGCATTCAGATATTTAAGGGGAAGGTAACCTTTAAAAACGATTCCTTTTTCTTGGTTAAAAATATATAGTATGTAAAAGGTTGGGAGGCAAAATATGTGTGTGGTAGCTTGAATTTTCCCAAATCAAGCCCTTGCTTTTTGTAATACATTTGTTTGATGGGTCTTTTAACTCACTGCAATGCTATATTCAAGCAGGGGCCGGATCACTGTGTTTTCTTTTGGTGTGAAACTGACAGCCGCATTAGGTTTGTATAATGTGCTTTTTAAGCATTGAGGTAATTCTAAGAAGAAAACAAACTAAAAGGCTGCCCCTGGCAAATTAGCCTCCAGCCATGGAAAGCGGTTTCACGCCCCTTAGCTTTTGATCCTGGTGAGAAGAACCTCCAAGGAATGAGGCCAGCGTGTAGCAGACCCCAGGGGTGCTGAGGGTCACGGGGACACTGTGCTGGGCCTCCTGGGTGGGGGTCCGGCTCTGCCACAGCCGCCGAGTGACTGTGAGCCCATTGTAATCTCAGCCCTCGTGCCTCAATTTCTCCACTTCTGGGTCTAAGCCCCACGAGGATGCACGGAAGGATGTTTGTAACATTATTCTCAACAGCTGAACAGGAAAGTACCCTCGCCCCATCTAGGACTGGTGGATAAATAAATGGTTGCATATTCACACCAGAGAACATCAGCCCTCGATCAGAACAAACAATGCCCACTGGAATGCAGCAGCGTGGGTACACCTCAGGCACGCAGTGGCACTCAAAGGAAGCCACACGCGTGAGAGCGCGGACACGTGAGTCCATTTGCTTGCCATTCTAGAGCAGTGGTTCTCAACCTTCTGGCCCTTTAAATACAGTTCCTCATGTTGTGCCCCAACCATAAAATTATTTTCGTTGCTACTTCATAACTGTAATGTCGCTACTGTTATGAATCATAATGTAAATATCTGATATGCAGGATGGTCTTAGACGATCCCTGTGAAAGGGTCATTCGACCGCCAAAGGGGTCGCGACCCACAGGTTGAGAACCGCTGTTCTAGAGCATCACAGGTCATCCACGATGTCAGAAGTCCTCACGGACAGTGACCGGAGGGGGCACAGAGGGCCGCAGGGGCCGGCACAGCTGTCCGCACAAATTCTCCAGCTGTGACTTGTGTGCTTTTCCTGTCACACTGTTGTACGCCAGGAAAAGGTTACTGCAAAGGCTCCTGGGACTTGGTTGTGCTTGGAATTGAGCTTTCTGAGCCCATTCTGACCTCTTATGGGGCAGGTCAGAGGGGCCAGGAAATTAACCTCCCGGGCAACTGCCTGCAACCAGGAGCCCCAGTTCCCTGGGTTCTCAGGTGGGAGTCAGGGGGTTAGGGCTTCGACATATGACTGAGGGGCTGGCCTGTGTCCTGCCTCCACCAACATTCAGTCCATAACACTGGCCGTTTAAGGAGCTTCGGGGTCAGACAGACCCAGACCTGAGCCTCAGCTCAGCCAGGTCCTAGGACAGGTTGCCCTTCACTTTCCAAAGCCCTGTCCCTCATTTCTAAGGTGGCAGAGGACATCTCTCCCCCAAGGGTTCTTGGGGGGTTCGAACCAGGATTTCCCAATCTCAGCACTTCTGACACGTGGAGCCAGATCATTGTCTGTCCAGGGCCGGTGGGATGCTCAGCAGCAGGCGTGACCTCCTGGGGCTGGATGTCGGGAGCACACCTCTCACCCCCCATCTCTGCTACATTGCCACAACCACAATGTCCCCAGACACTGCCTAACGTCCCCCAAGGGGCAAAAGTCAGGCCTGGTGTGAACCACCACTTCAAAGGAAGGCCTGTGAGTGAAAATGGCAGTTTCTAGAACATTTCAAGCATCAAGAAATGCTGCTGCTGTTGCTGTTGCTGACGAGGTGAAGGACAGAGCAGAGGTTGTCCGGGAGAGAGGCTCTGCCTCTTTGTCCCTTTGGGAATTGTCCTGATGGACCGCTTGAGCCAGTTGGATCAGCTCTTACTTTTCTGATCAAATAAAACCTGGTGCAGAAAGCTTTATCATCAAAGGGAAAAAGGAAAAAGACACTCACACTGCAATGTCACAAAATCAATTTCCTACGCATGGTCCCTTTTGGCCCGGAGGTGAAGGGCGGCCACTCGCCCTGCCGGCGTCGCCCGGCACTGAGGACAGCACAGGTGGAGTCTCGTTGCATCCCCACAACCGCTGCAAGGGGGCGTCATCCGCCCATTGTGCAGAGGAGGAAACTGAGGCTCAGAGAGGTGACGTCACATCAACATCAAGTGATGTTGCTTCACTAAGCACCTGCTATGTGAGATCCAGCGCTGAACCAAGTCCCTGCTCCCCTGGGGCTGGCATGGTGCTGGGGACACAGATCACAGGGACAAAGGCATATGATGTGTCAGCTGGTGATGTGCGTGAAAGAAAATAACTCAGCTGGAGGTCAGGCGGCCTGGTTTGTCCTAATGTGAGGCTGGCCCGTGTCCTGCTGGGGGCGCCTTGGGCATGAAGATCATTCTTACGGGAGAAGTGGACGTGTGGAGTAGGACCCAAGCTCACTTCATTCATTCTTTCACCCATTCATTCACTTATTACCCAGGTCGGCCCTGGATGTAAGTCAGTGAAACCAGGCAGACAAGGCCTCTCCCCAGACCTCACACTCCAGCCAGGCCCGCTGCCTACGGCTCAGCACAGGTCAGCACGTGGCCTGTGTCAGCCTCAGGCTCCTTGCCTGTGCCGTGCAGGTGACAACAGCCTTTGCTGACCAGTCACCTGCGCTGGGAATGTGCTGAGGGCTCACACGCTTGCTCTCCGCCCAGGCTTCGACTGCCCTGTGACCCACAGCGCACAGAGTAGGAGACTGAGGCCCAGAGAGGTGAGGTCAGCAGCTCAAAGTCATCGAGTCAGGAAGTAGCTTCAGGGTCAGAGGACTCAGGTGTGTGTCCAGGCTCGGCCCTTCCCCAGCAGTGTGACCTTGGCAAGCTCCTGACCTCTGAACTCGTTTCCTGATCAGCAAAGTGACAATGACAGCAGTGCCTGCCTCTCGGGGCCATGGCGAGGGGCAGGTGAGACAGTGTGGGGGACGCCCCTGGGACTGTGCCTGGCACAGAGGGACCGTGAGGAGGACGACAGCCCCTTCCTCCGGACACTGCTCCTCCTGGCAGCCCGGGGGGAGCACGCTGGTAGCACCCTTGAACTCAACCAGCCATTGTCTCCAGTTCGCAGGTGAAGAAACCGAGGCAGGAGAAGCGATGTCATCGCGTCATTGGCCCAAACTCACACACAGACGTGCCCTCATCCTCGGCGCTTCCAGTTGCAAGGGTTTTTCTGTTTACTTTGCTTTTTGATTCTCTCTCTGTTTCTATCTGCGCATTCTCTGCCGGCCTTCGCATCGACCTGACTGTGTTTACTCCCTCTTCTCCCTCTGCTGGTTTGGAAATTCCATCTTCTGTTCTCTTCTATAATTGTTTGGCCTTAAGATCATAATAAGCACACGGCCTAAAGTAAATCAATATCCCGCCTCCAGCAGCACGCAGACCTCCCGTGTGCTCCCGGCCTTCCCTTCGTCTGGAGGCTGTGCCTTCCAGACCGGAGCCCCATTCCCCTTTCTGTTCCCGCCGTGGCTGTGAGGACTGGCTGGTGGGGCTGTGTTTATTTAAGGGGGCCGACCCCAGATTTTCCCCGTGTCTCTGCTCACTGTTCCTGGGGTGATCCTCTCCCTCCTTGGTTCGGTGGCCACCTTCCTGAGTGATTTTTCATTAGTTCTTTTAACAAGAGCCTGCGAGCGTGTCTTTGCCTGAAAATGTATTTCCTTCTCTCTCACTTTGGAATGATCACTTAGCTGGGTCCTGAAATCTACTTTGCTCATTTCATTGGGCACGAAGCATACAAGCCAGGCTCCGGGGCCTCCGATGCTGCTGGGAGTCTGCTCCTGGTTGTCCCTCCCTGGGAGGGGAATCTTTCTGGCTACTTTTTAAAAATCTTCTGGTTTTCTTGGTGTTTTGTATTTTCACTAAGGTGTTGGCCAATTGTGGTTTTGATTTTATGTATCCTGCTCGGAATTCACAGAGATGATTTAAGGGGCAGAGGACTGGTCTATGGGTTGGAGGGAAGAAGTTTGCGGAATAATATCAGCATGTTGTTGATATTCTTAACATTGTTCTAGTCCTTTGGGGCTGCTGGAACAGAATCCTATCGTCTGGGAGGCTCACAGACAACAGACATGTATTTCTCATAGTTCTGGAGGCCGAGAAGTCTGTCAGGGTGTGGACAGATGGGTGTCTGGTGAGAGCCCACATCCTGGTTCATAGGTGGTTATCTTCTCTCTGTCTTCACAGGGCAGAAAGGAGAAAGGAGTTCTCTGGGGGGTCTCTCATGGGCACTAATCCCATTCATGAGGGCTCCATCCTCATGACCTAATGACCTCCCAAATGCCCCATCTCCTAATACGACCACACTGTGGATGTGATGGGTTTTAACATATCAATCTGGTGGGGGTAGACACAAACATTCAGTCTTTAGAAATAAAATATTGATAATAATCAATAAGCATTATCACTGACACGTACTGAGGGTTTACCATGTGGCAGGCACTGTTCTAAGAGCTGTATCCGCTTATTTCATCCTCACATGACCTCCTAAGGACAGTACTAGCATTGTACCCATTTTACAGATGAGGAAACTGGAGCACAGAACAGGTGAGTTCATTAGAGAAAGGGGGCTGGAAGTAGGGTGGGGGTCAGAGTTCACATCTCACCAGCTGTGTGGCCTTGAGCAAATGACTCCACCTTTTTGAGCCTCAGTTTCCTCCTCTGTCAAATGAAGGAAGGGCTAGGACCGAGGCGGCCGGGCCCAGGCATGGAGGGGCTGCAGAGATGCAAACGCCCTCAACCCCCCCAACCCCCACCCAGCTGCAGTCAGTGCCAAGTCCCTGCTCTGATTCCTGGCGCATTCGGGGAGGAGGAGAGGACGGGGCCCTTAGTGAGAAACGGGCTGGGTGAGCCCCTCCTGGGAATCGCCCTGGAGTCCGTGGAGCCCCGAAAGCCCAGAGGCCGTCCTAGCATCATTTCTGGGGCCCAGATCCCACTGTCAGGGCGCAGCGGACCCTCAATGCCAACTGAAGCTGTCGGCAGAGGGGCTCGGCGAGGAGACCACACTTCCCAGCGCAAGGATCTTTGATTACTTTTTAATGAAAAACACGTTTGCGTCCAAGCTGAAATTATATTGTCGGCAGTTAATTATCACTTGTCAGACAAGTGTGTGCCCAGATTGCGGGTTTAATTTCCACGTAGGTTTGCAAACGCCTCCTTCCTCTTATGGGGGGGGGGGTGGGGGGGGGGGGGGGGCGGTTGGCTCATTGCTGGAAAGAGTGCCTTTTCAAAAATCAATTTTTAAATAAACACTTTTCCTTGGTATCTGAGGCAGGGCTCTTTGCAAGGGAAAGAAAAATCCTCCGAGTACTTTAGGCCGAGAAATAAGCTGGGTGGGGAGAGGTCCCTGGTTCAGGGGCCTCGGGGCCTGGTCAGGGCCTGAGCTGGGAAGGGAGAAAGCACTGTGGGGTGAGGGGAGGAAGGTATGTAGGCCGCCCACATCGGGTGACCAGGGCAGGCGGAGGGCCCGGAGGGGGGCCAGGGGCGTGGCTGTCAGCGCATCCTCTGGTCTCCTGGTGCCTGAGCGACCCCAGTGTGGACCAGCTCAGAGCCGGGAAGCGAAAGGAGTAAATGCGATGGAATTGCATGAGATGCCATCTCTCCCCATGCCGGCAGTGGTCCGGTGGGAAGGTCGCCTCGCACACCACTGGACAATCATGGCCTTTCGGGAACTCTCCACGCGTCACACCTGCACGAGAGCCCTGTGGTGCAGGCTCGGAGCCCAGCCCCGGACCCGGCAGAGCGGCTGGGGCTGCCGCCCTCACCCTTCCTCCGCAGCGAGGAGCCAGGCGAGGGGCTCAGCCAGCCCAGGGTGAAGTAGGGGACAATGTCTCACCCACGGAGGCAGCACCTACACGCGGAAGGTAACCAGGAAGGTAACCAGTGCTCAGGGCTCTCACTTCTGCAAACGCCCGGAGAGCCCACTGCGGGGGGCGCTGTCCTGGGCCACAGGGAGGGACCCTGATTCTAGAACGAGGAGACCCGCGGGGCACTGATGGTGACCTGCAGTGTGAAAGCAGGAGAAAAAGGAAGCAGGGAGGGCTTGGGGTCAGGGTTGTAAATAGGGGGCAGGGGAGGCTGTCAGAGCAGGTGACATGGGGGCAAAGACCTGAATGAGGAGAGGGAGGGAGGGAGAGAGGCAGGAAC
>NW_005367431.1:791501-808938 GCF_000412655.1 Myotis brandtii | reverse complement strand
AAGAGAGGCAGGAGCCACAGGCCTGAAGCAGAGCAGGGACAGCTCTCTGAGCCTCACAGGGTCACCAGAGAGCGACAGAAGCAGGGCCAGGGCAGAGGCAGGACAGGCAGGAGGCACACCCCGAGTCCAGGCGAGATGGGGTGGGACCGGGGCAGGAGCCTATGGAGCGGGAGCGGATTCCGGGTCTGGGGTTAAGGCTGAGAAAACAGAAGCTGGGGATTATTCACCCCATGAAAATCAGGATTAGTCTCATGGGGTGGGACCGGGGCAGGAGCCTATGGAGCGGGAGGGGATTCCGGGTCTGAGGATTATTCACCCCATGAAAATCAGGATTAGTCTTAAAACTTCATACTGCCTCACCCAATGTCTCCTGAGAGGAGGCTATTTTTTTTGTGTGGTTTGTTGTTGTTGTTGTTAATCCTCACCCAAGGATATGTTTCCATTGATTTTTAGGGAGAGTGGAGGAGAGAGGGAAAGAGAGAGAAATATCAATGTGAGAGAAACACATCGATTGGTTGCCTCCTGCATGAGCCGTGACCAGGGCCCAGGCCAGGGAGAAGCCTGCAACCAAGGTATGTGCCCTTGGCCAGAATTGAGCCCAGGATCCTTTGTTCCACAGGCCAACTCTCTATCCATTGAGCCAAACTGGCTAGGGCTAGGAGGCTATTTTAATGGCTGTTATTTTGAGGGATTGCTTGTTTTTGTATCATATCCTAATATCCTGCGAGGCACGCCAATGTGAAATGAGTTATGGAAATGTACTTGTATCTGAGAAGGAAAAATGAAGGAAAACCCCTGTAATTGGGAGGTGAGCTGTAGTGACTTACATATTCTTTTATATTAATGTGTGCACTGGCCCAAGCTTCACTGTAAGGAGGCATCGCTTGCATTAAGGGGAAAGAGCACTGTTTTTTAAGGCGATACCTGGGCCCTGGCCGAGGTGGCCCCGTCCCAGGCTGCACTTCTCTCCCCGCGCCTCCAGCTCCGGGTGCACTTGGCATGTTCTGCCCAATTAGCCCTTCATCACAGACGGTTTTATTCTCTCATTATCCGCCCTGCAAAATTTAGCACAGCCATCCACTGTCTTGTTCTCAGACGTTTAATTTAGTGTCTCTTGGCCTCAGTTTCTTCATCTCTAAGTGCAGTGGTAGCAGAAAGGGAGAATTTTAGAGCCTCATCGAGGCCAGCATGCCTCGGAGCCTGGAATGATAGAGCCAGCCCTGTGTCCAGGCACCACGCTGAGCTCTCCACTTCACATGCATTGGGCCACTTGGCTATTTCAACAACCCTCTGAAGGAGGCACTGTTGTTATCCCTCCCCCTCCTCCATTTTACAGATGACGATACTAAAGCTCAGAGATGTTTAGAAACTTATCCAAGTCCACACAGCTCAGGTGTGTTGGAGCTGGGCCTTGAATCCAGGCCTCACCACAGAGGTCCTGGCTATTTATCTACACCCATCTCTGCCTTCAGGCCCTAGAATTCTGGAGGTGATGGTTGTGTCTTGTTGGCCCTCGTAGCTCCCAAGTGTCACACAGGTCATAGCCCATAATGATTCCTAATTCCCACGGTATAAATAATCTGAAGGAAGGGGGGAACAGAGGAAAGAACAGTTAATCTACACTAATAAAAGAGAAACATGCAAATTGGTGTCACTCTGCTACGTCCACCAGCCAATCAGAGTGACTATGCAAATTAACCCAACAAAGATGGCGGTTAATTTGCATACGCAGGCACGGAGCAAAGACTGAAGGCTCCGGCCAGAGTGAAGACTGAAGTCTGAAGACTGAAGAAGCCAAGCCTCACTGCGACTGGAGGGGAGAAGCCTAGCCTCAGGGCTTGGCTTCCCCGCTGCAGCCGGACCAAAGGCCTGGGTCCCGGGTGCTGGAGGAAAACCGGTGCCAGCAGCCAGGGGAAGGAAGGCCTATTGCGCGAATCTTCATGCAAAGGGCTTCTAGTAAATAAATGATTGCTGTGTGTGTGAAAATGCTTGGTAAACTGTGAAGTACTGGGTCTAAGTGCTGGATTAGGTTCTGGCATGTGATTACATATGGAGGAGGGGGGTAGGTGCAGGGTGGAGACCAGGAATTGGAGAAACCTATTGTTTGGGGGAATGAAGCACCGCCATGCTCCCAGCTGTTCCCCTGCCTCTCGGTCCTGCCACACAGACGTCAGGAGTGTCAGACCCCGCCCACCCTGTGCAGCCAACCCCATGAACTGCTGAGCCTGGGACAGCCAGAGCCCCTCTCCCTCCCCCAGGGACACTGAGCAACAGGGCTTTGTGCTCTGCCATTTTCTCTCTAGAAAATTGCTGTGAGGAACCAAATAGTCATCATTCCGCTAGCTGCAATTTTTTGCTGCGTTATTTTTTAAAGGTGGGAGTGGGGTGGGCACCAGAAAAAGAGGCAGCAGAGAGGAGCAGAGAGAAGCTGCTGAGGGCACAGGGCTTTCAAATGTTCAGCCCCAGGTTTTGCAGACTGGTCTAGAGCATCAAATTACATACATTTTTTTCCATCAGAGTAAGAGATCTATCTCCCCAAAAATACTTTACTTGGACAGTGGGTTTCAAGAAATTTAACAGATTTCATTTTTTCAAAGACAAGAGAGATCAAGGTATTAAACAAAATACACTCCACCATGCGAGATCTGATAACTACTTAATAGAGTAGAGTTTGGGGCAACACTGGGGAGTCATTTTCCACTGGAAAATTGCCTGTGATGGAGGAGAGGGGAGTGGGTGGACAGAGAGGTGGAGGCGGAGGTGGCTGAAGCTCCTGTCCAGGCCCTTGTGTGACTGCCCTCTTGCCCTCAGAGTCGCCCTAGGGACGGGGACAGTGGAGAGGTCTGACCTCTCAGGGCTTAAGGCTCAAGGCCAGCCATTTGTCTATTCCCAGCCTCAGTTTCCCCTCCTTCACATTTGCTGGTTTCTTTTCCTTTAAAAGCTGCCATTTCTTCAGCAGACATATTCCCTGCGTTATCCTGTTTTGTTCCCACAACAATGCCTAAGCCCTTAAAAGATTCTGGGATTGTCATTAGTCACTTACCGCTCTGTACCTCAGGTTTCTAGTCTGTAAAAGCAGCAGACCTGATGAGATTTACCTCCAGGGGGCGCTGCCGTTCAATGAGCCAGAGAGCGCACAGTAGGCCTTTAGCTGCACACAGAGAGCGCACAGTAGGCCTTTAGCTGCACACAGAGAGCGCACAGTAGGCCTTTAGCTGCACACAGAGAGCGCACAGTAGGCCTTTAGCTGGCAGTGTTCCCCAGGTGGCTGCTTGGGGTTACAGAAAAGCAGGAGCTTTGGAGCTCCTGGGTGAACATATGGTAGCACATGAGGCGTCCAATGAACAGTTGCTCTCATGGTGTCATTAGTTGGGGGTGAAGGCACTGGCTCTGAGCAGCACAGCCCGAGTTATAATCCCAGGTCCTTTACTAACTTGCTCGGTGCCATTGGGCATGTCCTCTCTCCCCTCTGTGCCTTGACTTCTCCAACTGTATCCCAGGAATGATCATCGCACCAACACCACAGCCTGGGCCAAGATGATGCTCATCAGGGTTGGCTAAGGGTAATGATGACGACACTGATGATGATGATGGCTACAATGATGACGGCTGTGACAATCATACCAATGCCAATGATGCCGATGATAATGATGGTCATGACTATAACAATGACAGTAACAATGATCATGACCAGGACAGGGATAAGGATGGCAATGATGATGATGGCAACAATGATGATAACTATGACGATGATGGTGACATCTGTGATGACAATGATGGCAACAATAACAATTCTGACAACAATGATGATGGTGATACAATAAGTATAATGATGAAAACCATGACAATGATGACTATGACAGTCATGATGGTGACAACAATGGTGTTGACAATAATGCTGCTGCTGATGATGATGATGAAGATTCTTCCCCCAGGCGTGATAACAACAGTAATAATGGCTGGCACTGATCAGGGTGTATTGTGCTTTGTCTCAATCCTTCAGAGAACAGGTGTCATTACTACCCAACTCCATAAGCATTCTTGCCCAACCCTGGGAAGTGAGATGTTTGTATTAGTCTTATTTGATAAATGAGAAAACTGACTCAGAGAAGTGATGTGCAAACCACACAGCTGGTAAGGGACAGTGTTGGAACTGAAGCCCAAATCTGTGTGACTACAACACGGTATGATCCCTGTTAGACCAGCTCAGGTGTAGCCCAGGCTGGGCCTTTCTTTCCAAGCGGAGCTGTCCGGGGCATTGCAGACCCCACCCTGACTGTCCCTGCAGAAGGGTATCTTCAGGGCTGGACAGTAAACTCCTCCCTACATCCACCTGTTCTAGACCAATCCCGCCCCTTGCCCCATCATACCTGCCAGCTCCTATCAGCCTGCCTGCCTCCCACCAACCTGATCACCGCTTACCTGGCTCTTCACCTCCAACCAGCCTGGAGAGAGACTGTACATTCATTTGTTCATTCATTCAGCGATTCTTAAAGGACGTAAGACACGGCTTTGTTGACCACACCCTTTTGCCAAATCTGGCTCCGGGGTCCTGACTGCACTGGAGCCTTCACTCTCCACCAGGGACCCTGGAATCGTCCTACACCCCTCGTATAGTCTTGTAAGAGGAGTCATACTATACCCCTCCCACAGAGCTTGTGCCAGGCTCACACTAGACCGTAGGCTACTGCAGGTGACAGGAGGTTTGATTCTTCTCTCCCTGATGCTTGGCACATGGCCAGGCACATAGTACTTCTCAAGGTGGGCTGACAAATGAATGAATGAGTCAATGGATGAATGAATGGGTGAATGGATAAGTGAATACATGGGTAGATGGATTCATCTGACTAGCCTCCTTCTATTCAGGACCCGCTGTGGACCAGGCATCATGCTGACATTTTACCAGCACCATTTCATTGAATCCTTCCTACAACCCCTTGTACTATGTGCTAACACATGCCCATATCATGGATGGGGAAACCGGCTCAGGGGGGTAGGGTCACTCTCCCAAGGTCATGAGTAACCCTTCCTGACAGTAGAACCCTTCCTGCTCACCTCCGTCTGATGCCTCGCCCTCTGGTCCTGAGCTGAGGCCACACTTCATGGTCATGTCCAGGATGTCCCTGCTGACCCCACCCTCACTGGGACCCATGATGGCTGCTTCGGCTGAAAGTCATGATCACAAACATCCAGCCTCAGTTCCAGAGCAATAGAGAAGGAACCGCCTTTTCCCAGTGCGTGTGCAGGGACGAGAGTGGCTGCCCAGGAGGGTCCCTGCCTGAGTCACAGGTGCAGCCACAGGAGACGCCCCCAGTCCTGCCCACAGACACTCTCCACGCTCCTCATCAGCAGAGACCCCTCTTCTCTCCCCGCCAGGGGCGGGCAGCCCTCCCAGGCCCACGTGGACGCTGGCAGGGCCCTCTCCTCAGCCCCGGGAGCATCATCTATCGACCACGGTACTCAGGCTGTGAAGTCAGGATCATCTGTGTATCTGCAATAACAGAGGCCACAGGGCCATTCAAACCCCGGAGATTGTGGGGAAGGAAAGAAAAACAGAGAAAAAGCAGAGGGAGCAAAAAGGAATCGGATGTGCCGGGGAGATTAATCCGCTGCTCACACATGAAAGAAATACATTCAATTATATTTTATTGCATTTCATTTGATCGTACACGTTTGTAGTTAGCTGCCTGCAAGCCTCTCTCTGGATTATCCAGAGAAAAAGCACAACAAAAGAGGAGAGAATAAAAACACAGACAAAAAAGCTCCTGAAACTGAAATCACCAAGAGACAAATAAAAGCCAGACTTGAGACAAAAGCAGCCACTTGGCACGGAGGCCCTCTCAGCACTGACACATTCCCGAGGCCGCATGGCCCAGTACCAACTGCCCGCCAGCCTGGCAGTCCTGAACACTGGCATCAGGGAAAGTCCCAGGCCAGTGTCAGGAGGCCCTGCTGTCCTCCTAGAGCTGTTTCTTACTTTCTGTGTGTCCTGGGACCACTCACTGGCCCTCTCTGAGCCTCATTCTCCACCAGTGAAATGAGAGGCCTGGACCAGACACTCTCAGAGGTAATGAGGGAAGTGGGAAGAAGCTAAAGCAAGAAAGGGCCACACTGGACCCTTCCCGGGACTCAGGGGATCCCAGGCATTCTCTGGAGATCATGGTCCTCTGTTATGGGCTGAATTGTGTCTCCCCACCCCCCAAATTAATATGTTGAAGCCCCAATTCCCAATCTCACTTATTTGGAGATAGGGCCTTTAGGAGGTAATGAAGGTTAAATAAGGTCAGACGGGTGAGGTCCTAATCCAATAGGATTAGTGTCCTTACCAGAAGAGGATGAGATTCCAGAGTGTGAACACAGAGGAAGAGCCATGAGGGGACACAGCGAGAAGGCAGCCCAGCCCTCCACAACAGGAGTGGGAAGCCCCTGAGATGCCGTTGGGTGCCTGCAGAAGGGACTGGGAACCACAGCAGCACCAACACCGGATACACCAAGCAGACCAAAGCAGCACCACAGGGCTCTGACAACTCAGTGCCACAGACCACAGTCCACAGGAGCAGCCAAGAACCCAAGAGAGGGCCTGGATGCTGAAATGAAAGATTTAAATCGGGCCCAGACTGCCCTAACAGAGTAGACAACACATTCAGGGTGCAATAAAAAAAGTATCCATCGCAACAAGAACCAAGACAATTACCATTTAAATGAGCAAAGACATTCAACTGATGCCAGACACGAAGATGATCAGATGCTGGAATCATTCGACAAGGATTTGAAAGCAGCCTTTTTAAAATGTTTCAAAAATCAATTACAAATTCTCTTGAGACAAATGAAAAAATAGAACATCTCAGCAAAGACGTAGAAGTTACAAACGAAACATGAAGTGATGTTATAGAGCAAAGCTATCTAAGGTCTAACCAGCGTCAGGATCTAACTGACATGCAGCACACACCACCACACATTCACCAACACAGAGCATACCTGGACCTTATGGGCCATAAAAGGAAACTCAGTGAGCTTTTAAAAATGGAAATCATTTGGTCTCTGGCAAAATTGGAATTAATTAGAAATCAGTCACAGAGAGAAAACAGGAACATCTCTAGACAGGTGGAAATTAAACAACATGCCTCTCAATAATCTATGGGACCAAAAAGGAAGTTTGGAAGATAATTTTTTAGAAAATACAGAAAAGAAATGGAAACAAGAACACAACATATCAAAATATATAGGATGTCGTTAAGTCAGTGCTGAGAAGAAAGTTTATAGCACTAAATCCTTAGGTTAGAAATAAGGAGAGGTCTCAGTCAGTAACCTAAGCTCTTACCTCGTGAAACCAGAAAAAGACCAAAACAATAAACGCAAGCCAAGTAGAAGAAGGGGAATTATAAAGATAATACAGAAATTAATGAAATGGAAAGTAGAAACATAATAGAGAAAAATCAAAGAAACTAAAAACTGCTTTGGAAAGAAAATCAGTGACATTGACAAACATCTAGCAAGAATGACAAAAATAAAAAGAGAAAAGCTAATATGCCAGTTCCAGGAGTGAATTAGAGAATATCACTACAAATCCTGCAGTCATTAAAATGCTTCCAATAAACACTGCCAACGACTTTACCCTCATAAATTTGACAACTTAGAAGAAACGGGCCAATTCCTTGAAAACTCCAAATTACCAATCTCAACCAAGATGAAACAAGTAATCAGAATAGCCCTAAAATCATTAATAAAACTGAAGTAATCATGTAAAAACTCCCCCTAAAATAAATGTCCAGACTTAGATGGATTCATTAAAGAATTCTACAAATTTTAAAGAATTACCACCAACTCTATACAATCCTTTCTAAAACACAGAAAGAAGAGAACTCTTTCCAATGCAATACATGAAACCAATATTAGCCAGTTACCAAACCAGAAAGAGTAGGAAAAAAAACACAGACCAATATCTCTCATGAACTTAGACCCCAAAATCCTCAGAAAATATATTAGCAAAACACACACACACACACACACACACACACACACACACACACTACCTCTTAGTAGAATAGAAACAGAAGGGAACTTTCTAAGCTTGACAAAGAGCAGCTACCAAAATCCCAGAGCTGACATCATACTTAATGGTGAAAGCCTAAATGCTTGCTGCCTAAGATTAGGAGCAACCACTCTCCCCAGTCATATTACTGTTATCGGTGGGGAGCTCTTTGTGTTCCCACTAGTTGCTGGTGGAAATGGAATTCTTGTAATGTCATGAGAAAAGGAATTTTGGAGACTCACACGGGAGAATGAGTGGTATTTATTTGCATAGGATGAAATCTCTGCGTTCCCAAGGTCCCCTCTCCCTCTGTCCTGCCATGGAAGAAGTCCAGCTGTTTACTTAGCAGAGCTAGGATCAACGCCGTTGCCCAAAATGTCCATTCTGTATTTGCACAGCCCAATCCAGCATTAAGCAAGCTTAGCTTGTGTTCCCAGCTGTAGGCCATCAGTCCATTGGGGTGGGTTTTGCATGGCCATGGGCCATGCAGCTTCTAGGAACATAGGTAAATGCAAAGAAGCAGGAGTAAAACCAGAGGAATAAGAGAGAAAGAATTCCTTTGTCTTGAGATTTTAACCTTCTAAGATTTCACAGGCTTGCATTGGTTCTACTGCTTCTAGCCAATTCAGGTTCCCCAGGCTCGACTGACAGGCACCTTCCCTATGTCACCCCTACTTCACTGGGCATGCACCCATCTCCCCTTTGTTGGACCCCTTTCCCAGTGATTTGCAGGGAATGGACCAGTGGTTCCCTGGGGAGTGTGAAATTGCAGCCTCCTAGTGAGGCTGCCCAAATGACCATCAATGCCTGGCCTTCCCTTTGCTCCTTTCTTATCCTATATAATAAAAGGCTAATATGCAAATTGTCCCCTTGGGAGTTCGACCAACTGGGAGTTCGACCGCTCACTATGATGTGCACTGACCACCAGGAGGTGGCACGGAGCAAAGGAAGGCCCCGATCGGCCCTGATCGCCAGCCAGGCCTAGGGACCCTACCTGTGCCCAAATTTTGTGCACTGGGCCTCTAGCTATTAATATTAGCTAATTACAATGGTAGCATTACTATTACTACATATACTAGAAGCCACTGCAATAAGGCAAGAAAAAGAAATAAAAGGCATACCAATTTGAAATAAATAAATAAAATTGTCTCTATTTGCAGATGGTATGATTGTCTTCATAGAAAATCACCCCCCAAAAAAGAGTCTACCCAAAAACAAACAACAAAAACTTCTTAGAACTATTAGGAGGCTCATCAAGGTCACAGGATTAACACACAAAAGTTAATTGCATTTCTATAAACTAACAATAAACATGTGGAAATTGAAATGCAAAGCACCAGGACATTTCCAATCTCCAAAGGAAATAAAATATTTAGCTATACACTTAACAAGATCTGTATGCTGAAAGTTACCGTAAAGAGCTTGAAAATTATCATTCCCGTCCTAACAATAAGGAAAAAAAAAGCTGAACAAACTGAAATTTAACAATCACCTTTAATCCATCAGAGACTCAAGGTCACAGACAAACTCGTTGAAAACTGGAAAGATAAGCAGATACCTAGAATCCCAGCCTACCAGGACCAGGAGCCCATAACTGGAGCCAGCACCTATAGGAACATTTTAAATGGCTGGGGACTCACTGTAGACTAGCTTAAGAGTTTAAAAACTCCAGGAGGCCAAAACTCAGGGGGGCCCCACACTTTTGTGAGTTTTACTTCCCGGAGCCCCCCCAGGTTTTCAATATGAAGACACCGGGAAAATCCCCGCCTGCTTCCAGCAGAGGGAGGGGGAGATCACCATTTTGAAATGCGCCCAAAGTGGTTGGCTCTCCTGAACAAGACCTGCATCAAGGGAAATTATTTTGCCAAAGCCTAACTATGTAGGCTGACTGAAAGCCTGAGACCTAACCACAGGACTGTAGACAGCATTCCCTCCCCCACACCTCACCAGGTCAGCAGGCTCCCCTATAATAACAGAGGATCACAGCTAAAAGAGCTGCAGCCTCACACCCTATTTAAGGGAAACCCAAGACAGACAACAGGGGAGACAACAACAAGGGCATGGAAAGAAAGTTTAGCCTTGGATACCGCAACTACAGCAAACATAAACACAGCCGCCAGATACACACACACACACACACACACACACACACACACACACACACTCTGGTTTATCTGAGTTCCTTTGGCCTGAAACATCGGGTCTGGCTATCTATACTAATAAAAGGGTAATATGCTCATTAGACCAGGAGACCTTCTAGGAGACCAGCCGGGGAGGGCAGTTGGGGGCCATGAGGCCGGCAGGGGAGGGCAGTTGGAGGCAATCAGGCCGGCAGGGGAGGGCAGTTGGGGGCCATCGGGCAGTTGGGGGCGAGCAGGCCAGCAAAGGGAAGCAGTTGGGGGCAAACAGGCTGACAGGCAGAGTGGTTAAGGGCGATCAGGTAGGCAGGCAAGTGAGCGGTTAGGAGCCAGTGGTCCCGGATTGCGAGAGGGATATCCAACTGCCGGCAGTCGGACATCCCCCGAGGGGCCCCAGATTGGTGAGGATGCAGGCCGGGCTGAGGGACACCCCCGCCCATGCATGAATTTCATGCACCGGGCCACTAGTCAATAATAAAATGCATGGCATGCTAAAAGGCCAAAACACAGTCTGGAGAGATAAAGCAAGCATCCACTGGAGGAGGGCACACAGAGATCCCTAGTGAGGTACTGATGTTGTTTCTATAATGAGACAGATTCAAACGGAAACGTTCTAACCTGGTGCGAGGACACGTGAAACAGATTCTTGTTAAAAAGGGCATCAAGGAATATTTCAATATGGAAATCGATGGGAGCTCATGAAGAGAATCACTAGCTGAATAATGAGGAAGGACAAGTCAATAGACCCGTGTAAGTGCAGAGGAAAAAAGCCACCGCTCACCCCCTGATTATAGGGCTGGAGACGCTGAATTGAAAAAACAATGACATTGAATTATGAGCAAATATGCAACTTCTTAACAGAGACAGAAAACAGCTAATGTGATAACGAACCGTGCAGGGGGGACATCAGAACCTGTGGCAGGGTCTAAGCACTTTCTAGTCACATAAGTGGTTCCTGGAGCCCCCCTCACCTTTCTGCATCCCAAAGTGAGCCCTGGGCTGGACCCAGGGCCTGGACCCCCCTTCACTGCACTCTCTGAGCTCAGTCTCCCCAACACCTTCTCAGGACCAGGGGCCAGTCAGTCCTGTCCACTTCTCCACCCTCAATGCATAGTTCACCCCCTGCAGGAAGTCTCCCTGATTACTCCAAGCCCCAGTCACCCTGACTCTGATCTCAGCCCACCTCCCCCCAAAACAGCAGGTGGTCTCAGCAGAATGTCCTGATCCATCTGCTAATATTTAGCAATAATGTGGGTTTGGCACTTTCTCACAGGTAAGAACTTGGACTCTGGAGCCCAAGAGACCCGGGTTCACACCCCAGTTTGCTGCATAATCATGGCCAACCTGTTGCTATCTCAGCCTCAGCTTCCTCATCTGTGAGGTGAGGGACATAACTTCCACCTCACAGCAGATTTAATAAAATGCTGGATGTAAAGAAACGCTGCTCCCCTGCTCCGGTTATCACCACACTTAACACTTAGCACAGCCATAGCTGTTGGGTTCAAAGTCCCCGTTAGAAGGTGACCTCACTCGAAAGTTTGCAGAGCCCATTCACACCCTTTCTTGTAGGCGACACTCAGACTGGAGCAGCCAAGAGTATTTGCTCTGGAGCCAGAATCCCTGGTTCAAATCCTGCCCCCACCACTTCCGGGTTGACCTTGAGCATGTTATTTCCCCGGTTTGAGCATCCGTTTGCTCGCCTGTAGAATGAGGCTAACAATGATTTCTCCCTCGTTGAGAAGCATGTAGAATAGTGCGGGGCCTGTGAAAGTCCATCAGGTCTGAGCTCTTTACCATCCTCCCTATTTTACAGATGAGCAAACTGAGGCTCATAGAGGCTAAGGCACATGTCCAGGAACACACAGACAATGGAGTCAGCTCTTTACCTCGGATCCACCATGTCCTCGTCCTTGTCCCGCCCTCTGCATGCCAAGCATTGTGCTGCTCCCATTACACCTCATCCCATCCCACAGTCACCCTCAGAGGGAAGTGTCCTACTCTCCCACTTCCCGGCCAGGAAACTGAGGCGCCCAGTGCTCATGGGACTGACCCAAAGTCCAATAAGTAGGAGAATCCCACAGATTCTTCTGTTCCCAGGGCTCCCTGTTCCCAAACCCACAGAGAAGGAGGTTTTCTCTTCCCTTCCTTGTCCTGAGCCGGCACGGGGACTGAATAACCAGGATGCAGGGACAGGGGCCCAGCTGGGACCTGCAGGGAGGGCAGCCAGGACAGCCAGGCCCCAGGTCTCTGGAGATCGCCCACGTTCTGAACTTTGTCTGCCAGGAACTTCGAAGACTTTACTCCTTTGCAAAGCCGGAGCCTCCTCTGGGAGCCCAGAGCTGGAGGGGAGGAGGCACCCACTTTCCCTCCATCCCTCTCCCTGCACCCCTCCCCAGGCATCTGCAGGGCTGCGCATGTGCATCAGGAGCAGCTACGTCTTCAAGGGCCGGGACAAACCCCACACAGATGGATTTTCTGAGCCTCATTATCTTTCCCTCTCAGGGTCCCAGGCCACGCCAATTACTTCCTGCCACCGCCTGGTGCAGGTGGGCGGCAAGGCTGCTAGCTGTTTTAGGAGCTTATGGCTCCGTCCCCTCCCCCTGGAAATCAATGGAAACCCAGTTGTTAAATCCGCCTCGAATCCAGCGGCTCGTGAATCAAAGGCCTCTTGTGGGCTCAGGCAGACCTGGTTTCTGTGCGGGGTCCGGGCAGCAGCAGGGCTCACAGGGACGGAGTGACGGCAAGAGGAAAACCCCAAACCGGGGGAGCCACGCCGTCCCAGCCTGCCAAGGAAAGGTCCCGGCGAGCCTTCAGGGAGAGAGCCACGGGAGCTTCACCCTCAAGCAGGTCTCTTGCCTCAGAAACAAGCACGGGCTGCAGAGAGCACCCCTGTCCTGAGCTTGCCCAGGACTTGGCCTCCAAGTCCCATCACTTTGCAAAGCCAGAGGGCTTAAGGCTGCGCCTCCTGCAGGCGGGGGTGGGGGTGAGAAGCAGAGCTCATTTCCAGCCCCCCTTCCCTGGGGCTTCTGCAGAGCTGGGTGGTAAGGGCCTTGGATGCTGAAGACGGAGCTCTGCTGTGCTGGGGATCCTGCTGGCCCTGCCTGAGGTCACACAGGGAGTGGGGCGCAGAGCTGGACCGGCCCAGGACTCCGCAGTCCGCAGAGTCCCAGAAGAGCTCGGGGTGCGCTGCAGATTGGAAGGGCCGGGCCCAAGAGCCCCCAAATCCTGATATACTTTATGGCCCCCAGGTTGTGTGGAAAGGGCTGAGGACCTGTCTGGACGCTTCCACGCCTCACAGTGGAAACTGGTGTCGAGTACATTACTCCTAGGAATGGACATGTCTGCCTGGGGAATCGGAGGCAGGAAACTGAAGCCAGAGTAATTCACCAGCAACTGCAAGGCGCCCAGCCCTTCAATGCCAGGGCCTCCTCCTGCAGTGAGGGGAGGCCCCGGAAGTATGTCAGTTAAGTGTTACTACCTGAACTAATGTGATTCATCACAGTAGGAGAGCTTTTAAAAGCATGTGATCATCGGAATCCTTGCAAAAAAAGGCATTTGATAAAAGCTGGCATCATGCGGGATAAAACTCACCAAACTAGGAATGAAAGGAATAAAAGAGATTCCGCCGAAGAAAGCCTACAGCAATCATATTTTGTGGTGAAACCTTGTAAGCGTTCCCTTTAAGATCAGGAACAAGACAAGGATGGCTGCCAGCATCATTACTATTCAACATGGGGGTCTTTTCTAGAGCACTAACCGGAAAAGAAATAAAAGGTATGCAGATTGGACAGGAAGAGGAAGCGCTGTTGTTATTTGCATATGCTGTGTTTGCCTCTTTGGAAAAACCCAAAGGGCCCACAGATAATAAAAGAGTTTAACACGGTTGCTGGATTCAAAATCAATATACAGAGATAAAGGCGCCGCTGACAATAGAATAAATTTTTTACAAACTTTCTAAGATAAATAATAAACCTCCCAAAAGTTGTGAAGTTCTTTATGTTAAAAAAATCAATATTTGGATCTACCCGATAAGAGCTTGGCACATTGTAGCATTTCATTAATCGTGTATTTCTGCTTCCGCTGCCCTATACCTGAGATGTTTGCATTTTCAGCCTAAAGAAACACTATCAGACTTGTCAGAACAATTCATGCACGCTGCATCTTACTGAACCCCTGTTACTTTAAAGATTAATATTTGCATAATGCAATTGCCAAACATTGTCTCATTCATTATCTTTCCCCCAAGAGAATTGGGTAATAACATTCGAATTTGCACGGAAAGAAAGTGACCTACAGGATATATTTAGTTTGGCATTAGGGTTTGGACCCAGGTCTGTCTTCTCTCCATCACTGTGGGTGTCACCCTGCCCTGGGCCTGTTGACCCGCTCATTCATTAAGTAACTCGAGGATACCTACTGAGCCCCATGCCCGGAGCGAGGGGCACAGTGATGTGCATGGCAGACACAAAGCTTGCCCTCATGGAGCCCAGCCCACTGGAGTGTTAAGACCCTCACACATCTGGATGGTGCTACCTAGGATGCTGAGGATGGAGGAGGAAGGGAGCAAGGGCGCCTCCTGGAGGAAGGGGCATTTAATTTAATTCCAAACCAGAAAGATGGGCCATTTAGAAAACAGGGGTGCAGGTGAGGTAGACAAGAGGAAGAAAGGTGTCCAAGCCCAGGGGACAGCATGTGCCAGGCTTGGAGGAGAGAATGGCCACCATGGAGCAGGTAGGAGTTCGCTCCAGCCAGAGCATAAGGTGAGCAGGTAGCCCGCCTGCCCAGAACCCACACACCAGGCTGAGATGATCTTGACCCTAGAAGCGAGGGGTCAGCAAGGGCATGACAAGCCAGATCTGTGCTTTACAAGACAGAGCGGGCAGATTGGAGGGCATGTCATAGAAGGAGACCCTGAAGTCAGGAAGCCTGGGTCAGAGGACACCCCCTCTGTCTGGCTGAGGTTCTCATGACCCCGGAGTCCACTCCCAGTATTTGTCAGGACGCTGGGCTGCAGGGACAGAGCCCAGGCCGGCAGCTGGAGCCTTGAGAAGGGGATGGTTGGCCGAGGACTGGAGAGGAGGCTCAGGAGCATTTAGGTCAGAAGGAGGAAGGACCAGAATCAGGGTCTCCACACGCCAGGACTTTCCTCTATGCTACAGCGTTCATCTCTGTTTGGCTTCACTCTTTCTGCTAAGTGGCCTCAGTTTTCCCTCTGTACCTGGGGCAAACCCCATGAGGACAGCAAGGTGGCCCCTCATGTTTCCAATCCCATGATCCCAAAGGCGGTAGGGAGCTTCCCACAACAGAGAAAATTCCTGAGAGGGAGCCAAAAGACTTATGGGTGGCATTCTGTCCAATGACTACACAGCCAGATCTTACCTTGTAAGCCATCCAAGAACATGGCCTCAAACAATGCACTAGTAGCATTTAGGTCAGAAGGAGGAAGGACCAGAATCAGGGTCTCCACACGCCAGGACTTTCCTCTATGCTACAGCGTTCATCTCTGTTTGGCTTCACTCTTTCTGCTAAGTGGCCTCAGTTTCTCCCTCTGTACCTGAGGCACATCCCATGAGGACAGCAAGGTGGCCCCTCATGTTTCCAACTCCATGATCCCAAAGGCGGTAGGGAGCTTTCCCCAACAGAGAAAATTCCAGAGAGGGAGTCAAAAGGCTTATGGATGGCATTCTGTCCTTTGCATTTCTGTCCAGTGACTATACAGCCAGATCTTACCTTGTAAGCCGTCCAAGAACATGGCCTCAAACAATGCACTAGTGACTAGTAGGTCAAGGACAGACCCCTGCCCTATCGCCTCATGCTGCCTGCAGCTAGCAGCCTCCTGGGACCCTCAACCCAGACCTCTCCCAGCCTCATGTGGCCTCAGACAAGACCTGACCTGGCAGGCCCTTCCAGCCAGCAATTCCAGGTCTAGGCCAGAGAAATGCTCCCATGAGGATGTTTATTGTAGCGCAAGGATGTTTACATAGAGAACAGAATGGAAACAACCTGAATGTCCATTAGTAGGGAGCTGGGGAATGGGGCAAGAAAGGATGAAAGCAAAGAAAAGGGAGAGAGTAGGAGAGAGGGAGAGGGAGAAAGAGGTGGGGAGGAGGGAAGGAAGAAAGAAGAAATATCCAAGCATTTGAGATGAATCACTTTATTAAAACCAATGTCGTTCCTCTATACGTACTGACATAGAAAGATGTCTATGATATTGTTAAATGATTTAAAAAACTAGATGCATAAATACAAATTATATAATATTTTTTATCTGTTTAAAAACAGAGCAAGACATACAGCTAAGCATGTGTGTGTGTGTGTGTGTGTCGGGGAGCAGGCCTAAGCCAGCAAGTGGTCACCCCCGAGGGGTCCCAGACTGTGAGAGGGCACAGGCTGAGCTGAGGGACCCCTCCCCCCGAGTGCACAAGTTTTTGTGCACCGGGCCTCTAGTTAGAAATAACTATAAATGAATGGGGGAAAGAAAATGGCAGGCACTGTTGCCTGTAATAAAAAAAAATAAGTCACCTACATACAAATCCATCTGGAGGGAAGTGACTGAAATAAATTGTGATGTCTATTACAGCAAAGCACCAGACCTACAAAGACAGGGCAGACTTGCATGGGGAGATATTCTAAAATGAAAAGCAAATTACAAATTAATGTGTACCAAATGGGCTTATTTTGATGGGTCCTGATCGCCGGCCAGGCCTAGGGACCCTATCCGTGCAAGGATTTCGTGCATCGGGCCTCTAGTATGCTAATAAAGATTAAAAGGGAGAAGTAGCCTTGTCACAGGAGCTGCCTGTGCTGTGTCTGTTCTGCTGGACTTGACACACTGCCCTGGTGGGAGGCTGCTGAAACAGCTGTGGGTGAGGACGCCTGGCCACATCCACTCTCACTGGGAGAAAACCATGCCCAGGCTCACAACAGAGATTGTGCAGGGGGACTGGGGCCTTGAGCCAGGCCCTCGGAGCACAGGGAGGCAGGCAAGGACGGCTGGTTCCCCCACCCCTCGGGGCTTGGGAGCCAGGGGCCTGGTGCAGGTGGGTAACAAGTGCTCCCCTGCCACCTGCCTGCGTCCTGTGATCTGATGTAATTTCTACATTTCTGCAGCTGAGTGCAGCTGGGCTCCACCGCATGAAATCAGGCAGATGAAAGATCCTGCTCTCTGTCATTTTGCCGCCAGCTCTGCCAGAGACAAGCTAGTGCCTTAAGGTGCTGAAGGCAATACGGAACCAGATCTGACTGAAGGGGAAAGAGATTGAGGATT
>NW_005367431.1:776019-791024 GCF_000412655.1 Myotis brandtii | reverse complement strand
GCACACAGTAGGGCAGACGGCCTGTGGTTCTGAGTGTGGGCCTGGAGTCAGATGGGCGAGTCCCAGCTTCGCCCCTTCCTGGCCATGTGACCGGTCACTTTGCACCGGAGGGTCTCCTTCCCTCCTCTGTCAACCGTGAGAGCATCGTCACCGCCTCGAAGGTTGTAGCTGGAGGTCAAATAAGAAAACAGCTGGAAGCTCTCAGCACAGGGCCCAGCAGGTACCAAGATGTGCTGTGAATAGTCATTTTTATTATTAATGCTGATTATACTTATAACAACTGCCTGAATAAAATATAAAGCCAGGGTTGTAACTTCCTACTGTTTTGAGACTCTGCTCTCTGTCAGCATTTATTCATTTATTCATTCATTCCACACACATGGACCGGGTGCCTCCTGTGGCCCAGCATGCTCCCCAGCCCCGGGATGACAGCAGCGAGGGGAACAGACGGGCTCCTGCCTCCTAGGACTGACACTTCCAACCACCATTGAGGCGCCAGACACATGAATTAAACCATTACCGGCTGGGACAAGAAGGCAAGGAAAAAACGGGGCGCAGGAAAAGAGAATAATGCTCTTTCTCTGAGGATCTTTCTCCTTCGTGTGAAGAGAAAACCACAGGACATGCCAAGCCAGCGTCATCAGGGCACGGAGCTCCCTGGTGACCATTGAGAGGTCCCCTCCATGTGCCACATGGCCTATGCCTTACTGGCACGCCCCCTCCCCTGTGCACCCCACCATCTCCTGGTTGTTCCTCAGCACCTGGCTTAGTGGTGTCCCCTCTGGCCCCTCTATGGCTGACCTGTCCTGGTGCTGCTCAGCTCTCAGCAACCTCCTATCTTTCCTTACCTGCCCCCCACCGCCCCACTTCAGCCCTGGGGGTCCCCAGGGGTGGGACCACCATGCCTCTGGCTGTAACTGATGGGATCAGGACTGGGCACCGGACCCAGGCCCGACCAATCAGGCTTGGATTCAGCCTAAGAGCCCCGGGCCAGTTCCTGCTGGTGGGGCTGATGGAACCAGGCAGATGGCCCAGGCTGGGTGTAAAGGGGCAGGAGGGAGCCCGGCAGGGGTGGAAGGAGTCCCAGGGAATTATGGGGAAGAGACAGAACCAGAGACCCCTTAACCTGGCTTTCAAAACCCTTATCCCCTTGGCCCAGCCTCACCCTCAATTTTCTAACACCCCTAAACTACTTGAGCTTCTAGGATGCTCCATGCTATTTCTTGCCTCAGCCATTGGGCATTTGCTGCTCGTTCTGTTCTTCTTAAGATGCCTTTCTTATATTTCATCCACTTGGCAAGCTCCTACTCATCCATCAAAACCCAGAGTAGAGGCCTCCTCCCTGCCATTTTCCAATCCCTGTAGAGTAAATCATCTCCTCTTCTCTATTGATTGCTTCTGAACTAACTTCCTCCATTTATGTCCTTTTCCATTAAATTGCGATTTATTTATTATCTACCCATCCATACAGCTGGGTTTGAATGTTGCCAGGGCTTGAGACATTCCTGCACTCTGAGGTGTGGTCAGTCCTCTCTCTAGGAACAGCTGAGCCTGTGCCCCTGACACTCTTTTGGCTCACAGCCCATATGCCCACGAGATGTGGTCTTCCCCATGGGCAGGAGGAGGGCCCTGCCTTCTTCAACGTCATTGTCAGCAGGGCTCGCACAAGGACCGAGAGGAGATCAAGTGCATCACGGACTAGGAAAGGGAACCCGATGCTGCTTGAGTAACTAGAGGAGCCGCCCAGAGAGCAGGCGGATCCAGCCCGTGCCACAGACACTGGCATCACCGGCCCCACTGGGGCACAGCCAGCAGGGCAGCCTCTGGGAACACTGGCTCCTTCAGGAGCTTCCCTCGCAGAGTCAGGGACAGAAGGAGGGGGCACAGACACCTCCCCCTGCTGACCAGAGCTGCTGACCTGTTGGGCTGGTTTTTTGAGTCCACGGGCGACAGCCAGGCGGCCCTCGAGTGGAGGGAGGCGATTGTAAAGGACCGGTTCCCTCAGCTGCAGGAGGGACTCAGAGCTGGCAGGACCCAGGTTTGCCTTTTAGATGCTGCATTTTCCATCTACAGCTGGTGAGACCCAGGGACATTCAGAGGCTGAGGCCACCCAGCCTGGGGTGACCAGTCCCCAACACCCGTATATCTGCCCCCTATTAGGTGGCCTAACACACAGTCAGGGTCTCCAGGGGCCACGTTGGTTGAAAGCCCCAGTGCCTCCAACCCGGTGTCCACGAACACATCTCTGGCCCTGGCGCCAGCAGGCTGCGCTGGGTACGTCGGCGGCACCTGGGTGGCCTGCCGCACCACCACCCAGATTTGTACCCAGGACACGGAGGAGAGCAGGGTGGCACATTCTATTTTCTTTGAACAAATCAACTTTCCACCACAGCCAAGCAGCGTGAAGATTACAGTGTGTCCAGACTTCAGAGATGGAAAAATGAATATCCGATCCTGCGGTTCCATTGGGCTCACCCACACCCACCAGCTGTCCCTCCGGGCGCCCTGCTCTTCTCGCCCTGCGCTTCTGCCCCAGGGGCGGGCAGCCTTCCCTCTGTTCAGTTTGCCTCCCTGTCTCCTCCCCTTCTCTTTTCTTTTTCCTCATCCTCCCTTGCTGCTTGTCATCTCTGAGGACAGGGGGCCCATCTCGGAATGGCGTTGCCTTCCTTTAATCAGGAACTGATTCCTTGTCACGGAGCTGATGTTTCAGGATGACGAGGAAGCGCTGGTGGTAGTTAATACTTCCCTGCTCCCCAGAAAGCAGGAGTTATCTCAGGGTGTGGGCTTCTTTTTCAGGAGCTTTAATATGAGGCGCTGGGAGGGCAGCCCGTGGATTAGCAGATACCCCACCAGGCAGAGCAAGAATTTGGAAGAAACGAGGGTTGCCAAGCTGAGAGACTAGAGGGTGAGCCTGAGGCAGGTCGGGGGAGACCTCATGATGGGCCGGAGCCAGTCTGGCCTCCAGGACCAGGACCACTGGATGTTCTGAGTCTTGGAGGGGAGGAGGGGCGCTCCTGGTCTTGTATTCTCCTGGTCTTCCCTCCTGCCACGGACAAGCTCAGGGACCTGGGACAAGTCACTGCATCCCTCAGAGCCCCAGGCTCCCCTCCAGAAAAGTGGGAGCAGCAGCGCCACCTGGGGCAGAGCGAGGCTGCTGGGGTTCACCGTGAACTCCCCTGCACACAGTAGGCGCTCAGTAAATGCCAGCCCCTCCCCTGCAAAGGCGCACACTCTGTCAGCTGCATACAACTCAGAGCTCACAGTCTAAGAAGCCTTTGAATGAATCCTTTGTCCAGCCGCCTCCGAACCCCCAGCCCACCTCCCTCCGAGGCCCAGCCCGGCCTCCAGCCCACCTCAGCCCCACTTCTCCTGACATAACTTGTGAAGAATTCAGCAAATTTTTGCACAGTCACACTTTACATTCATTATATAGACTAAAATTTCCAGACCTTTCAAATTTCATTTTTTATTACCCTCCAGAGGAATGGCTATGTTCGGCAAAGGTCACACATAAAACCCCCCTATCCGGCAGGGAGAGGAGGCGGGGGCTCGAGTAAGGAGCAGCTGCGGCTGATTAGGGGACATCCAGTCCCCCTTCAAGGAGCACACGCTCTGCTGGGGCTGCAAAGCCAGAGTGACGCCCTGTTCTCCCACCGCCTCCGAAATGCGTGATTCAGGCGCTTCGAGTGGGCCTGCTCCTTACAGCAGCAATGCGAGTCCTGTTGATTGAGCACCTGCTGGCCCCGCCCAGCCCCGCACAGTCCACAGCGCTATCACCTCTGCTGCACAGATGGGGACACGCAGCACCGAGGGGTGAAGGGACTCCCCAAGTTCCTGCCCAGCAGGAAGAGGAGGGGCTGGGATTTGAACCCAGGTCTGGCTGGTGCTAAGGCCCCTGCTCCTCTCCCCCACCTCCTGCTCCCGGGGAACCTGAGAGGATCTCAGTGGGAAAGGTGAGCAGAGAAATCAGCCCAGTCCAGGTGGGTGCTCACCAGGCTTTGGGTTCAGCCTTGGTGCCAGAGGCCTTAAGTACAGGCCCAAACAACAAAAGCATCAATTAATTAGTGCAACCAACTGTGCGTTTAGCTGCAGGATGCCCCAGAGCACAGTAACCCAGAGAATGGCCCGCTCATCACCTGGGGAGCAGGGGGAGGACAGCTCGGTCCACCTGGCTGAGACCAGCCACCCCCTCGACCCCTCCCTCCCATCAGCCTCTCTCTGCAGGAGGAGGGCCTGGGGGACAGGAGTCCATGTTTAGCTTTACTCTCTGTGTTTCTGTGCCTTCACCATCTGTCAGTACCATGAAGCCGGTGCCACAAATAACAGGTTGGATGACCACCTCTGTTCTCTGCACATGCCCCAGAGGCGGAACCTCCTCCCCGCCCAGAGCACATGGTGCTCAGACACCCTCCCCAGAGGTGAGAGGGCGACTCAAGACAGAGCGAGGGTAGGTGGCCTGGCCCAGGTCTCAGAAACCCTGAGGGGCAGCGGGCGCCCCTCCAGATGATTGCTCAGACCAGCCCTCCAGGATCCACTCATTAATGTCCATTCATTAATACAACACTGGCCCCCCAACTTTACACATACTCCTCCTTTTTCTGCCAGAGTCCTACCCAAGGCCAACCTGTTCTCCCACGTCATCCTGCTGGTGGCATCTAGTTGTTCAGCTATACCTTTAACTGCATCTCGAGTATAGTTAACAATCCTTTGCAGGTTACGGTAAATGTAATTAATCCAATCCACATTCTTGTTCACAGTGGACCACCAGAACAGACAGACTCAAATCCCCCAGCAACCTGATTTCTGGCCTTAAACTCGTTTGGCACGCCTCCTGGAACCCCAGTGGAATCTGTGTACATGGGGATCAAAGGAGCCCCTGGAGTCTCTCTTCTTCCTAGTCTGTCTGTCCATTGAAAAAGGTTTACGATCTGGGTGACCAGGGGGGAGAGGAAGGCAGAGAACCTGGGGGACATGAGACCCAAAGGAGTCACACTCACGCTCCTTAAACTTCCCGGCCCCTTCATGGGAGAGGGAGGGGCCATGGCTGTTCACAGCCAGGGTGGGAGGCATGCACAGGGCCGGGCATCTGTCCACATGCTGGGGAAGGACTAGACAGCAGGATGGAGCCAGCCTGGATGCAGGAACGAATGAATGCACCGACGAGGAGCAGATCTAACAAGAGAGCAAATCCACACCTGACCGGACAAGGGCATGAATTCAGAATGAACGGGGCGGGGGGGGGGGGGGGGGGAATGAGAGAGCAGGAATGAATAGACCCCTGAGGAGTGGAAGACGGAGGAAGGTCTGCAGCCAGAAGAAGCAGAGGTCTTCCCACCCTCTCTCCTTCAATCTGTGCAGCTGCCCCGTGAAAAGCTCCATCATCCTCACTGCATCAGGAGGGACCTGAGGCACAGAGAGGTTAGGTAACTTGCCCACGTCACACAGCTCATGTGACAGAAGCAGAACTGAGATCCCAGCCCAGACACTTGGCCCCCGCAACGTGCCTCAGGCTGCGTTCCCAGATCTGCCATGGCCCATGCCTTGGCCCAGGCTCATCCGGATACTTGGCCTCCTTCACTCCCCAGATGACGTTTGAAGTGAACTTAATGAAATCCAGCTCTTCATGTCAGAGTGAAACCTTGCCAGATCCTTCTAAATTGCTCCAGTGTTCCGGTGCTGGGTTTCAGGATCAAATCGGTCCATGTGGTCAGGGCTGGGTATGACTGGGAGTAAGTGCAGCCCATCTTTCCTTTTCTTTTTTGTAATGTTTTTATTGATTTCAGAGATAGGAAAGGAGATGGAGAGAGAAACATCAAGAATGAGAGAGAATCATCAATCGGCTGCCTCCTGCACGCCCCACACTGGGAATCAAACCCACAACCCGGGCATGGGGCTTGCCCCGCCTGGGACTTGAACTGTGACCTCCTGGTTCATAGGTGGACACTCAACCACTGAGCCACACCAGCTGGGCCCGTCTTTTCTTCTGATTATTCCTGACATGTCTTAATTTGACTTTCTTGCCCCTTCCTGGCTGAAGGAGTCCTAGGAGACCAGACTGAGCCCCGATGCCCAAGGGGCAGGTTGGGGGAGGGGTCTTCACAGGAGGCTGCCTCTGCCTTCCACAGCTCCCTCCCCCACCCTCCTGGGCAGTGACCCAGGGCCCACTGCCCCCCAGACCATGCCGAGGGCATTCCTTTCCTCATGGACAGTTCCTGTCGGTCCCTCCTCAAGAAGGAGGCACTTGGGAGAGCTGAGGGACCTGACTATCGAGTCACCATGTGGGCAGAAGCCAGGCCGTCCATGGTCCTGGGCTGGGTGTCTGGCTGGATGCCAGGTGCCGGGTTTTCAGACTCAGGGAGGGTGGAGGTTGGAAAAGACCCTGGAGTCGCCCAGCTGATCCCTCTCGAGGGGTCTCCAAGTGTGGGCTCTGCTGCCCCAAATCCCAGAACCTGGCCCTGAGATCCTAAGTCTTCCAAGGGGCAGGGGCCCAGGAACCTGCATTTCAAAGAGACCCTGGGTTGGGGGTGGATTCTGAGTGGTCGCCCTGCCTCTGCCCAGGCCTGGGTGGGAGACCATCCATCACCTGCACGGGGACCCTGGGCGAGTCCCTCTCCTCCGAGCCTCCTCTTCTGTCTGCGAGTGGGGCAATGCCTCCTGCTTCCTACTGAATGAGCCTCGGCCAATGACCTGCACACAGTAGGCACATTATCAGTGTGAATGTCTCCGAAACTCCAGTGCCAGCATGCATTAAGTAACGTAAAAATTGTGACAGCTGACACATACTGAGTGCTTCCCATGCTCAGCATTGCATTCTCACAACTCCAGGACGTAGGCACCATGAGAGCCCATTTCACAGAAGAGAGAAGTGAGGCTCAGAGGGCAGAAGGGGCTTGCAGTGGGAAGATCTGGGACTGGGACACAGGCCTGTCTGTCCCACACGGCCCAGATGCCTTTTCTCCTCTGGGTGGGAAAACATGTCCCAGGAACCTCAGCTGTCTGTGTGGTTACTATGGCAGCCACCTTAGTTCCCAGCGAAGGGAAGAGGAAATCAGGCCGGAGGGCTAATGAGGCTGCCAGGGTCTGATGTGTCCCCGATGGCTCGGCTTCATAAGGTGTCTGTCTTCTCACATCAGAGGCAGCCCCAGTCTGAGCCCTGGATCAAAGGCCAGCTGTCTCTGGGCCCAGACGCAGGGCCTGGCTCCAGCCTCCGAAGGTCCCCCTTGATCCTCCCACAATGGACTTGATCTCCCAGCCTCGAGTTGTTTCCTGAGGGTGACACTTGTCGTCCATTGGCAGTGAGCAAAGGTCCCTGAGAAGGGCCTGTGCCCCAAACAGCTCCCCTGGGGCCGCCTGAGACCCCACTTGGCGCTCGTGGCTTCAAGTGGCAGCTCACGGAGGACCAGAGCTTTTCATTTCTGGGAACCCGGGATGGAGTTCCGGCTCTGCCACTCCGCACTGGCCCTGGTCACCCGGCTCCATTTCCTTGCTGGTTACATGGGGGGGAGGGGGGAGGGGGTGACAATGTCCCTGTCTCAGTGTTGGTGCTGAGAGCCACCTGCCAGGGAATGCCTGTGAGGGCTCAGAACCTGGCAGAGTGGATAGGAGTCCTGCCTCTATCTCACGCTGTGTGACCTTGGGCACGTGTTCAACCTCTCTGAGCTTCTCCTTCCTCATCAGGTTGTGAAGGTGAACCAAGAGGATAAGTCTTTGCTCAAACCTCCCCTTCTCAAGGTCTTCCTCTGCCACCTTATTTCATTCTAACCCTGCCCCACTCTCCCACGCCCCGCCCCACAAGAACCTATATAATTTCTTTATTCGTCATAGTCACTGTTTATTATCTAAGTGCCCCACTGGGATGTGAGCTCCCTGAGGGCAGGGATCTCGGTGTTGCTTTCCAATGTAGCCAACATACCGGCAGTGCCCTGCGCGCAGTAGGCCAGTGCTTATTGAGTGAACAGCTCCGTTCCCCAGTACAGGGCCTGGCCCTCGCGATAGGCGCACCATCAGAGACTTCCACTCTTCTCCTTGGCACCTTCTCCCCTCCTGTGCACACCTGGCCATGCCTTCCACCCAGCAGCAGGAATGGGGGGCAGGCGGGGCTGACTCAGCCATACTTCCTGCCGCCGGGCATGGCACAGGCGGGGTAAGCTGACTCCGTCCTCACACAGGTGTGCCCGCGTTTACAACCCATGACCGCTTGTGTCCTTTCTGCCTCTGTAGGTCTGCTGGACCGGCATGTATTCAGCCAGCACTTTTTGAGGACCTGCCACATACATCACAGGAGCCTGGCTGGGTGCTGTTGAGGGAGGAGAGTGGAGGAAATTCCATTAGATGAATGAGGTGCTGGTGGTGCCGGGCTCCAGGAGGGTGGTCCCTCTGTGAGGAGCTCGTTCTAACAGGGGTGGGTGAGGGGGGTGTAAACAGGCAGGTGAGAGGTGAGAGAGTGGCCTGGGGGAGAGGCGCTGATGGGGTGCGGAGTGTGGACAGGGCCTCTGGTCCCTTGCACAGAACCCTAGAATTCTAGAATCACAGAACCATTCATGGGCTCACAGGCCCCGGAGTCTCAGGATGAAGGAACCTCTCCCACAGCTCCCTGGCCCCGTGGGATCACAGAATCAGTCCGGACACACGTGGCATGAAATAGACATCCTGGAGTCAGAATCTTAGCACAGGACGCGGCCTTCGCCCAACTCCCCCCAGTTATGCAGGAAGCACCTTTCACTGTCCTGCAATAACTAGAATTCTTGTAGGGATGGGGAGCTCACCACCTGCCGGGGGATCTGCCCCGCTGTTGGGCACAACCAGCTGCTGGTGCTGAGCCTAAATCTGCTCCAACATGACCCCACTCCTCCCTCCCCCGGGCCCTCCTGAGAGCTGAACATGTGCCAATGTGACCTGGACTCAACACAGAGGCTTCACCTCGGCAAGCACAGCTCGATCCTCCTGGGCTCTGTCTCCCTGTGGGCGGAGCGGGGCACCAGGACATGGGAAGGGGACGGGGCCGTTTGTCTCTGAGCCTCCTTAACACCTGCAAAATGGTCTCAACCTGCCTCCCTGCACCCAGCCCGGTGCCCTGCACACATCTGTTGGCCTTAGTTCCTCCCTCTGCCAGTTGGGTCTGTAAACTGTGAAGTTTAAGTTAGAAAACCATTTTAAGCCCCCAGCACACAGTAAGTGCCCAAGAAATGGTAGCTCAATAGAGGACTAAGCCTGCCCGGACCCAAATGCCCAGATATTTCCTCCCAGTGAGCAGCGCGGTCCCTCCCAGGCCCACATGCTGGATGCCTGCTGGGCTCTGGTGCCTAAGCCTCTAAAAAGGAGGGAAGGTGCTTCCCTCTAGCACAGAAGCCACGCCCCCAAGCCCATCGTCTCCTGTATAGACTGCATTTGTATATGGAATAGATGGGGCAGCTGGGTCTCCTTCCCCCCATTTTTCACAGAGCATTGGCCCAGGAAATGATCATGCAATTCGAAGAGGAGAAATGCAAAAAACGATCCTCTTATTAGGACTGCAACCTCCCGCCCCCTCTCCCCTCCCTTGTAAATCACTAATGAACTGTAATTGCAAAGACACATCCCTTATTGAAACCTGGTAACCAATTCATTGTGGATCAGGAGACTCCCATTGTCATCTAAGACCTGAGGAAAGAAAGAAAGAAGAAAAATCCTAATTAGTTTAGTCCTGTTTATCTATTCAAAAAAAAATATTTTGGTTGCAAAGCAATTTGCCGTCTGCCAATAGACCGTGCGTGGCTGCCTGGGGAGATGCTGGCTTCCCTTTTTCTGGGACTTGTTTATAACCTTCTGTTAATCAAACCCAGATCTGAGAGAGACGTGGGAATTACATGGAGAGGGCGAATTGCAGGAGGACCTGGAGCAGATGCGGGAGAATTGTGATGAGTTAGCGGCAGGAATTTGGGTTTGAAAACCCCCCAGATGCCAGCCCCTGCCTTTGTCAGAGCCAGGCAACATGGTTCTTCTAGACTGGGCCCCTCACAAAAAAGATGTGGTCCCAGGAGATCCAGGCAGGGGTCCGGGGCAGGATGGCTTCCCTAGAAGCATAGTGAGGTGGGAACCCGTGGGCAAGTGGCTTACAGAGGGCACCCTCTCAGGAGAGGGAGCTGGAGGGATGCAGGGGCGGGATGAGAGGAGCCAGCGAGGGTGTGGCCGCAGCCTGAGCCTGGGAGCCCTAGAGAGCACATGGCTCCACATGGCTGTGCCCCTGGGGCAATGAGCCAGGCCTCTGTACCTGTGTCAGCAGTTTGCCCTGGTGGGAGTGCAACCTGCTAGGCCTTTCCAGCGAGTCAGCTCTCTTCAGCTGAGGACACTCCTCTGAAAAGGGTCCCACTGTGAGCTGTCGCAGCCTGAGGATGGGTGCGCTGACCTGGCGAAGGGCATCTGGGTGGGGCCAAAATTCTACAGTCCCATCGCTGACTCCATTCACGGTAGGCATCTGATGGTTCTACTCACCCAGCTTGTGGAGCCGGCCTTGGTAAGTCTTCGTCATTCTCCTTGGGGAGCCACTGCTTGGCCTTGCCATTCCCAGAAGTCCCGCTTAAGTCACTCCACCCCCAGAGAGAGGGGTGGGTTTAACCACAGACCTAGCCAATCAGAATCTTGCATCCTTCTTGCACAATGATGGACACAGGGAAGGCCCAATCAGAGCCAATGGGACTGAACTGTGGGAATGTCTCTACCCTTGGAGCTGAGGGTGTGAGTGTAGAGCTGTGGGCAGTGGGGAAGGAGCTGCCTGGACGTGGGCCCACTGTGAGAGACCAGAAGGCCAGGGTGGTGGAGACCAGAGTCAAGAGGACAGAGAAACCGAGGCCTGACGACATTGCTGAGCCCAGCACCTCCCCCAGCACCTTTAGTCATGGGGTCCCATCATCCCCTTCTGGTGCTTGAGCTGGTTGGGTGGAGTTTCTGTCAATTGCAACCAAGAGCCCTAGCCCTCCTGTCTGACCTCTGCCTGTGGTCCAGGCTCCTGGGCTGCTTCTCCCTCCAGCTGTGTTTTGCAGGCTCCTCCAGGAGGGGTAGGGAGCCCCCACCTGCCTCTCCAACCCCCCACCCCAGCAAATGAGTGAGTCCTGGAAATGTGCACCCCTCCCCCCCCCATTTGTTGCTTTCATGGAAATTCCTGAGGCTCAGCCCCCTAGGCCCTCCAGACCCCCAACCATGCACAGCTCAAAACAGCCCAGGGACTGAGCCAGGCCTGTCCAGCTCAAGGACACAATAGCAGCCTCAAGCCTAGCAGTTCTGACCCTCGGAGCTGTGGCCTCCCCCAGCCTTCACCCCGTGGCCCTGGGCCAGACCATGTTCCTCTGTCCAGGCCCTCACTCCCTGCCTTGTCCCCACCAGCCCCTTCCATAGGGTCCAATCTTGTCCCTCTGCCCTCAGGACTGGCCTACCCCATGGCCAGAATCACTGCTGAACTCTGAGCCTGCTAATGACCTGGAAGAGGGTGGGGGAGGGAGAGGCACGAGGAGGAGCCATGGGCTGGGCATTCATTATCCCAGGCACAGGCCCACTGGGCTTGTTAGTAACGACCTTGGTGTGCGGTTGACTCAGGAATCAGACTCCACTGTTCCAGGCTAGTTGGTTCCACAGGTCGGCCGGTACACGCTCTGAAGCGGATTCCAACTTCCATGGCCACCATCCTGCTGGGGTTTCTGCAGGAAGAGCTGCGGGGAGCCCCTCTCCTCCTCTTTCTGGGCCCTGTAGGCCAGAGGGGATCTGTGGGCAGACTGGCACCCTCCCCTGCCTTCCCCTCCCCTCCTCCCCATCCCATTCCCTCTCCCTCCCGGGCGGTCCCAGCGCATTACATGATGGAGCAGCCTCATTACTGAAGCCTCTGGCTCATTAGCAGGCAGCTGGCGGGGCTGGGGGGCCACTGAGGAGGGATGGGGGCGGGGGAGCAGCCGAGCCCGGGCAGTAATAACAGCTGCACAGCGCTTTGTGCTGAGTTTGGGGCATTCGGATCAGTGTACAGACACCCTGGGCTTTTTCTCTTTTTCAGTCACTCGAGATCCCATTCGAGCGTCACAGTGGCCTGTGGCTGTGCTGTCATTAGAGGGTCCCAGGCTGTGGATACGGTGCAGAGACGGGGGAGGACTTCCTCGAGGGCAGACAGCTGGAGGCAGCAAGCCCGGTCCTAACAGCAGCAGCCCGCCCTTCTGAGCCCCTCCTGTGTGCCTGGTGCTACCTGCAGTCCTGGGTGCTTACAGCTCTACCACAGAGGCACAGAGAAGTCAAGGTACTTACCCAGAGTCACACAGCTCCATTTTCTTACCTCAGACCCCACTCCTTCCACAGAGATGGAATTGGGCTCTTCTGGGAAAAGGCCCGGCCTCACAGGCGTGTCTCCATGACCCACTGAGGCTGACCTGCCCTCCCCTCATCCCAGGAGCCCTGGGGTCAGTGTGGGAATGAGGGCAGCGTTGATGGTGTGAGGAGACAGGAACAGGCAGGCCAATGAGACCAAGGCCCAGCTCGGGCTGAGTCCTAGTCCTGGCTCTGCCACTCGCTTGTGACTTGGGCAACACTCCCACCCCGGGCCCTCATTTCAAAGGTTCCAAAGCTTGGAGGACTGCATAGCCCTCTGAGTCCTGCTTCTCTCCCTGCGATCTTACTATGCTCGTGGCAGGAGGGGAGGCAGGGGCCAGGCTCTCTCCTCTCTCCTGTCCCAGGAGTGGGTGGCCCATAGTGCAGCTTCACCTCCATCATCCTTCTCCCATCTCGCCCCGGTCCTCCAGCGCTTGCGCTACCTGGAGAGGAATTGAATTGGGAACTTCCTGGACACGTGGTTTATGCTGGGGCACTGAGGACACCTCGCCCCCATTCAGTACTCCCTCTCCTGGTAAGGGAGGGGTTATCATCATCCCCATTTCACAGATGAGAAAACCGAGGCTCGGAGAGGTTGAGTAGTCCAAGTGTGCCAGCTAGGCAATAGCAAGGCTGGAATTTGAACCCATATCCACAGCCTAGGACCTTCTAATGACAGCACAGCCACAGGCCACTATGACGCTCGAATGGGATCGTGAGTGATTGAAAAAGAGAAAAAGCCCAGGATGTCTGTACACTGACTGATCCGAATACCCCAAAGCCAGATATCTGGCTCCAAAGCCTGCTTTCCACTGCCCCCTGTCTCCTGTCCTCCAAACGCCTGGTGGGATCACAGCCAGTGGACCTGGAAGCCGTGATCTCCCTCAAGTGGGAGGAGCCTCTGGAATGCCACCCAGGACAGTTGTGTGTGTGCGTGCTCTGGGGTGGCGTGTGCAAGAAGTGTGAGCTGTGTACGTCTGAGCCTAGGCGTGGCCACACCATGATCCCATTGACATGAAAGACTCTCATCACCACTGTGGGTCAGTAGCAAAGGTCATTTGTTGAGGGGCCCTGTGACCTGGCCTTGTGCCTGGACTTCATATGTGATGTCATTTCATGTTCACGGAGCCTTCTGAAGCGGGTAACACTTTATCTCCCACTTCAGGAAACTGAGGCAATGTTCAGTGTCCCTCCCGGTTCTGTCCCCTGTGGACCTGGTTGGTTGGTGTTGGCAGTTCTTCCAAGTAGGCCAGGAGGGCGGGCACAGACGCTGCGGTTCACACTGGAGACCCCTCCTAGGCCATGCCCACTTGTGACGGGGCCTCCTTGGGCCCCACTGTTCAGCCAGATTGATCGGCTGTCCTCTGTCCATGGTCCACATGCCCCACGCACCTCTTGAGGCCACCACTGTCTTGCATTTTGTGTCTTCCCTGTGGTTTGCTGGTGTCTGACCTGCCCCTCCCTCTCTGTCCCTTTCCCCATCTCTCTCTCTCCTTGTCATTGTCCCTTTACTCTCTCTTCTCCTCCCCCTCCACTCCTCCTCCTCTGTGTTCGCCCAATTCTCTCAGTCCCTCTCTTTCCCCTCCTCACATCTCTTTGTTCCCTCCTTCTTCCTCCTCTACCTTCTCTCTTAGGTTGATGGTCAAGGTCACAGCCACAAAAGCTTTTCTTTACCTCCTCCCAAAGGCGTCTTTGGCTCTGCCCTGGGCACAGAGCGGCCTCACCACTTATCAAGCCCCTGCTGTGTGAGAGGTGGGGATCCAGTGACTGAGAGGGACTGACCTGGAGTCACACAGACCTTAGCTGTGTGACCTGGACAAGTATCTTACCCTCTGTGGGTGTCTGCCTCCTGGACAATGGGGTGCATCTCATACAGCTGCTGTGAACGCTGAATGAGACCAGGCGTGTAGAAAGTGCTTGGACAGTCTTGGCTGGCGTTACTGGTATGTGCTGGGCCCTGCGCCAGGAGCTTTTCATATAGTATTTCATTCAATCTCTTCTATTTATGCTGCAATTTTCCATATGTACAGCAGCATCTGTATTGCGCGTCTATCTAGCTGCCTCTCCCTCTACCTACACATTAGGAACCATCAGCCATCAGCGCACAACAAACACCAGTGACCCGCAGCCTGAGGTTTACGGCGCCCCTCCCCAGCCACCCCCCCCACGCCCCTCCAGAGGCCACCACTGTCTTGCATTTTGTGTTCTTCATTTGTACGCTTTTATGAAAATATAGACTATCCTTATGACGTGGGTAGGAAAGGAGGCATTTACCAAAAGATAAAAAGTGCCAAACACAACAGAAATGACTGATACATTTGATTCCGTTTGCGCAGGGAGCTCCTGTTCCTCCACTGTCGCTGTAAATAACAAACTGGAAAATAAGCCACCTGTGGGACCAGACACGATAACACATGATTCCATCTTAAATATACAAAGGCTTCCTGAGGAGACCAAGACGCCAATAAAAAACGCGAGAGAAAATTAGGTAAAAGACACGAACAGGTATGTGGAGAAGAAACCTGAATGGCTAATGAGCATTTGAAATGTGTGCAATCTCATTAGCAATCAGAGAAATGCAAATTCCAGAACACTGAGCATTCTCATCTTACACCTGCTGGTCGGACAAAATGAAGCTGCAGGCGAGGCGGGGAGCAGGGGAAACTCTCCCGCACCCCGCACCC
>NW_005367431.1:769857-776009 GCF_000412655.1 Myotis brandtii | reverse complement strand
CGCACCCCGTACCCTGCACCCTGCACCCTGCTGGGAAGGGAGCGGAGGGGGGGGGGTTGATGCGGGCATTTGAAAGTCAATTTAGCGCTGTCTTGTAAAGCGTACACACCACCTAATTCAGCAGTTCTACTTGGAGAACGTGCCCCAGAGCACCTTCGTACCTGTGCGTGGCAGACTGGTACAAGAATGTTCACAGCAGCTTCGTTTGCAGTAACAAAACCCCAGAAACAACCCAATCGATATGTTTAAGTGAATGAATCCCTGAAGGCCCGCCCAACTCCCAGACAGAAGTGTTTGAGACCCCACACCAGACCCTGTGATCAGAGAAGGGCGTGGAATCCGCTCCTACTGGCAGGCAATCAATGGGGCTCCCTGCAGACTTGACCGCTCAGAGCAGACCCCGGCTGGCCCCTCCCAGACGAGCTCAGGGTGGGCCAACAGGACCCACATGGCTGGGATCAGGTGTCAAGGACCCCAGGAGTGGGCAGGGCTCCCCCAGCAGCTTCTCCACCTGATGAGCCCATTCCCACTCAGGTTCAAGGAACCCCAACATGACCCTCCCCAGGGCCCTCAGAGAGCCTTCTCCCCAGCCTCCCAATGTGCAGATGGGCACACTGAGGCCACAATCAGGCTGGAAGGGAGGTTCCCAGTTCCTAAGGTTCAGTCCAATAGTCTTCCCAGCACCCCATGCCACCCCTGCAGGAGCCCCAAACCCCTCAGCAGGCCCAGATGCTCCCAGGCAAGAATGTACCCCTACACACACACTGATACACACACACACACACACACACACACAACCACCACCACCAGACTGACTGACAGTGGCAGCTGGGCCCCTCCCACCTCTACAGAACCTTGGCTCCTCCTCCCTCTTCAGTAACTGAGGAAGCTGCTCCCCCTCCCCCCACCTCCAGCTCATATCCGAGAGCCCCTTGGAAACAACCGTTGGAGTTCTTCCTCTTGGGGGACCACCCTGTTCCTCCATGTGAACCTCTGAAGGGCTTTTGGCCAGCAGCCAGGCCAACCACCTTCTGCCCTGCTCTCCTGCCCCAGGAGTGGGTGGCCTGTGGTGCACCTTCACCTCCTCCATGATCCTCTTCCATCTCTCCCCGTCCTCCAGCCTTCGCGCTAGCTGGAGAGGAATTGAATTGGGAACTTGCCACGAGGAACAGGCAGGCCAATGAGATCAAGGCCCACTCATCACCCAGAACAAGCTCCCTGGCTCCAGACTCCAGGGCTCAAGTCCCAACCCCAAACCCTTCCGTCCTCCCAGTCAAAGCCCCCAAATCACTCAGACTTCCCCAGGCTCTGCTGGGCCCGATCCTGGAGAGGGCTCTGCCTGAACCCCACCACCCAGACCCCCAGACCCCCAGTCAGGCCGAGAGTAATATCTGAGGGGAACCCTGGCTTTGATGCCACTGGGACAGATCGCCCACAGGTGTGGTCATGGAGGACGGGGAGGACCCCCGGCAGGGTCCCCAGACCTTCCCGGATGTACCTCATCAGGTAATGGCTTTATCCTGAGACTTCCCAGGGCCACAGAGCTGCCTCTCACACATGGGGGCCTGGATCCAGGCTGAGTTCTTCTGGCAACAGCACGGGAAGCTCAGGCTCTGGTGTCAGGCAGATGGGCCCTACCAGCTGTGAGACCCTGGGAAGTCAATAGCCATCTTTGGGCCTCAGTTTTCCATCTGTAACATGGGGATGATCTTGTTTAGAGCAGATGATGATGGGAGTGATGATGGTGATGATGGTGATGACACTGAGGATGATGATGAAGATGTTAACAATCATGATGGTGTTTTTGTGTGGGTTAAATTTTATGAAAGATGTAAGACTTAAGATTACTTGGGTGTTTGTTTTGCCTATGGATACCAAATTGATCAAGCCCTCATAGTATTATTTCTATTCACAGATTTCTCCGCTCAGTTCATCATAGCCCAGGCCCAATCCCTTGCTCCAATAGAAGTTGCTATTTTCTTGCCAATTTCATTGGGATTTCTGTGGGTTACCTGCTATGTGTCATCTCTCTGCCATCCTTGACTGTCCCCCAGTGTATCTTTTAGGAATTGCATCCAGTTGCTAATAACAGGAATCTGAAAAATAGGGGCTTAAACAACTTGAACATTATTATTTTTTCTCTTGTTTCAGAGAATTTTGGACCTAAGGAGTCCCAGATGCCCTGTTAGCGCCACATCGTTTGTCAATATCCCATCTCCTTCTTTGTTTTCACTTTACCATGCACAGCGCATGACCTCATCCTAAAGGCTGACCATCAGTCATATGATGGCTGCGGGAGCTCCAGAAATTACTGTAGCATCCCACACAGGAAAAAACAGGGAGAGGGCAAAGCACAAAGAGGGTTCCTCCAGCTGCTCAGTTCCCATCAAAGCGCTTTCCTGGAAGCCACACGCAACACGTCTACTCATATTCCATTGGCCATCCCTCTCTGAAAGGGGAGGGGCGGAGACTAGTAAATGCAACTTTTAAGCAGGACACAAATTCACCTCTGATAGCTTTGGTATCTGCTAGTAAAGAATAGGAGATAGTGGAACCTAATGAACAAAATAAACTGACAAACAAAATAGAAACAGAGGCCTGGATACATGGAACTGACAGACAGATGTCAGAGGGGAGGGGGTGGGGGAGACTAGAAAAAGAGAAGGTGGAGAGATTAGCCAAAGAACACATATGCATACTGGACACAGACAACAGTGTGGTGAAGGCCAGGGATAGGGGGGAGGCTGGGTGGAGGTGAGCAAAAAGGGGGTAAATGGGGGACATCTGTAAGAGTGTCAACAATTTTTTAAAAATAGAGGAGACAATATTCTGAAGGACAATCTGCAGTCTGGGCCCCACCCAGCAACTGAGCTTTAAATAAGGACCTAGAGCAGCGGTTCTCAACCTGTGGGTCGCGACCCCTTTGGGGGTCGAACGACCCTTTCACGAGGGTCACGTAAGACCATAGGAAAAAACATATATAACTACATATTGTTTTTGTGATTAATCACTATGCTTTAGTTATGTTCAATTTGTAACAATGAAATTGTGGGTCACCACAACATGAGGAACTGTATTAAAGGGTCGCGGCATTAGGAAGGTTGAGAACCACTGACCTAGAGCTTCTGTGATTAGAGATCTGGGCCCGGAGCTGAATCCAGGAGCTCTCCTGTGGGAAGGGGAGTGGAGAGGTCCTTTCATGCCTATGCCCATTTTAAAACAAATTAAAAATAATAATTTATCAGTAGATGCACGCTGCAGAAAATTTTCCAGCATAAAAAAAATTTTAAATATTGAAATTCTGTATAATGCCCTATGCAGAGATAACATCTGTTGGTATTTTTGCATACATCCTGCTGGGTTTTATTTTTCCGTTGCTTATATTAGCAAAATTAGGAATTTACTTTATGCTCAGTTTCAGATGCTGCTTTTATGTCCTGCCTTTGTGTTTATCAGCACTTTCCCGGCCGAATTACTGGTTGAAGGTCTCATTTTAATGGCCACACAGCAGTGGGTTGTTCTGTAACTGACATCGCTAACCCGTTGTGGGGCATTTAGATGTTCCCAGCATTTGGCTGCTGTCAGTGCCAACTCTGCACGTAGATCTTTGTCTTCATCTCTGACTATCCTATATAATAAAAGGCCAGAGGCCATAAGCGTCACGACCAGAATGACCGCTTGACCAGTCGCCATGAGGTGACATTGACCACCTCTCGGTCCCTGTCCCCCAGGCCTGAAAGCGGCGGTGGGGAGGGACTGGGGACTGGCAAGCGGGCAGAACGGCTGACCTCTTGGTCCCTGCCCCCAGCCCGCAGGCTCCGATGGATCAGCGAATGCGAATGGGGGAATCAGGGTGGGTGGTGGGAGGACCAGGCTGGCTGTCAAGCCATTGGGATCACCAACTCATCCCCGGCTGCTCAGGGTCTCAGGCCTGTGGGAAAGCCAGTGCTGGCAACTTTACCTCCATGCACGTGCACCAGGCCGGTCGCTGATGGAACGTGCTGCCCGCTCAGGGCCGCTCACACCGGGGCGGGTAGGCCGCCGTCATGGGTGTGCCCTGCAGCTTCCATCAGCGCCTTAAGCCCCAGCAGCAGTGCAGCCCTGAGCAGGCAGCGCGTTCCATCAGCAGCCCACCTGGCACACGCGCATGGAGGTGAAGTCACCGTCGCCCGCTTTCCTGCAGGCCTGAGCCCCGAGCACCCGGGGATGAGCTGGTGATCCTGGGGACTGGCGAACGGGCAGAAGATGGGCCTGATGGCAGGAGGCTAGGCCTAGGGACCTTACCTGCAGGATTTCGTGCGCTGGGCCTCTAGTTTCCTTATGACAGATTTCTGGTCTCACAGAGTCCAGGGGTGTGGACATTTTAAAGGCTTTTGCTAAAATGCTGTAAAATCGCCCTCCTGGGAAGCTGGCCTGGGGTCCCCTTCCCACGAGGGGTCTAAGCATGTCCTCAAATGTGTTTCTGATGCCCCCTCCCACTTCATTCAGTATCTCCCCAATTCAGCCTTCTGTCTCCCTTAAAAACAAAGGGGAAAGTTTACATTCGGAAATATCTAAACATGTATTTATCTTTAAGTACTTTTTAAAGTCAATATAATTATTCTAGTCCCATTAAGTTTAATTTGCAGCAAATTATGCATTTAGCATGAAGTGGGGGCTGCTTTGCGGGTTGGGGTGGCGATGGGGCTTGGCTGTTGATAGGGAGCCGTGGAGAACAGCACAGGCTGGGAAGCTGCATCGGGTCCCTTCAGAGGAGGGGCATTCTCAGCGGGATCCTCAGTGCCGTGCAGCTCTGGGATTGTGCCTATGCCCCAGCCAGGGAGGAGGTGCCAGGGGACTGGGAGAGGGAGGAAGGAGGGCAGGGGCTGTCTGGTTTACTGGGTGCACCAGGGTTTGGATCCCCAGGTGTAAGCAGAGCTGACAGGCAGCCTGTGTGGCTGCTGTACAGGTGGGCCTGTGGCACATGTCATACCAGGTCCAATCCTGCTGTGACACCAGGTCCAATTGCTCCTCTTGGCTTCTGGTTCTTCTCCCAACGCCAAGAGGAGCAAGGGAAGGGATTTAGGCAGGAGTTAGCTCTTGGGGAGCCTTCTGACTGCCTTGGGGAGATGGATGGGAGAGGCACAAGGGCTAACAGGGAAATGGGGCATATACTCCCCCAGTGAGGGATGATAGCTATGCCAGAAGCTCTGAATACCCACCCATGTCCCCTGGGCCAGCTCTGCATGCACCTGTGGTGGGCAGTTCCCAGGGCGCTGACCAGGCCCCCCTCAGGCCCTGCTCCCCTCTGCTTTGCTACCTGGGAGCTCTCCAGGGTCCTGGGGGCTTGACCAGCCGTGAGCAGGACAGCCCAGAACTGCCAGGGATTTAACACCCAGGGGTACCTCTCAACCAGTGAGGGATGGAAGTGAGTGGATAAGTACCCAGCTTCCCTCTGAGGCACGTCCCACACACTTCCTCAAAGGGCTCCCAGCAGAACTGAGCCCACAGCGCTCTCTGATTCAGCCTTTAGGGTGTTCTCCCTCCACTGTCCTCTCCTCACTGAGCCTCCTGGGATCACCTCCCACATAAGCCACCTGCACTTTTGGAGGAACCCAAAATCAGACAGCACTGGGTCACTGCAGAGCAGCAGATGGACAGAGTGCAGGGTCTGAGAGGTGCTCAGGAGACAGCAGGGCAGGGCTGTGATGGGCAGAATGTGGGGGTGAGGAGGAGGCAGAGGTCAGTGTGACTCAGATCGATCAACTAGTGAATGGTGCTCCTTTCCTACTTTATGTGTGTGTGCAAAAACTGTATACATCCATCTAACCACCACCTTATTAAGATGCCCCATTTCCATTACCCCAATCATATCTCCTGTGCAACTAATGAATCCCCCACCCAGCCCCTTTCTGCCATTGTACATTAATTTTGCATGCTCCAGAATTTCATACAACTGGAGTTCCATGATAGGTATCTGGGTCTTTTGTTCATCATAACGCTTGAGATTTTTTATCTAGGTTTATGCTCCTTTATTTCTCAGTGTTAGTCCATTATGCAATATACACTGACATTTGTAGGCAAATTAGCTATAATTTCGCGCTGAAGTTGCTAGAGGGCCAGACCATTATAAATAGGGAAGCAGGTTGTTTACCACGACAGTAGAAGTGATT
>NW_005367431.1:749158-769822 GCF_000412655.1 Myotis brandtii | reverse complement strand
TTCTCTCTCTCTCTCTCTCTCTCTCTCTCTCTCTCTCTCTCTCTCTCTCTTTCTTTCTTTCTTTCCTTCGATATATATATATATATTAGAGACCCAGTGCACAAAATTCACCCCAGCCTGCACCCTCTCCAATCTGGGACCCCTTAGGGGATGTCTGACTGCCGGTTTAGGCCCAATCCCACAGGGAAATCCCTCTCACAATCTGGGACTGCCAGCTCCCAACAGCTCACCTGCCTGCCTGCCTGCCTGATTGCCCCTAACTGCTTCTGCCTGCCAGCCTGATTGCCCCCTAACCACTCCCCTGCCAGCCTGATCGATGCCTAACTGCTCCCCTGCTGGCCCGATCGCCCCCAACTGCCCTCCGCTGCCAGTCCGGTCACCCCTAACTTCCCTCCCCTGCAGGCCTGGTTGCCCCTAACTGCCCTCCCCTGCAGGACTGGCTGCCCCCAACTGCCCTCCCCTGCAGGACTGGTCCCCCCCAACTGCCCTCCTCTGCAGGCCTGGTGGCCCCCAACTGCCCTCCTCTGCCAGCCATCTTATGGTGGCCATCTTGTGACCACATGGGGGGGCTATCTTTGACCACATGGTGGCAGCCATCTTATATGATGGCATGACAGTCAGTTTGCATATTACCTCTTTATTATATAGGATACCATGTTCAAAGGCTGTTAAATCGTGTTGTTTACCCATATCTTCAGAAAAAAATCACTTCTACTGTCATGGTAAACAACCTGCTTCCCTATGTATAAATGGTCTGACCCTCTAGCAACTTCAGGGCAAAATTATAGCTAATTTGCCTACAAACCTCAGGTGGTCATAATAATCTGACCACTCAGTGTATATATATTTGTTTATCCATTAATTTATTGATGGGCCATTGAATCAATTCCAGTTTGGGGCTATTATAAATAAAGTTGCTATTAAAATACTATGCAGTCTATTATTTATAGACCAACGTTTTCATTAATTTTGAGTACTCAAAAGTGGAATTCTTAGGTCATGGAGTGGACATGGATGTTATATAATAATGAACTGACAATCTGTTTTCCAAGGTGACCATATTTTTCCATAATCCCTCCAGAAATGTATAGCATTTTTATTTGCCTCACATTTTTCACCAATACCTATTGTCAGTCTTATTAATTTTACCCCAAATGCAGATCCCTGATAATGAATAACATTGAGCATTTTTCATGTCTGTTTGGCCATTAGTACCTCTTCTAATGTATGTTTAAGTCTTTTGCCCATCATTTTGAGTTTTCTTTTCATGATTAATTTCTGGGAATTCTTTATACATCTTGAGTACAAGTCCTTTGTCAGAAATATGTATTGTGATTATTTTTCCTAATCTATAGTTTGCATGTTCTTATTCTTAATGACATCTTTTGAAGAACAGAAGGTTCTTATACTGATAAACTCTAATTTATCATTTTATGGCTATTATGAATAGTGCTTTTGTGTGTCTTAAGAAATCTTGGTCTACACCCAAGATCAAAATGATATTTTTCCGAAGAATTTTCTCTTATCTTGGTTTTTCATTTTTATGTCTACATCTGGTTCATCTGAAATTCATTCCCATATAAGATGTGATTGAGGGTCTAGGTCCCTAATATTTCATATGGATACAGTTTTTACAGCACTGTTTGTTTAAAAGATGATCCTTTCCCACATGGAGGTGTCTCTCCATCTTAGTAATAAATGCATGTGTGGGTCTATTTTGGGTCTCTATTCTGTTTCATCGATCCATTTCTATTCTTGCTTTGTCTTGATTATTGTACCTTCCTAATCTTAAAATAAAAACTTGGCCTACAAGTTCTTTTTAAAGATTGTTTTGGCTAGTCTGGTTTTATTGCATTTGTGTGTAATTTCAGAAACAGCTTGTGATTTCTATAAAAATAGCAACAAAGTTGCCACAGACAGTGTGTAAACAAATGATCTTTGGCTGTGTTCCAATAAAAGTTTATTTATAGACACCAAAATTTTATTTTTGTATAATTTTACATGGCCCAAATACATGGTTTTCTATTGGACCCCTTTGTTCTTGGTTCCTTTGTTCTTCCATGCCTGTCTTCTTTGGGGTTACCTGAGTATTTTTCAGCATTCCAACTTACCTCCTTTATTTGTGTTTTGATTATACTTCTGTGTGTTTTTATTAGTACTTGCTCTGATGATTACAATGTGTTGTTTTCCCCTTGGGCTCATTGAAGTCTGGCTTGCACATGCCAGTTCAGTGGTCAGTAAGCATCCTTAGCTTATATGTAAATCAATGCTACAGTGTTTTATTTATATCCGAAGCTTACAACAATGCAATTACACTTACACTCACTCTCATTCATTGGCTATTGTAGTTATATATTTTATTTCTGCCGGTGTTGCAGACTTCACAATATCTTGTTCTTATTTATTCTCTAAACCATTAACCATCTTTTACAGAATTGAAGAGAAAATTATTGTCTATTTACCATTTACAGGGCTTCTTCTGATTTTCTGCAGCTCTGAATTTCATCTCGCATTATTTCCCTTTAGACTGAAGAACTTCATTTAGGCTAGTTTGTCATATGAGTCTGCTGACAATGAATTTTATCATCTTTGCTTTATTTGATAGCAGTTTTAATTCATCTTAATGTATTAAAAATGTTTTTGCTAGATAAAAAAAAAAAATTCTAGGTGAAAAGTTGGGGTTTTTTTCTCCCAGAACTTTAAAGATGTTGCATTGTCTTGAGACCTCCATTCATCTGATATAAAATCAGCTTTGCTCCCCTGTATTAATGTTTCCTCCCCTCTGACTGCCTTCACAATCTTTCCTTAATCTTCATATTGCAGCAGTTTGATTATGACGTGCCTGGTGTGATTGTCTTTGTAATTATCCTTCCTGGAATTCATCTGTGGGTTGTTGTCTTTTATCAATTTTTTGAAATTATTTTGCTAATACATCCTCAAATGTTTGCTTTTCTGTTCCATTCTCTCTCTCCTCTCAAAAGTCACTAAAGTCTCTTTGTTTTCAACGTTTTCACACACAGTCCCCCCTATTATTAACGTCTTAAATTAGTATGCTACATTTGTTATAGTTAACAAACTCATTGATACATAATGGTTACAGTTTGTAGCTTATTCAGATTTCCTTCGTTTTTCCTAGTGTCCTTTTTCTGTCCCAGGACCCCATCCAGCATACCTTATGTTCAGCAGTCGTGTCTCCTTGCCCTCCTCTTGGCTATGACAGTTTCTCAGACTTTCCTTGTTTTCATGAGCTTGACCATTTTGATGACTACTGGTCAAATATATCACTGGATGGCCTTCCATTGGAATTCGTCTGATATTATTCTCATGATTAGACTTGGGGGCATGGGTGTTTAGGAAAGGAAGATCACAGAGGTAAAGTGTCACTCATCATATTAAGGGTTCAACTACCAACAAGATGTATGACTGTTGATGTTGACTTTGATCCTCTGGCTGAGGTTTCTCCCCAGTAAAGCCACTCTTTCCTCCCTTTCCCATTCTGTACTCTCTGAAAAAAAATTGCTAGGAGCTGCCCATGCATAATCTCCTTGAGGTTGGAGAGCCTATATACAGATTATGTGGAATTCTCTGCCAAAAGATTTGCATCTTCTCCACAGTTTATTAATTTATTCAATCATTTGTTTATATCGTTATAGACTCATAGACATTTGTCTTATACTTTGGGCTATAATCCAATATGACTTTATCTCTTTTGTTCAAAATTTTCAAGCTTTGACCACTTTGTTCAAACTGTGGCCATCTTTTCAAGATATCTGTAGGTCATCTCTATAGGTCAGCATATTTATTATAGTTATTACAAAGTCCTTGTCTGTTCATTCCAATATGTGAGTCATCCGTTATTTTTTATTTTTTATTTATTTATTTTTTTTGCCATTGGCTGATTTTTCTCTTGGTCACATTTTCCTCTTTCTTCACATGTCTAGTCATTTTTTATTGTGTACTAGACACTGTGAAGACACTTTCTAGAGATTTGATTTTATTATCTCCAGGAAGAGTTAAATTATTGTTGGATAATCATTAACTTATGACTTCTTAGTTTTATGTTTTGTTTGGGCAGGCCTAGTTCTGTTTTGTTCCTGATCTAAGAATGCACATCCCTATCATGAGATGTGGTCTTTACTCCCATCTGTGCCCCCTTCTGGGAAATTAGTGGAATACCCTCACTCTTGGTTGAACTCATACTCCAAATTCTGTTTTCCCTGCATTGTGCGGATGAGGAAATCTCTTCTCAGCTATTCCATCTTTTCAGTTATTGTTTTCCCTTTGGGTTCTTGGAAGTCTTGCCTGTAAAACCATAAAGAAGAAACATCTGGTAGCCTAAAGACTGGAAAGTAGAGGAGAGAACTCCAGCAGAGAGCAGGCTGGGCCCTGAGTGTGGGGTGAGGGTCTCAGGAGACACCCTGGGGTTAAGACATGTAGGATGATGGTGGTGACTCAAGGCATAGAACAAAGCTTAAATTATACTCCATAGTCCAAAATCTAGAAATAGGGGAATGTGGGGTACATGTAATTTATTTGTTTAAAAAAATAGATTGATCAAATTTAGGTAAGTAAGCAGAACAAATAGAAATCACCCATTGTCTTGGAGAAACATCTTCTTGGGGATTGTGTGGCATGTGTAGGTGCCTTTTCATTCCCAGGTCATGAAATGTCTTTCACAACTTGGCTGCATAATATTCCATCATATGGACATACACTATTTCATGTAACTGTTCCCCTATTGGACAATGATTCTGAATATTGGCTGTTATCAATACCCTATAGCCCTAACTGGTTTGGCTCAGTGGATAGAGCATTGGCCTGCATACTGAAGGGTCCCAGGTTCGATTCCAGTCAAGGGCATGTATCTTGGTTGCAGACACATTCCCCAGTTGGGGGTGTGTGGGAGGCAGCTGACTGATGTTTCTCTCTCATAGATGCTTCCAACTCTCTATCCCTCTCCCTTCCTCTCTGTAAAAAATCAATAAAATACATATATTTTTAAAAATATCCTATAGTGAACACCCTTGTGTGTGAGTCTGTATGCTCAGCCCTGACTATGTTTCCTGATGGTAGATTTGCTGGCACAAAAGAATGGGCATTTTAAGGTATTTTTAATACACACTGTAAATATACACTCACGAGTTGGGTATTAGGGTCTTTTAGGTGCAAAATTAATCAGAACTCTGTGAATAGAGAAATAAAGCTCATTACAGAACAGCCCCTTGCATACCTTTTCATCCTCGGATAGTAACTGTGTCTCCTGGGTGGACACAGTTGCGTTTGTGTGTGTGAGTGAACATTTCCCATGCACTATTTCACTTGTACTAGTCAACCACCCTGGGCGCTATACAGGGTATGTATTATTACTCCCATTTTATGGATGAAGAAACTGAGGCTCAGAGGGCATGTGCAGTACAGTAAAAGGAATGTGAGCAGACATTCTGGATTTGAACCCCCGCTCTGATGCTGGGCAAGCTTTACCAGCCTCTTAAGCCTCAGTCCTCTTGTGTATGAAGAGAGGAAAGACACCTGCCTTGGAGGAAGGGGAAACGAGAGGACCGATGGAAAGTGTCTGGTACAAGCTGGGCACATGGTAGGTGCTCAAGCAATGGCATCTGTGGTCTTTGTTAGGGAAGCCACATGTCAAGGTTACAGAGGCAGAACTGAGTCCACATCTCCTAACCACAAGCCCAACACATATTCTGAGCACCATCTGCCTTTGAACCAAATGCCGAAACTGAGGAGGGAAGACTTTGAATTAATCTCCATGTGGGGTTATCATTGCTGGGTCCCCAGAATCTTGCCCTTTTGTGACTCCAAAAGGGACAGAGGTCCCCATCTGAGCCAACTTTAAGAATATTGTAACCTGTAGTGAATGGCTATCAGCGGGACTGGGAGATCTTTCTCATGTTGAGTTAAGCCCCAGCCTGTGCCTATGTCCTCTCAGCCTGGTTATCTGGGCATCACCCTCACCCCCCTAGATCCCTGGACAAAGGAACCAGGCCAGATTTGCTGACAACGGGGCTTAGGAAATCCCTTCCTCACCCAGCCATGGCTCCGGGAAAGTTATTCCAGCTGCCAGGTCAGACCATTTTGGGTAATGAATGGGCCCCCTGTACTGCTCTCTGGGAGACTGACCCTTCCTTAATCTGCTGCAGTGTCACTGAGAGATGAAATGTTTGCTCTATGGAGCTCCCAATGGCCTTTAGAAACTGCAAATTCAACACCAACCAGGGAAGGGCTGCTTAAGGTTTACCCCTCCCCTTCCCAGCACAGGCCAAGGCCTCAGCCAGATGGGTCTACAGATCACCGGCCTGGGTCCTCTTCCAGGCTCTTCTCAGCCAGTGAGCAAGTGGGTGTGAGGGCACAGAGAGGACGAGGGGAGAAGAGGAACCCGTGAGGCTCTCTGTTCAGTGTCTGTGAACAGAGGACCTCCCCACATGCTGAATAGAGAGCTGAATACTGTGGGGCCATGGGAGGGGGGTGACTGGCCCACTCTCTTAACCTCCCTGTGCTGGGTTCCTACAGGGTGGAGGGGCTGGAGGGTTCTCCCAGCTCTGAGCTTCTGGGGTCTGTGTTTCATGGCAAGAAGAGCCTGGTGGTCTTCCCCAAGAGGAGTGACATGTCCATGGCCCCCCTGGGTCCCTGCACAGAGGGGTTCAGGTGGCCTGAATGAACTGACACTAGGGAGGGAGCTCCTGTTACTAAATGTCCCCTGAGAGCCCAGCACTATGCTGGGACCACCTTGCTACACACACACACACACACACACACATACCAGCTTCATAAGAGAGAGGTCTCACCTTGACCCCTCCCTTCCCACCTCCCTGCTTTTACACCTGCAGTCTCCCCATCCCAGCACACCTTCCCCTCCTCTATCTAAATCCTACCCAGCCCAAGGCCTGCCTGCCTCTTCTAGGAAGTCCTCCCTGATGTCTGACAGCCAAACCCCCAATGGTTCCCCCCCAGCTGGTCCTCTGGTTGTTCAATTTCCCAACAATTTTGGATTTTGCTGCCGTGAGGCCCAGACACAAGCATGAGCTCATCTCATTATGTCACCAGGTTAATCAATACTTACTGAACTTGGAGCCAGGCACTGTGGAGGGGTGTAAAGGGGACAGAACAAACACTCCCTGAGCACCTGCAGGTGCCCCAACCCCATGCCCAGTGGGAACCTTGTGGGGTCCTGGCGGACTCCTCACCCCGTTGGGAAGATGAGGAACCCAAGCCAGAGTCAGGGAGGAGGCTGCTCAGCTCCTGCAGAGAGTCAGGGCTGGAATTCAAAACCAGGCCAGACTCCGAGTTCCAATCCGCCTGTTACCTGCCCCAGGCCGCCACCTCCTCCCAGCTGGAGCAGGATTTGTCCATTAGCCAGGAGCCCTCCGATCACACAAGCAGGACTCAGGCGGCCACAGCGATACAGAGAAAGGGGAAATTGGAACAAGAAGACAGAGCCATTATACCACCTGTCAGTGACATGCTCACCACCTCTGCTTACTCTCAGCTCGGCCCCAGGCTGAGCCTCCCCCTGGGGACTCTGTCCACCCTTCCTCCAAGCTGGCCCCAGCGCCCTGCTCTAGCGAGAAGCCACGGAGCATAAAGTAATCCACCGCCAGGCTTCTGGCTCCAGATGCTCTCGCCCCTGCTTTCTGGGGCTGGTCCCTCACCAGCTGAATGTGCAGAGAAATATTCAAGGAACAGATGCCGCGGCTGGTCCTGGGACCAGGAGAGGGAGGCCCAGCCCTGAGACTGGTGCTGGGCAATACAGTTCATCCTTGGAGCCGTAACAACGTGCCTGAGTGTGAAAGGGGTGTGTGTGTGCATCTGTGAGTGGGGACAGGAAAGCCCTCTGTGCCCCCAGACCCTTTACTGGAGCTCTGGGCTGTGCGGGTGGCTGGGGTGGGTTCATGGTCTGCTGACAGAGGCCTTGCTTGATGAGTGTCAGCTAATGAGCATTACTGGGTGACCTCACGGACTTTATTTTCTCAGTCAGCCTTCATTAGAAAGGATGAGGGAGATGGGGAGAGAGGGAAAATTGAATTCCAAGCTTTCACGATTGACGGTGGCTCAGGAAATGGAGTCTGCCTCCCTTGTTACAGATGAGGAAACTGAGGCCCTGGGAAGGAGCCCAGCATTCACACAGCCAGTTAGTGGCAGAGCTGGAAGTAACCTGGGACTAACCCAGGACTGACCAACAGTGCATCTGTGTGAGATGGTGTGTGTGTGTGTGTGTGTGTGTGTGTGTGTGTGTGTGTGTGTATGTGTGCTTATGAACCTGTATGTGGGCCTATGTGTGTGTCCATGTCTGTGTATGTGCCTATGTGTGTTTGTGTATCTGTGCCTATAGGTGTGGTTGGGTGTGCCTGTATGTGTGTGTGTGTGTGTGTGTGCATGCCTGTCCATGGGTGTGTATGCAGGCTTTATTAGGATATGTACATGACTATCTTAAGTTGTGTGTTCAGCAGTCTCAGGGCAGGCATGTGAAGTTCACATTTGTCCAGGTTGCCGGTGTGTATTAGTGTGAACAGGTGTGTGAGAGTGGGGGTGGGAAGGGCGGTGATCTTGGGCCCTGGTGGAGGGCGTGGGTGCCTACCTCAGCAGAGCCACTGTGCACCTGGCCCACCCTGAGTGAAGTTGGTCCTCTCTGCTAGCTGATGCTTCCACCCAGAGAATTCCTGGCTCTGGGTCAGAGGCAGTAAGGAACCCAATTGTTTCTATTTAGTCTTCAGATTATGAAAATTAAATTTAAACTCTTTGCAGGGAGGTAATTTTTCCTAATCATTCATCCTGCTACACAGATCTCCACAACTTGATTACGTCTAATTAGATTTAATTGGATGGAGAGTGATTTCTTTTCTCTGAGAAGATGAACCACCGAGAAGGGCACCATTTGTGGCCCAGTGAATCCCTACTCCCAACAAGACGCCCACCAGGGCTCCAGAGCTTGGGTCTGGTGAGGACAGGCCAGGGGACTGGCATGGGGGCTGCATCTGAGGCCTCCCCTCTCTCTGTTTCTCTCCTGGTCACTTGCTTTTTCTGCCACTGAGTCCCTCTCAGTGTGTCTGTGTCTCCCGTTGTCCCCAAATATCTCCCGGTTTGTGCTTCTGTGGCCCCTGATATGAGTCTTGACTGTGCCAGGGGGTCGCCCTCCCTGCACTCCTTCTCTCTCTGCTGGGAGATGAACGAGGCTTTCCCCACATTGCTGAGGGGTTATACTCACAGGGTCTTCCGTGTGTGTGTGTGTGTGTGTGTGTGTGTGTGTGTGTGTGTGTCTGCCCTAATCCCCTCTTCTTATAAGGACCAATTGGATTAGGGCCCACCCATACAACCTCATTTTAACTGAATTACCTTTTTAAACATCCTCTCTCCAAATATAGTTAAGACTTTAACACCTGAATTTGGGGAGGGGACACAATTCAGCCCATAACAGAATACACTGAGTGGCCAGATGATTATGACCACCCCATCAGTACTTCGTTGGGCCATCTTTTGCCTTCAATACTGCGGCAATTTTTCTTGGCATTGACTCCACGAGATGTTGAAAGGTGATGCGAGGAATCTGACACCATGCCTGATGAATAGCACTGTCCAGTTCTGTGAGATTTGATGGTTGTGGAACCAGCTGTCTGATGGCTCTTTTAACTTTGTCCCACAAATGCTCAATTGGATTGAGATCTGGTGATTGTGGGGGCCACCTAAGCAAGGTAAAGTCTCCCTCATGTTCTTGAAAGCACTCCTGCACAATACGAGCACCGTGGCATGGCACATTGTCTTGTTGGAAGAAGCCATCTCCATTGGGATAAGCCAACAACATGATAGGATGAACCTGATCAGCAACGATACTTAGGTATGTTGTGCTATTCAGACGTTGTTCCACACGAATTAAAGGACCCAAATCATGCCAGAAAAACATGCCCCAAACCATAACACTGCCCCCATCAGCTTGAAGGGTTGTACTCATGCATGTGGGTGCATGCTTTCATGCTGTTTCCGCCAAATTCTCACCCTGCCATCTGCATGATGCAATTGGAAACGTGATTCATTGGACCACATGACTTTTCTCAAATGCTTGACTGTCCAATCCTTGTGTTCCTGTGTGAATTGGAAACGTTTTATCTTGGTAACTGCAGACAGCAAAGGTGTTCAAACAGGCCTTTGGCTTCCATATCCCATATGATGCAGTGTATAGCTAATTTGCCTACAAACATCAGGTGGTCATAATAATCTGGCCACTCAGTGTATATCCAAGAGAATTGAGTGTATATATCTACAGATCACTCACGTGTCAGTGGTCATAGAAGCTTTATTTAAAATAGCCATACACAAAAAGAAAAACAACCCAAATGTCCATCTATGAGAGAATGGACAAATCGTAGCTGGGATGGTTATTGTAGTTTCTTTGGTAAAATCTATATTTCCTAATTTTTTAGCTTCTTATAAATCTTGATTATCTGCTCTCTCTCTCTCTCTCTCTCTCTCTCTCTCTCTATATAATGTATTTTTTTAGGTTTCCCTACTTTCCAATTTATTTTAAAATGGTAGCTTTGAAGATATGTGTTTAGAATACATGACTAAGTTTATATTCTCCAAGTAGTTCAAATTGTGTTGGGGCCGTCTGCAGATGTCTGAGGTAGTCACGTGTTTTCAAAAGGCCTGTTGTTATGGATAGTGCCTAGAGGAGTCATGTAAGCCCTCCAGGCATACAATAAATATTATCTGATGAATCTGACAGAAGCAAACAAGAAATGGCTTTATTTTACCCTTGTTACTCCCTTGTGCTAATCTTAAGTCTTGGTGGGAAATCTTTGAGTAGGTTCATAATGTACATGACAGAAGTAAGTTTCGTGTGATCACTCACCTTCCTGTAGCTTTGGAAGTTTTACCTTCGCCTTAGTTTTGGAATTAAATTCTAGTATTTTCGTTGTTGTTTGTAATGAACACATTAAAGACTACATTGAAAAATGAGTAAACTACCAATATAAATAAAACATATATGAATATCACAGATACAGTCCGAGGAAAAAATAGGCAAAAGACACATACTTTATGATTCCATTAATATGAACTAATTTATCTTGATAGAAGTCAGAATCATGGCTCTCTCTCAGGATTGGGCAGATTAACTAGAAAGGGAAACAAAGAAACTTTCTGGGGTACCCTATTGCACTCTATCTTGACCTGGGTGGTGGTTACATTGGTGCACACCCTGATTGAAGAGATGGAGAAACAGAATTTCATTCCTGATAGGAGAATCTGAAGTGACACATCACAAAAGTGCAGGCACCGGAAGGGAGGGAGTCTGTGTTTATTTTTACAATCTACCACATGTACACTTAAGATGTGTGTCTTTTACCATATGCAAGTTATATCTTAACATAACAAACCAAAAAATATAAAGGCCAGGTCAGATGATTACAGAAGGTAAGCGTGGCCCCAGTATGTATCTAGGTTTTCTTATATTCTACTAGAGGCCCGGTGCACGGATTTGTGCACTGGTGGGGTCCCTCAGCCTGGCCTGTGCCCTCTTGCTAACCGGGACCCCTCAGGGGATGTAGTAGTGCGTGAAGTGGCAGGTGGTGGCCAGGGAGGAGCCTGAACCCCGCCCGGGTGCCATACCACTCCCACTCATCCCAGTCCGGCTGCACCTGCAACCACCCGCTGCTCAGTAGTGCTGTGTGGAGGCAGGAGAGGCTCGAACTGCCACAGCTGTGCTCACCAGCCATGAGCCTGGAGTCTGGCACCTGTTGGCAGCTGAGCGGCACTCTGCTGTGGGAGCACACTGACCACCAGGGGGCAGCTCCTGCATTGAGCACCTGCCCCTTGGTGGTCAGTGCACATCATAGTGACTAGTCGACGGGCCATTCAGTAGTGCTGTGTGGAGGCAGGAGAGGCTCGAACTGCCACAGCTGTGCTCACCAGCCATGAGCCTGGAGTCTGGCACCTGTTGGCAGCTGAGCGGCACTTTGCTGTGGGAGCACACTGACCACCAGGGGGCAGCTCCTGCATTGAGCACCTGCCCCTTGGTGGTCAGTGCACATCATAGTGACTAGTTGACGGGTCATTCAGTCGTTCGGTTGTTTGGTCACTTAGGCTTTTATATATATGGATTCTAACTAATCCCTTCCTTAAGGAAACCAGCATTCTGAGGAGACAGAAGTTGCTACATGATGTGTGTGTGGCAGGGGGTGTTATCGTAGCTACACCACCTGTAGCCTCAGTCAGGTTTCGCTCAGGTGGGATGAAGGGAGCAGATGTTATTAATGGACTAAATTGGGAGGAGCTGGGCTAGGGAAATCAGGCCAACAGTGGACTGAGGAAGAGCAACATCCTGGATCCGCTGGCAGAGCAGATGATGGATTGATTTTCAGCACCATGGAGAGTTCTGGTGGCAGATGGCAGGCTTTCCTCTTTAGGAGTCCTGGGACCACTCATTACCCTTTGTCTTACAGGTAGAATTATCTGGCTAGCAAATAAAATTTACTCTTACAAACTGCCAGGAGTGAGTGCCTGGGCTCTGGAAACAGACTGAGTTCAAGTCATGGCTGCACCACACAGCAAAGACTTGTGACCTTAGAGCAGTTACTTAAATTAACCTCTGTTTGTCTCTCAAATGAAGAAGATAATGGTAGCGGCCTCACAGGAATGTGGTAAGGACTGAAGCAAAATAAGGAAAATAAAGAGCTTAACAAAGTAGCTGGCACATGGTAAGTGCTAAAAAGTTGGCTATTATTATTGTCCACCTTTGTATTATTACCCCCCAAGGCTTTTTTGTTAACATAAGATGGGAAGTATTCAGAAGACTTCCATGGCCTCAGATGTCTGGCAACTTGTTATAGGACCTTAGGTGAGCTAGCTCACCTACCTGCCCCCCTCCCCATTCTGTAAAATGAAACTGTTTTCTTTTTTTTACATTATTAAATTGTATCTTTTTACCAAGAGAACATATTCATCTATCACTTGGTAAAATAAGTAAAACACTAAAACCAAATAATAAAATAAAAGGAAGGATTTTACTCTCAGTGGCATTTGTGGTCCCTATAAGCCCTGTCTGTTCCGGGCCTTGGATTCAGGATTTGGGGGTGAACAGAATTGGTGTGGGGGTTAAATGAGAAGTAATGACAGCGTTGGGGCAGGGAATGCTGACTCTAAAGAATGCTCAGAGAGAATGCACTGGCCATGTCAAGACTTTTAGCTCTTATATTACAACCCCCTAACTCCCCCCTAACTCCCCCCCCCACGCACACTCGCCCAACTTACGCTCAGGCTTTTGGCCCCTCTGAGCCCATTGGCCAAGCTGGCCTTGTGTCAGCTTCTTGACTTAACCATATTTCCTCTCTCCTCAGAGCCCTCTCACATGCTGTGCCCTTTGCAATATCATTCAGAGTCTTGCAAAGGAAGTAATAAAAAACAACTGAAACCAGTTTAAAATATAAATAAAAAAGGAGAATCACTGGTTCATTTACCTGACAAAACCAGGAGTGGATGGCTTCAGGCATGGCTGCATCCCCAAATGACATCACTTCAGAACATGGCCTTCCCATCGCTTCTGTCTTGGCATCATCACAGTCACGCTGTCCCCAGGTGGGAAATGGATACTGGTAGTGTCGGGCGTATGTCACCCTGGCTACACACACCTCTTTCTTAACAGTTTTAGCAAAGCCTCTGTTATGAATCTCATTGGCCTGGATTGAGTTGTCTGCCCACTCCTGAAAGGATCGTTGTGACCAACAGGTGAAGTGAACTGAATGGCCAGGCTTCAGGGGCAGGAGCCAGGGGATGGGTTCGCCCACCTGGAGGTTCTGAGAGCTGTTTTCAAAGGGAAATTGGGAGTGGTCTTACCGTAGGAAGAGCGATGGATGTGGGATAGGTAAACAGAAGCCCACTACACATTCTCCTTGACTCCTTCTTGGTCTCAGCATAAGTGGCACTTCTTCAAAGAAGACTCCCCTGACCCCTCTTATGTCAGAACCCACTATCCTCTTCCTTTGCTTTTTAGCTCTTATTATTCTTGGCAGTGCTAAATATGTACACAATCATACACATGTTCACTCACACACCTGCACACACGTGCACTCAAATAAACACTCTCATATACTCATTTGCAAACACTCATACATGCATACACTTGCACACACATGCACTCACATGAATAGTCTCATATATACACATTCATGCATGTACATGCTGTCACACATGCATACATACATACTCACATAAGCACATGCTCACACGCATATATGCAAAGTCACATGTATGCACACACACAAGCACAAATGCGTAACTAGGTGCTCAGTGCCTGCCCTCTGCACTTTACTGTGAACCCACAGAGGTGGGTCCTCATCTGCCTGGTCCACTGTGGGATCCCAGCACCCATCACGATGCATCATCACTTGGTGTCCTCGTTTTTCCAGTCTCCCATACAAGGGGGCTTTGGAAAGTCAAATACAAACAAGTGGCCCCATCTTTCCTCTTCCCTCTTCCTTACTCACTCTCTCTCCTTCCCTCACTCTGCCCACCTCCCAGCCCTCTCTCTCCCTCTGTGCCCCTTCCCTAACCCCTGCATCCCTCGCCCTTTCCTCTTTCTCTGCCTCTGTCCCAGGACATCACCCTCTCCCCAGCCCTCTCCACCTTCTGAAGCTAATTAAATGATACCATGGAATTAATTCATTTGCATTTGGTTCTAAAGAGCCACAGAGCACCAGCGCGTGCTCATTAAACTGGCTCTGGGCAGAGGGCTGTAATGAACCGGTTTTATTACAACCATCATCTTGCCTCTCCTGCGAGGCTATGAGGCTGTTATGTATTCATTGGCAAGAAAGGTGACCACAAACCTGAGTGCCTGGGGTTGGAGGGGTGAGTGGGGGGTTCTCCTAGATTTGGGGAAAGTCTAGGCTGCCCTAGCCCTGGCTGGGCTGTTACTGAGCTGCCACCATAACTGTGAAAAGGCAAAAATCCCCCCGAGACTCTGACTGGAGCTCAGGCCGGGCTCCCCATCTGGGGTTTCCAGAGCTCCCGGGGGTGCTGGGCGCAGGGGCCCTGAATTTACCTGTGTACCAAGCACTATCTCGAGACGGGATAATTGGCCTGGCACGTAACTGAGCCTCGTTTTATTCTGTGTGCTACTGATTCCCGTGTCAGAGAAACTCACTGAGAGGCGTTTCTGCCTCCCAGTAGCCTCTGTCCAGTGTGCATCCCTCTCGTGTTGGGGTCTCATAGCCGTGGTAGGGCCCCGACATAGTAACAGCAGCCATCAACTCTGGAGCACCGGCTGTGTGCTCAGCACTGGGCTTGGTTATTTAATCTTCACAACCCCTTGGAGGGAGGTGCTGTCATTATCCCCACTTTATGAGTGAGGAAACTGAAGCTCACAGAATTACATGCTGTGTCCACATCCTCAATGCACCTTTACAGCCTGGTGTGGTGCACTGAGGATTTGATCCCAGGTCTGCCCAACAGCACAGCCTCACCACTGCTTTCTACCGCCTGTCATTTAAAGGACAGCTCCCAGCCTGCAAGGCTCCCCAGACTTGCATTAATGATTTTAAAAATCTGTCCCTACATTCCAAATAGTCTGACGTTATGGGCTTTCGGTGTGCCCAACTGTATTCTAGAACTTTACACATGTTATCTCATGTAATCCTCACAACGACCCTATGAGGGAAGTACTATTATTACCCCATTTTCCAGATGAGAAAACTGAGGTACGACAAGATTAGTTCACTTCCTCAATCCACAGCGCTGGTATAGGCCAGGGAGAGATTGAATCTGCAGTGGGGCTCCCCTGTGCACATCTGACCCAGAATGTGGTTCCACTTATGTACTCGTTCATGTTGCTGCTGTAACAAATTACCACAAACTTAGTGCTATTACACAATATACCTATATTATTCTATAATTCTAGAGACCAGAAATCCAAGATGGATCTCACTGGGCTGAAATTCAAATGTCCACAGGACTGTCTCCCTTCTGGAGGTTCTATAATCACTTCCTTGCCTTTTCTAGCTTCTAGAAGCTGCCTGCTTTCTTCAGACTGTCGTCCCTCCCTCCATCTTCAAACCCAGCAACAGCAGGTCAAATCCTCCTCAGTGCTCTGACCTCCTCCTCTGGTCCCTTCTTCTATTTTAAGGCCCCCTGTGATTAAAGTGATAACATGGGTCCCCCAAATAATCCAGAATAACCCCCATATTTTAAGATCAGCTGATTAGCAACCTTCATTCATCTGCAACCTTCATTCCCGTTTGCCATGTGAGGTAAAGTAGCATGTCACCAGTTCCTAGGATTAGGACAGGGATTGGGGGGGGGGGGGGGGGGGAGGGTCATTGCTCTGCCTACCTCAGTGTAATCACAGCTATCCTCTGTGGGGGACCCAGTATGTGCTGGGCACTGTGCAAAGGCTTTATCACCACACAACAAGCAGGTGAGGGACAGATCACCACTCCGACTTGACAGGTGAGAAAACTGAGGCTTTGGCGACAGAGGGGCTGCCACAATTCTCAAGGGACAGCCACTGGCCTTGGGTCCTCTGGGGTCTGACAGGTCTGACTGAGGAGCCCCCTCTTCCCGGCCCTGTACTTTGAGAATGGAGTAGGGATTTATTTTTGCTTCTGATCAAATATGGGGATGCCGAAGATGCCTTCAGAAAAGAGTGGAGCTGGCGGAGTCCCTCGGCTCAGTGACAATACCTCCTGCTCACTCCCACCCTGGTGGTCAGGCCCAGCCCAGTCAGACCCAGGTCAGCTGAGCTAACTAGGCCAGCGCCCCTCCCCACCTCCTTCCTCCTTGCTTTATTAGAAATTAGATGCATTCAAGAATTCTGCTGACCCCTTGTATCACAGCAGAACTTGGGGCCCCAGAGGCCCCTTACTCTGCCAAGGGCCTTTTCCAGAGGTGAAATTTGTTAACTCATTAGCTGGGAAGCAGCCGCACTGCTAACAACCCCGGGGTGTATAAACCATCTGTGCCTGGCATCCTGGTACAGGCAGCTGGGCCGTCATGCCAACAGGGCCTTCTCCTGCCTTTCCTGAGCCACAGGAGGTGGAACCTGCAGGATTAACAAGCTCTAATCTCCCTGAGGATAGAGACAGGTACAGGTGGTACTTGGAGGGAAGCTAGGAGAGAGACCTGGAGCGGGTGATCTGGGCAGGGAAAGGGAGACATCAAATGGCCAAGAGGGGAGAATTCAACTTTTCTGAGCACTTCCCCATGTGCCAGGCATTTATATGTACCCCTTGCCCAAACCTCATCACCTTGAGATTCAGATGTTGTCACCAATCCCATTGTGTGATTATGCCCATTCTGCAGATGAGGAAATCGAGGTCCAGAGAGGTTAAATGATCTGCCTAAGGCAGAGGTTCTCAACCTGTGGGTCGAGACCCCTTTGGCGGCCGAACAACCCTTTCACAGGGGTCACCTAAGACCACCCTGCATATCAGATATTTACATTACGATTCATAACAGTAGCAACATTACAGTTATAAAGTAGCAACGAAAATAATTTTATGGTTGGGTCACAACATGAGGAACTGTATTTAAAGGGCCAGAAGGTTGAGAATCACTGGCATAAGGCCTCATAGCTTAGCCCCTAGTGACTCCTAAGTGCATTTTCTTCCTCCCTCCACACTGTCTACATTTATTCTTCACTCTGTGAGGGTCCCCATTGTTCCCCCACCTCTGTTATCCCCCAAAAACCACCAGGAAGGTCCTTAGGAAAGAGAAGCTTCTATAAATCCCAGCCTTCAACAAGGAGGGGCCGAGAGGATTCCTCCTGAGAAGCAAACATTTCCGGCAGGTAAATCACCAGCCTCTTAGCCATGCAGGTGCAGACCCCACCCTCCTTCCCCAGGAAGTTTGTGGATCAGAACTTAGGCCTGGGCTGCAGAACCTGCTGAGGGGTAAGTGAGGCAGGAAGCAGGGGGAGAAATGCAGAGAGGAGAGCAGCACCCAAGTCAGGCCTTGGTGGGCTCTAGGATGGAAGGCAGGGGGACAGTGAGGGACTATTGCTCCCACCTGCACCTCCAGGGGTTAGACAAGATGCTGCCTGGGGTCCCTGCCAGCCCTGACATCCTGTGGGTCCCTGACCCGGGTGTCTGGGGGCAGCTGGAGCAAATAGGCTGGGCTCAGGCAAGAGGCCGGAGAGGAGGTTTAGGAGTTGGTAGGAAGAGGGGGCTTAATTGTCACAGAGGACAGACCCAGGGTGGTGCACAGCAGGACCCTGGGCCAGGAGAGCTGGGAGAAAGCCAGAGGTGTGGGACTCCCTGGAGGACAGTCTAGGGCTGGCTCAGTTCTGGTTCTGCTGCTGCCTGGCTGTGTGACCTTGGGCAAGTCTTGTGGCCTCTCCTGCCTCCGTTGCCTCATCTGCACCCTGGAGATGATTATCCCTGACCTGGAGGCAGGGCTGTTGGGAGGACGAAAGGAGGTGAAGGTGAGAAAGGCCATTCAAGAAGGGCCATCTTGTGCACAAGAGGCAGTGCCTGGCCACTCACCTGGGCAGGGCCTAGACCAGTTCCACCTGCCTCTGCTCCCACCCTTCTGGTCACGGGCCAGTCACTGGAGTCCCAATGCTGAGAGCCCAGCTGATTGGAGAAAGCAGGGTCTTTATGCAAATGAGCTGCTCCCTCCCTCCACCCCCTTCTCCTCCCAGGTCACCATCCCTGCGGCCTCACATTTGCTGGCCTGAGTTTCCCCAGGAATGGTGGGGCCTATAACACACTGGAGTACTGTCTAAATGCACATCAGCTCTGGCTGTCTCTCCCCAGGACCCTAATCCCTGCCCCCCTCGCCTGCTGTGTGACGAGGGGCAAGCACTTCACCTCTCTGAGCCTCGTGTCCTCCCTGTTATTGACACATTATTTACACGGTGTATTTACACACTCTTGTAGTCCTCACACAAACATTTCTTGGGAGCCTCCTGTGTGCCAGCCCCTGGTCTGGACACAGAGGGCATGGAGGTGGCAGTGGAGATGGGTTCCTGCTCTCTTGGACCTTCCATCCTAGTGGGCTTCCCTCCTGAGGAGCTGGCTGGGAAAGTGTGTGTAAGTGGCCAAGAGCCGAGGCAATGCAGAGCGGGTAGGTCACCAGCAGAGCCCAGGCCGGGCCAGGTGTGACATACCCTGTGAGGGGAGCCGCCATGTGGATTTCCAGACCCACAACCCATCGAGGTCACTTCCTAGTGCAGGGAGTCCCAGTCCCCGGGCAAGACTCAGGTCCTGGTGGGAAGCCAAGGCCTCCTGGGTCCCCTTGTCTCCTCAGGCCCACCCCAGGGCTCACAGGCCACACAAGTGAGGGTCACCTGGTCATGCGTGGCCCCTGGAAGAGTGGCCCTCAGCTCCCTCTTTCCAAGCTCACTGTCCTCCCCTCCAGTTTAAGAACATCCAGCAGAATCACCTTGGGACAGGGTTGGAGTGGGGAGGCGGGGAGGCTGGGGGTGGGGGCTGGGAGCAGGGAGATTGGAGCTTGGGTGGGGAGGGTGCTGGAGTGGAGGCTGGGAGCTGGGTCTCCTTATCAGAAGACTCTGCCTGTTCATCATTCCGCAGCCACTGCGGGGGCAGTGCCTTCCCCCACCAGAGCTGATAACAGAATTTTTAATGATTATGATTATCACCTGAACAATTGGAAGCTGCCACAGATAATTAAAATGAGGTTTGACTCCTCCTCGCCCATTTCTCCCCTCAGCTTTAAATCTGATGGTAATTTCACAGCGCACCTGGAAACAAGAGTAACTGAGAAGCACGTTCTGCAGAAAGGAGGCTGGGAGGTGAATGTGGATGCGGATGCATAACTGGGATGAGAGGCACATGTGTGTGCATGTGTGCATGTGTGCACATGAGGGTGCATGAGTTGGTGTGTGCATGTGTGACCATGTACTTGTGCGCATGTGCAATGATTGGGGAGAAGGGGTGTCAGGGGCCAGGCAGCACCTCACAGGGCAGAGCACAGGCGGTGGGGTCAGGTGACAGAGGATGGCCTGAGGATACTGGAGAGTGGGTGACGGGGTGCAGGTACAGGTCTGTCCCTGGAGGTAATGGCCAGGGGCCTAGCGGCTGGCTGGTCTCCCACTTCCTGGCTATTCACTTCCCTTCTCTGTTGAAAAGTAGAGCTGCTAAGGGGAGTAGGCACCCATCTAGCCCCTGAAATGACATGTATGAGCTGATTCAGGACCAGCTCAGGGAATGCCACTGTCCCCATTTCTCCTGCCGACTGAAGCTGGCTGTCCCCAGGCCTGGGTGCCTCCTGCTGACCCCACCTCCCTCAGCAATCCCCCTCCTCTGCCACCTGCCCTGCCCTCCCTGGACCCCACACCATAAATTCTAGAAACAACGGACAACTGTCAGTCTGAGCTCCCTTCCAGCCTCAGCACTAATTAGCTCTCACCCCACCTGCAGCAGCCCTGAGCTCCCCTGTCCAGCAGCTGCGAGGCGGCAGCTTCCCACCTGAGCTGGTTCCTCGGGGCAGAGACAGCAGGTGAGGGTGGGAGGAGGAGGACATGGGGCCAGCCAGGCCAGGCTGGAAGTGGGGCAGCAGCCTGGCTCCAAGATGCAGGTATGTGCATCCGAAGGAAGCATTTAGGCCAGTGATGGCGAACCTTTTGAGCTCGGCGTGTCAGCATTCTGAAAAATCCTAACTTAACTCTGGTGCCGTGTCACATATAGAACTGTTTTGATATTT
>NW_005367431.1:721932-748712 GCF_000412655.1 Myotis brandtii | reverse complement strand
CTGCCTTCTCTGCCACAGCCCCCACCCACCATGGCTTTGTCCATAAGGAAGGACATCAGGAAGGATGTCCAGAAGGGCATCCGGTCTAATTAGCATACTATGCTTTTATTATTATAGATAACTGGGAACTATGGATGTGTCCAGATTCCATCTGCTTCTCTCCCCCTGCACTGCCTGCACCCTGTGCAGCCCCCAGCTCTGACACCTGCAGTGGCCCCTGCCAGGTCTCCTGCTTAAAACCATCCAGGAGCTCTGCTGCTCCCAGAATCAACGTCAGAGTCCTCGCGCGGCCACGAGGCTGTTCCGGAACTGACAGCCATCTCCAGCCACTTCTGTGGCCTCATCCTGTCCCGCAGTTCTGCATATACCATGGCTCGGCCCCCCGGGCTTCCATCATTGCTAGGTGGTGTGAGGCCTTTATGTTCACTGTCCCAGCGCTGGGACACCCTCCATGGCTCCTGGCGGGGGACACCCTTCTCATCCACAGATGTCAGCCGCGAGTCTTAAAGCCTTCCCAGCCCCTGGGAAAGGTCCCCGCCCCCAGCACTCTGCGGCGCACCGTCCTGCTTCATTTCCTTCACCGCACTGGACACGTTCAGAAATGACCCTCTTCTGTTCATCGTGCGCTGATTGTCAGTCTCCCCACACGGCTGCAAGCTCTGTGGGGCTGGGACCTCGGTTTTTTTGTGGGGGGTTTTTTCCTGAGGGGTGTGCCCTGCTGTATCCCAAGCTCGCTGCAGGGTGCCAAGCACATAGTAGATGCTCAAGAGACACTTGGTGAATGAACGAATGAACGAATGCATGAATGAGCTAGGCCTGGAGCCTAGGCCTCCTACCTCCCAGCATGGGGCTCCCCCTGCTCCAGGTGGTTGTAGGGGGAGGGGCAGTGGGTTTAAGAGGAGTCAGAGGCTGATCCCTCCCGGCTGGAGGACACTGTCTCCTAGCACCCTAGGGTCCTGGGCCTCCAGGCACAGACCTCCCACGTGTCACTCTCACCTCCCCTGGGGGTCTCTCAGGCCTGGACAGACTCTGGCACCTGGGATCCAGCCAACACGCCGGGAGGATGAAGAGCAATGCCCGGGGGCTGGCTTGTCCATGGGCCTGCCCTAAGGAGTCCCCAGTCGCCAGGGGGAGTCAGGGGCCTGTCCTTACAAGACGCTGGCCTGCTGGAGGGGACAGTCCTGCCTTTAAAACATCCAGTCTGCGGGGGGAGTCCCAGTCCTGTCCGAGGTCAAGAGTCCTCTGGGAGACCAGGCAGTGATGGGGAGCCCCAGTCCCTGCAGACCCACACAGACGCAGCTCGCACGGTCCGGACAGAGACCATTGGTGAGGCGGCCCCTCTCGCAGGTGGGCGCCCCTCCCTGAACTCTGGCCTGGGGCACAGGGACAGACTGCAGAGGAAGGGGCAGTGCCCGGGGCCCAAGCACAGCTCCCTCCAGGGACACAGACCCCGTCAGTATCCTCCCTGGCCTAGTGGAGGGAGGGGGACCTGCATCCGAGCCTCACTGTGCCCCCAACAACCTGTGTCGGTGTGGACAGACCCCTGCCCCCTCCAAGCCCGTCTCCTCACCTGTGACTTGGGGCTGGGCCGGGTGACAGCTAATGCTGCCTCTGCCTCCACCCTGGAACCTTCTCTCTTGTCTCTGCACCCCCTCGCCCCCACCCCTCGTACCCCTGGTTCATTATCTTAACAATTTTAGAAACAAACTTGGCTAATTTCTTGGCTAATTTCACCCAATGGGGAGGCCAGGTGGGCGCCCCGCTTCCACTCCACCACCCATCCTAATGCATCGTCTGACACTTCCAATTTGTTTTTCAATTCCTCTACCATCCGAAATGACGATTAAATTTCCAGCGTAAATACAGCTTTACCAACTGAATTAATCACGCTGAGGAGGGGCAGACCAGCAGCAGCTCCGCATTAACCCTTCCGTGCCCACTGAGACCCCGAAGGGAGCCCCAGGGATCTGGGGGCCTCTGGGAAGCTGTCACTCAGAGCCTCACTGGAGTCACCTGACCCGGCCCCCTTGACCTCTTACAGCCCTTCTCCTGTGGGGAGTCTGGGAGAAGAGCCTTGACCCAGTCACCCTCCCCATCAGGGCAGAGTCAGGGACACCAGCCCCTTGTCCCCTGGCGTGTTTCCTTCCTGACCCTCCCTCAGCCCTTCCAGGGTGGGTGCTCCATGGCGACACAGGGCATAATGTGGGGGGTATCCAGGGTTTGACATTTTCCAGGTGGCACATGGGGCCAGAGCTCCTGCAGGTGTGACGGCAGGGGCCCCCATCCATGATCACAGAACCTGGGTTGATGCGGGGCAGCTTGCCGCCCTCCCCCCACACACACAACCATCTCCATCACCCCTGTCTGCCGTGGCCACTCATCAACCCAGCCAACAGCACATTTGACCTTGTCGCCCTTTTCGTCCATCTCATCTACCCAGCCATGGCCCCGCACCCAACCCCGTGACTCCCGTGGCCTCCCCCATGACCTCCCCTCTTCAGCACCTGTCCCCCAGCTGCTCCCCATCATTTCCTGGCTCAGGGCCCGTAAGTGCTTCCCTCTGCTCTCAGATTAGGTCCCTGCCCTTCAAGGCCACGAGGACTGGGGTGACCTGGCCCCCATGGGTTCTCAGCCTCCCTCTTCCTGGCTGGGCTGACTTATCCTCATCCTTCAAGCTTTGCTGTTTCCACCGCCCCCGCTCAGAGAACCTTCTCCCATCACTGATTCCAAATCTAAATTAGTTAAATTAGTTTCTCCCTCCTAAGATTTTCCCTCAAATCCATTTCCTTTCCCCCAGAGCACTTAACACGAGTTATAATTACACACTAATTTGTGGGTTTGTTTAATAGAATCCTCCAGGGAGGGACCTGAGCTGACTCGGTGCTGCAGCCCCTAGAACACGGCCTGGGATGTAGTGGATGCCAGTGTGGATTTCTGAATGAATGAATGAATGAATGAGTGAATGAAGGAAGGAAGGAATAACAAGCCCTCTTGTGCCCACATGTGTCAAGCTGAGGCTGGGCCCTGACTCTGAGTGATGCGTGGCCATGGCCTCAGCGAGCTGGGCTCTGAGGGACGAGTAGGAGCTTGCCTGGCACTGACAACGGGGCTGATATGCCTCTGAATGGCTCCTTCCCAGCCACCTGAGCGGAAGCCCTTGCCCTTTGGAATGACCGATCGGTGGTTCTGTTCAATGGCTCCCTGAGGCCAGGCAGAGGGCAGGGCCTGCGCAGGGCTTGGCAGTGGCTTGAGAAGAGAAGGCGGGCTGCACAGCGTCTGGGTGGGACGGGTGAGAGTTTCCAGAGAAGATGGCATGTCCCCACCCCGGCCCTCCTGCTCCAAGTGACCTCCTGGTCGGTGGCTGCTGTGACCTCGTCCTGCTCTGGGAGCCCCGGCTGGGGAAGGGGCCCTGGGCCACCATTGGCTCGGAGCCCGACCCCTGTCTGAGCAGCGAGCCCCCTTATCCCTCTGTGTTCAGTGGGGAAACTGAGGACAGGGAGGGAAGCAGCTTGCCGAGACCACACGGCAAACTGGTGGTGACTGGTTCCCACTGACGTGCGTGCTTCTGATGGAGCAACTTGAAATAACAATCATGACAATGGTGATCATGAAAGTGCCGGCCAGGCACGTGCCCAGTGCCTTACAGGGAGATTTATTTCGCCCTCACACCTCCTCTTGGCCCCATTTTACAGACAAGGACACTGAGGTGCAGGGAGAGAAGGGCTGGTCCGAGGTCGCTCCATTGCAGCCCCTCCAGCCCCCGCAGCACTTCCCCAGCGGGCGTTCCTGTGTCCTGGGTGGTCACTTCACTCACACCTGCCCTTCCTGCTGGCCTCTGCCCTCCAGGTGGTCAGTGGCCGGGTCTGTGTCCCTCCCATGATCCCCAGCCCCAGGCCCAGCACGGTGCCCAGCATGCACCAGGCGCTCCGTAAAGATTTGTGAGAGGCTGTAGTGAGAACCCTTCATTAGGGAAACCAAGTCCCCCTGGCCCTGGCAGAGTGCTGGCTGACCAGGCGGCAGGGAAGCTACCGGGATGCCATGCAGGTGGAACTTGCCAGAAGCCCACTCTCTGGATGCCAGGGAAAGCTGTTTATAGGGAGGTGACTGCTATGAAACCGCTTTGTCGGGGAGGGCGGTGCTGGAGAAACTGCTGGCCTCTGGGTGCAGCCGAGTTCTGTGCACTGCAGGAGCGGGGTGCTGGGCGCTTGGTCTGCAGCAGGGGGGTGGGGGGAGGGCTGCAGAAGCCACCGTGTCACAGGGGCTGCCTCCCACTAAAACGTCCACGTGCACCATGGGACCTGGGCTCCCTGAGCTGCCATGGCCTGCTGAGCCAGGGCATCCCCAGCCCTGGGAGGAAAAGGCCCTCCGCCTGCTGTGTGTCTCCACTGCCCCCTACTGACTGCATGTAGCATTACACCAACTGGAAAAGGGAACACTATTCAGAGTGCGGGTCCATTTCCCTTCCACAGATCAGACAGCACGGGGTGACTTGGCCCTGACAGGCAACACATCGTAGCCAGCACGGTGCATGCCTTCAGAGACTCGTCTTCGTTTGCACACTCATCCCCGTCTTTACATTGCCGTTCGACAGCAAAAGAACTCTCTTGTCTCCACCTTGCAAGAGGCAGCTATGTGTCTTACAAGTAAATGAGACCTTGCTCCACCGTAAGGAGGCCCGCAGTCCCCAGCCTCATTGCTCCGGCGCTAGCTGTAACTCACTCCCCGATCCATTCACAGTTCACTGGCTGCTCCGTCACCACAGACTAAATTGCCAAGTTAACTTGCAACCCGTTGTATATAAAATTAAAATGGGGAGGAGGAGAGAGAAGCGAGTGGCTGGCATGCATGCGTGAGAACGAGCAGGCAGCCAGCGTTGGCAGGGCGGGCCTGGATGACTGGGTTTACTGCCCACCGTCCTATGTGCAGGGGTCTCACTAGCGCATCTAAAGGACTGGCTGCCTCCTGCTCCCCAGATCCAGGTGGCATGAGGACAGGGGCCCAATGCGCCATGTTGTGACAACAATCAGGGGACTCGTGCAGACTAAGGAGCTGGTCCCCACAAAGGGACCGAGTTACAGACATTTACAGGGCAGCTGTCACCCCAGCAAAGCCCCTGCAGAGGGGACGTGGGCTCTTATCTCAGGTCCTCTGTTTCACAACTTGTCATTAAGTCATTCACTCACCACCCATCCTCCCACCTCCCATCATTTGATGGCGGGGGGGAGCAGCAGTGGGCGGAGAGACCCGGCCCCTCCCTCGTGGACTCACTGGGTGATGGGAGAGGTGACAGGCACAGGCCAGGGGCTGACGAAGGTATGAGTGAAGATAGCTCAACACAGAAGAGAAGAGACTGCGGGTAGGATGGGGGCACAGAACAGGGTGGAGCCAGGGGGTGCCTGGGGCCAAAACTTCAGAAAGTCATCAAGAGGGGCTTAGGGGTGGTGACATCTGCGCTGAGGCCTGGAGTGAGTGAGTCAGCCTATTCCTAGGCTGGGGGGCAGGGAAGGGCGGGTGCCATTATTCCAGGGCATTCGTCACTACCCCAGGTGTCCCAGTGAGACAAGTCATGGCCGCCTCTGTCATTAGGGTTAAACACGCGCCTGCCCATGAAACCTTAGTTGGGCCCGGCACACGGTAACACTCAGCACACGAGAGCTGTGGCAGCGTCACCCTTACACTTCGGTTACCATTGTCTGAACACACAAGCGCTTCCCATTCACCTCCTGTCCTGAGTCTCAGAGACTGGCCCTGGGGGTGGGGGGGCAGGGGAGCTGCCTGCCCCGGATGCAGCTGCCCCACCCGGGGCTGTCATAGCGACTGAGCGCCCTGAGCTCCCACAGGTGGGGTGCACCCCCGTCCCCCATCCTTGCAGACTCGGCAGGCAGCACCTGCCAACACTCTGTCCTGTCAGGACTCTGGGGAAGGTCTAATTAATTATGGAAATCGACACCGGCACCAGATGTCTTCCAGGGGAAGCCGCTCTGCTGAGAACGGGTCGGGAATTCTGTTTGAGCTGCATTTGCCGAGCAATCTGCTTTTCACTGGGGTCACCAGGAAGATGGTCTATTTCCGAGGACACCACCTGGGAGGGCTGGCTGGTGCTTGGCCCCGTTGGCTCCCCTCCTGGGGGGTCTCGGAGGGTCCTGGAGCTGAATGATGGCCGGGCTGTCCCTGGGGTTGTCCCTGGGGCTGCGCAGTGGGAGGGAGGGCTTTCACAGGTGGAGCTGACACTGATGGAGCACGGACTGAAGTGAGTCTAAGGGCGACGGGTCTACACTCGCTTCATCGTCACCCCATGTGAGGGAGGGTTGACCTCACCTCTGGCTGCTCAGGTCAGGGCACAGGCTCAGAGTGACTGACCCAGGCCTTCCTGCCCCTGCCCCTCCCCTGTCACATGCGGACCCTTGGCCCCTCAGTCTCTTCCACCTCCTGCCCAAGGCCTGGGATGACACCTCTGCCCCCAAAGTGTCGTCAGCCGCCTCCTAAATGGGGGAGAAGCTTGTTAACATGCGGATTCCCAGGACCCTCCCCAACCCTCCCCGGACCCCGGAACCAGAACCTCTGGGGGTGCGGTGGGGGCCGAGGAATCTGTGTTCACCCCTCACGCTGAGGGAGTCTGCCTTCCCCACCTGCCTCCAGACCCTGCTGCTTTGTGCCAGGCCCCGGCTGACCTCCGCCCGCCTACCCAGTGCCACCCTCCCAGCACTGCGGCCAGAACCCCCACTGCCCTTCTGTGGGGCGTCAGGTGAGGCTCCGAATGGAATGACTTGTCCAGGCTGCCCTTGGTTCTGGCCCCATCCCTCATCCTCCATTCCTCCCCAAACCCAGCCCCCACCCCCCAGAGCCAAGAGTGCAGATGGGCACAGCCTCTGGGGGTCCTGGGAGGGGAGGCCCCTGCAGACCCTCACCCGGCTCCCCAGGAGGGACTGAGGGGCTGGGTGGTGAGCCCCAGGCCCGGGGCCTTCAGCTTCAGGTCCTGCAGCCACAAGAAGCATCTGGAAACCCCTCAGGTGCCTGTCACTCGGCGGACCCGGCAGTGCTGACCCGTCGGCAGCCCCTCTGTCCAGCCCCAGGCCCCGCGGCCCCAGCAGACCTGTGGGAGCCCGTCAGTCAGGGCCCGACGGGTGGCTCTTCCTTCCAGGACACTTCCCGGCCTCCCTCGGGGCCCCAGGTCCTGCTTGTAGAGACAAAACCACCCTCCAATATCTGCCTCCTCGCTTTCCATGACCAGGAGACGAGGGTCTGATGGAAAGTTCTGGAACCCCTGAGTCCGAGGTCCCTGAAAGCTGCCAGGCACACAGACTTCACCCGCGTCACCTCGCTGCACCCTCACAACAGTCACCGGGGTGTAGCTACTCACCCCACGTGTGGACGAGGAAACTGAGGCACGGAGAGGTTGGATCTGGCCCACAACCACAGCGGCTGCCCTGGGTGCAAAGCAGACAGTGAACTCTCACCCGTGGCCTGTCCGCTGGCGCCCCCTCTGCCCAGGCCTGGAGCCACCGCCAGCCCTTCAGGGATCAGGGTGCACCTGGGGGAGAGGAACCGCGTCCAACCGCCCAATGGCCGCGTCTGCAGCGTGGGTGCCAGCTGCTGGGCCAGCTCCAGTGAAAGGCATTTCAGAGCCACTAAATCAGGCCTCGGGCTCCATCTGAACCCGCGAACTTATTCTAAAGATCGCGCTGTACCTCCTCTCCGCTGTATAAATTTTGAAGTGGCCTTTGGCCAAAAGCAATAAAACTCTGACCTGGAAAAGTTAAAGGACTTTGAAATTACGAGCAGGAGCGCTGGCTGATGTCTGGGTGAGGACAGAGGACCGCGCAGCAGAAGGAGAGAAAAAGGCAACATAATAGCAATTTCCCTTCCGAGCCCCTTCCAGGTTTCCATTAACCTCCCAGCCGGAGCCCTGACCTGTGAGAGGCTGGGGGAGGGCCCAGCACCAGGAGGGGCACTCGCAGGGTCGCTTTGCCCTTGAGGACTCCCAGGCCCTTCCAGCCAGGTGGCCGTGCAGCCCAGAGCCGAGGAGCCAAGAGCAACTGCCGGCCCTCCAAGGTCCCCCTGGGTGAGATGGCCCCGAGGCTCCTTGGGGGTGACCGCCCCTGCCCTGAGGGCCTTTCTGAGTCTCAGAACTTTAAGCCAAGGGTTTTGGATAAACCGTTCACATCTCAGACACTGAACTTGACAGAAATTGGCTTGAGGGAGCTTGTGTGGATTCTCAGTCCCTCATTTGTTCTGCTCTAGACGCCACGGTACCTGGCAGAAAGGCTTCCGAGTTTATGGATGGAGCTGTAGCAGTTCTGGTCTAAGCAACAACGAAAACAAACACTCCCCTCCCCATCTTTCATGATGCGCTGTCTTCCATTTGTTTGAGAGAGTGGAGCTGTGTTGAAACCACTGTCCTCCATCATCTCGCCTAGACATCAAGTGCTTTCTCACCCACCAGCTCTCTCCACCCACTGCCAGCCAGGCGTGGGGAAGCGGTGCCCCCTTGGGGCAGATGCCCTAGAGCCAGAGAGTAGGAGGAGGTTGCATGGCCATCGCAGGCAGGAGCAGGACCCTGACCCCGCCCCACCTCCGGGACAAGTCCTAAGTGTGAGCAGTGGGTCTTGGCCTACGCGGGCTTCAGCACACTGACAAATGCAGGGCACTCAGCTGCTACCTGTGCACTCCTGTGGCAGACGCCACTCACCCCTCACAGCCCTCCTCTCTGACCTTGAACTCAGCCAAAAACTCCTTTTGGAGGCCGCATGTCAAGCAGATACAACCCACCAGTGAGCATGGCTTGTGAGATGAATCTGATCAGAACTATAGACTCTCCAACAACACGAAATGTTGGTTATGGAGTCAGAGTCCAGTGCTTGAATTCCAGCTCAGTGGATGCTCAGCAGGGGGGCTTTGGCCAAGCATTTTCGTCCGTCTGAGCCTCAGTTTTCCCATCAGTGAATTGGGATGATTGGCATCAAGTAGGGCTTGGAGAAGATTACATGTGGAAACCCTGACCCGGCACACGGCACACAGCAGATGTGTAACTAGATCAGACTGGAGAGAGGTGCTTTTGCCATGTGGATGTTTCTCGATCACTTGATGACCATCGGGTGACCACTTTTATCATTAAAGCTGAGGGGAACCAGGATTCCCTGGTGTGATGGGAAGGTCACTGGACAGACTGTCAGAGGGCCATGTTCTAGTCCTAGGTCTCCAGGGGACCAGCTGTGTGTCTGGGGCAGGCCCCCTCTTCCCTGGGGGTGGGGGTGAGGGAGGGGTGGTTGTGGTGCAGGAATGTTGTCCCACCTGAAAAAATGAGATTAGCCTAGATTTCTATATTTCTTTCAGACACTTAACAAATCAGGTTTTGGAAGATGGGCTGCCACCAGCTCACCACACTTAACCTTACCCCAGTCTCCCCTGCTTCCCTGGTTCCTGAACAAACCTTAGAAGGTCAGTGTCGATCCCCATGGAGTTAATGGGCGCGGACCTGCCTCCTCATTTAATGCAAATCCCAGCCCACCTTAGCGTACGGAAGTTCCGCTCATCAGTACTTTCTTGGTGACACAATCTGTCCCCGTCTCCAGTCGAGTCTCTAATCCCTGCAATTTCCATGGTGCTAGTAATTATGGAGACGCGTCTGAGGCACAGCAGTTCTGCACCCTGTCTATGAGACCGCACGCTCTAATGGAGTTTAGTGAGTTTATTTTGCTGTTACTGAGGAGATTAAACTCACTGTGCAGTTCCAGGGGCAAAACAAGGACCAGAGGCAGAAGCTCCAGGAGGCAGGCTGGAGCCCAGAGGGAAGGAGCACTTTCTGAGGGTGGGAGCCGGTTGCTGAGGGCGAGGCCAGCAGGGTGCAAGCCTGGTGTGGTCACTGTGGAGGCGGTGAAGAGCAGGAGCATGGGTGACACCTGGGCCCATTTCCTGAGCCCCACTGCCCAGGGGGCTGGGTGAGTGAGTGGATTTTTCTAGGCCTCCGATGGTGCCAGCCGTACCCTAGGCACAGAGCGGTGCTCAGAGAGTCGGCACGCTATTATTTTGTTAGTTCAAGTTGGGGGAGGCTTCCTTCAACTGCTAGTGTCCCCAGGAAGAGGTGTCCCCAGACACCCTGGCCTCCCCCTCCCACAGAGCTGGGTGGGTTGGAGGAGGAGGAACAGGATCAGCCGCCTGGGCCCCGGCCTTCGCACTCTCTCTCGGGGAGGCTGCCCTGATCCCCCACATGCCAGGGGGACATAGCACAACCGGAACACCTGGCCGTGGGGAGCCTGTGGGAGTCCGGTGTTGCCTTTGAGGCTGGAACCGCCTGTCTAACCCTGGAGTCTGCAGTGGGGGCCACAGGCCCGCAGGTGTGCGTCCCCCTCCAGCAGCTTCACCGGGGGTAACGGACAGGCGCCTTCCCTCTCCGCCTCGTCCTGCAGCCTCTGGCTGCTTCAGAATCAGGGCAGCAAATGCTTCCGTCAGGCCCCTGAAGCCCCAGCGTAATTATCTGTGAGCTCAGGGCATCACGGGCAGAGCTGCTGACATGAGGTCTCTGTTTCTGGAACATCCACTCCCTAAAGGCAGGATCCGTGACCCACAGCTTCACGGCTGTAACTCTGGCCCCGGCACACAGTAGATGCTCAGTAAGTAACGCTGAACAAGTTTATTGTACCACCGAGACCGGGACATGAATGGGGCCCTGGGGACACAGAGAGGAGGCACATAAGTCATAGGGGGGGGGGGGGGGGGGGGGGGGGAGGTCTGGGGACGGCTTCCAGGGAGGCCGGCTCCTGAGCAGAATCTTCAAGGAGATGCAGGAGAAACCGGTCCAGTCGGAGGCGACAGTGAGACCAGGTGTTTCGGGAACTAGAGGGCGGCTGCAAGGTCAAGTGTAACTTGGGAAGTAAGAGGAATGAAGCTGGAGAGTCTGCAGGAGCCACGTCATGAGGCCACGAAGCCGTTCGGTGGTGGATCGGGGATTTGAACCTGGGTGCGTAGGTTCTGGGACCCAAGCTGTCAGCCACTACACTGTTCTTCGGCAGGAGTAATACCAGGGCCGGATGGTCGTTCAGGAAGAGTACCCTGAAGACCAGTCTGGGGACCTGATTTGAGGGTCAGAAGAACTGAGCCCAGCGAGCCATTCAAAAGTGAGTGATTTTTACCAGGAGAGAGAAGACAAGCGGATCTGCTCTGACTGGGGCAGCAGTGTGGTCACCTCCCCGACATCAGAGCTCGTTAGAGATTCTCAAAATCCCATTGAATCCAAATCTCCTGTCAAGCCTGCCTGTCCCTGAGGGCACTCTCCTCTGAGGCTCAGAGGCACCAGTGGGGGGAGCCACCCTGAGCAGCCACCCCAGGGCCCCCTCAGTCACCCCCAGCAGAGACCAGTGGGAACCCTGGAAGCACCAAATAAATAATTTTATACTCAAAAATAAAAGAATTGGACCAACTCCTCAAAAACCCCAAACTACCTGAGCTAAGTAAAAAGATGAAATAAATAATCTGAATAACTCTATAGTCATCAAACAAATTAAATTCATAATTTTAAAAATTTCTGAGAAAAATGGTTTCAGGAGAGTTCTACCAAATTTTTAAAGAAGAATTAACACCAATTTTATGCAATCTTTTTAAGAAAATATTGAATATCTTCACAAAACCTACAGCTCGCTTACTTCGCTGTGAAATACTAAACGCTTTCTGCCCAAGATTAGAAACAAGACAAGAATGTCTGCTCTCATCTTTTTTATTCACCACAGTACTGGAATTTATAGCCAGTGTAATAAGGCAAGAAAAAGAAAAGGCATACAGTTTAGAAAAGAAGAAATAAAACTATCTCTATTTGCAGATATGTTGTCTATATAGAAAATTCCAAGGCATCTACAAGAAAAGAACTAAGTGTATTCAATAAGGTCTCAGGATACAAAATCAATGCCTAAAAACAATCATATGTTCATATTTATATAAGCTAATAACCATGCAAAACCAAAATTAAAAGTGCAACGCCATGTACAGTATCAAAGAAAATGAAATACGTAGCTATACACTTAACAAAACATGTACAGAATCTATATATTGAAAATCATAAATAACTAATAAGAGAACATTTAAAAGACCTAAATAAATAGAAAAACAAACCGTTTCATGGATTTGAATACTCAGCATAGTAAAGGTGTCATTTCTCACCAAATTGACATACTGGTTTAACACAGTTCTTATCAAAATCCCAGCAATAGTTTTTTGTTATGATAGACAAGCTTATTCAAAAATTTATATGAAAGCACGAAGACCCTACAACAGCTAAAACAATCTTGACAAAGAAGAAAGTGAGAGGAATCACTCTACCTGGTGTTAAGGCTTACTATATAGCTACATTAATCAAAAAACTGGGGTGTTAGTAGAGAGATAGGCACATAGATCAATGGAACAGAAGAGACAACCCAGAAATAGACTCACATAGATATGCTCAATTGATTTTTGACAAAGGTGCAAAAGCAATTTAATGGAGGAAGGATCGCCTATTCAACAAGCCTTGCTAAAGCAATTTCACATCCATAGGCAAAAAAAAATTAACCTTGACACATTCATATATAACTCAAAATGGATCATATACATAAATGCAAAGCCCAAAACTTTTAGAAGAAAATAGAGGAGAAACTTTAGATGATCTACGTCTAGACAAAGGGTTCTTAGACTTGATACCAAAGAATGTGCTATTTTAAAAAATGATGAATTAGACCTCATTGGAATGAAAACTTTGCTTTTGTGAAAGCCCATATGATGATTCTCTAACAATGTAAAAAAAAAAAAGTCTTTGTTGTAAGGAAGCAAACTCAGGAGACACGGGAGTGTGAGCAGGGACAGCGGTTCTCTCTGGCAAAGCGTTAGTGGAACTTGAACCAGGCAGAGGAAGACAAAATACTTTTCAAACCTCACCTGGATGGAGGGTTTCCTCTCCATTGCGTAATGAAGAAACATTGAAAGTTCATGTAGAAACTTCATTCATCTGTCTATGCATCATGTGTTTATTGAATACCTTTGATGTGCCTCCAACTTTTCTATGTGCTGGGACCAGAAATGGACAAGGTGGATAGGCAAGGTACGGGAATGGAGGCATCTCACCCACTCTTAACTGCCTCGGGCCAGAAATGATTCCTGCTCCTTCTGCTCTTAGCTCATTGGCCAGAGCTAGTCACATGGTTACAACTTAACAGCAAGGGATGCTGGGAAATACAGGGATATTTGGTGTATTCTGTCTTGGGCACAAACCCTGCTGAGTACTGTTCCAAGTTTGTTGCACTAAATTACCATATGGTGAATTATCTATAGTTTTCTTCTTATAGGTTGACTAGACATCATCTTTCTCAAGAAATTCTTCAATCCCTTTCTTAAAAGTATGACTCAAGAAGCCACTGCAGGTAATGCCACACAGAGCCGTATGAATGGGCCAGGTGCCACACGGTGACCACAGGTAAGGTTGCTCAGAAAGACGGCAGGTTAGAGCATTTTACCTCAGCAAGGCCTGGCTGCCAGACACCTTGAACACCAATTTCTCCTGGATGTGACAGGAAGGGCGAAGAGAAACAAGATTGGGATGAGGGCTGGAGTCTCCGAGAAGAACCTCATTAGTGGGAAGGATGCGGGTGCAAGCCCGGGGTGCGTCGTTTGGTGACAGTGACTGAGTGGCCAGGCTTTGGAGCCTGCATTCAATGTGACAGCCAGCAAACAAGGAGACACAGCCAATTCATCATGTCACCCCACCTGAGGGTGTTAACGTTTCTGAGTCACCAGGGCCACCTTCCCAGGAGGCTGCAGGGACCAGGAAATCAAAGGACACAGAGTCAAGGGCTGGCAGGGACCCTGGAACAGTAGCCAGTCCAGTCTCTTCATCTTGACAATGGCCCATAACTGTGCTATGCTCTCACATTCACTCCCTAATTATCTCAAAATCTCAGTGGAGGGGTGTTATGGGTCAAATTGTGCCCCTCAAAAAGATAGAGTGAAGCCCTAACCCCAGTACCCATAAATGAGGCCTGATTTGGAAATAGCATCTTTGCAGATGTAATCAAGTTAAGATGCAGTCACTATGCTGGATCCTGATACAATAGGATTAGTGTCCTTGTAAGAAAGAGGGAATCTGGACATGGAGACACACAGAACACCATGAGGAGTTGTTCAGAGACTCAAGTGATGCATCCATAAGCCAGGGAATGCCCAGGGCTACAGGAGCTGGAAGGGGCAAGGACAATCCCCCCCCTGGAGGCGTCAGAGGGAGTACAGCCCTCCTGCCCCGTTTGGAATTCTGGCCTCCAGAACTGAAGACTAGACGTTTCTGTTGTTTTAAGTCTCCCGGTTTGTGGTGCTTTGTTACAGCAGCTCTAGGAAACTGATACATCATGCTACTGTCCCCACTTAGTCAGTAGGATAAACTGAGCCACAGAGAGGGCAATGCCTGGCCCAAGATCACACAGCTGTAAGTGGAGGAGCAGGCTGAGGGGCCAGGGCTCTGGTCATCCTCCCGCAAGGGTTCAGCAAAGGTGTGGGCTCCTCCAAGGACCTGCAAGGACCCTCCAAGGATGCAAAAGCATATTCTAGCCCAGTTTTGAGGCTGACATCTGATTGACTACTCAAGTGGGATGGCAGGGGTGCAATGGATGCCTGACAACCTCATCTGAGCACCTGGATCCAGCCATACCTGAATTCCCTTGAACTTCTCAGTTACATGAGCCTAGACATTGCCTTTTCTGGCTTAAGGTCATTTGAATGTCTGTCCATTGTAACGGAAGTGGACCCAATCAAAACGATTCTGATCCCCAGTTCCCACACCTCCATGCAGTAACCTGCTGGCAGTCACACACCAGTCAGTTACTGCCCAGGGATGCAAGCCCAGATCCGCTGTCTCTAGCGGTGATGGTCTTGGAGCGAGTTTTAGGAGATGGAGTCTGAGAGAAGCACAGTGACAGGTCCTGCTGAGGGTCAGGGGGAGAAGAGTTCAAGATGCAATTTGCAGAGTCTGAAATCGCTCACCGAGGCAATCTAATTCGAGGTGGCGCACGCTGCAGACAATCTCCACAGTTTCCTGGAACCCTTGCCGCTCACGTCCTCGGGCCGGTCTGACCGTGACAGGTCTGTTATCGGGTTTGACAGGACGAAGAGGTTCTTTGCCCACCTGTTAGATCAAACACAGGGGAGGGGGAGAAGTAATTTGTCTCCCAGCGCCCCTGGGTCAGCAGCTCCTCAGCTGCCAACAGGACTGCTGATGGGGGGTGGGAGCCTGGACCTCGACAGGTAATCAGTCCCCAAAGCAGCAGGTGAGCCATGATCACACTCCCTTCTGGCTGGATCCGACCCTGCCATCCCCCTAGGATTCCCGATGGGAAATTGTTTGAACCAACAGGTGCTCAGATGAGGTGAGGTGGAATCCTCCTTCTGTTACAGCCAGGATCCTGCACCAAAAGCTTCTTCTAGATTGGTCTCTGCTCATTGCTCGGGGGTTAAAGGTCAAGGTGAAGCTGATGTCTCCCCTATACCAAGAGCTCCTGGGAGCAGAACTCAGATCGCATTCACTTTGGGTCCCCGCAGCCTAGTACAGTGCAGGCACATTGTAGGGGCTCACTGCATAGTTCTTGCATGAGTGGATACATTATATATCTAACCAATGGAGGGTCAAGGTGAGGCAAGGGTCATGGAGGCCCATTCGAGGGCTTGAGAGTACAGCATAGGGAGGGGTCACCACTCCAGGGGGCACTGGGGGTAGAATGGCCCAGAAGAGCCGATGTCCTAGCTAGTTTGGGGGCAACTTCCTGGAGAAGGGGGTTCTAAGCTGGGCCCCTGAAATATAGGGAGGAACCAGAGAGAAGGAAATGCACTTAGGTATATTCTAGTGGTGTGTGCATATGTGCTGTGTGTGCATGTATGTGCAAGTGCACAGGTGTGTGCCTGTATGTGTACAGTCTGTGCATGCATGTATGTATCTGCATTTGCTTAGAGACTGGTGAAACTGACCTGTAGGAGCAGAAATGAGACTCTAGGATTTAAAGGGACCCACCAGGTTCCCATAACAATCCTGGGAGAAAGGTGCAATTACATTTGCTCTGCACATGAGGGTACTTCAGGGAGGTGGGGTGATCCCCTGTAAGTCACAATCTGGCTAAGGTCTGACCGAGGTCTGCCCAGCTCGTCCCATATCCCCACACTACCCACCCTCGCCCCCGTTTGTCCAGGGAAGTCAAGTGCCCTCCTGCAGAGGCCTGGAGGAGTCAGCTGCTGTGCAGTGCCGTGAGCAGGGCTGAGGCTCAGCAGACGGGGCCCTTGGGGGCGTGAACGTTGTACTGTGCACAGCAGCCAGGAAAGGCAGCTTTTAGGATCAGGTCATGGTGCCGGGATGAAAGGCTGGAGTCCCGCAGGCACATGCCTGTGTTCCAGCTTCAAGTGGACTTGCCAGGGCTCCCTTCTTACATCTGGGCAGGATGCATGCTCAGGCTCCGTCTGCCGTCTGCCATCCTCTGTGCCTTCTGCCGTCTTCATGACAGATTCTACGGGCCCTCAGTGGGCCTCCCACCTCTGTCACCAGTGCCAGTGTCTCCGGGGGCCTGTGCCTCGGCCGAAGGCTGGAGTCTCTCCCTGCTCCAATAGGCAGTGACCCCAGAAGGCTGAGGAGGCGCTGGGCCAGTGGCCTGCCCTGGAGAGATGCCCCTCTCCTGACTCTGGATGTGGCCTGGGCCCCTGGCAGCATGTGTGGGCGCTGAGCCTCACACAGTGTCTCTGAATGAAGCCCCTTCTCCCCCTGAGATGAGAAACCTGTCCCTGAGATGGGGAAGGAAAGAGCATGATCCGTGCATCCCCTCCTTATCCCCTCATCTTCATTCTTCTTCCCTTTTTATCCCCAGGCACCTGCGTCCAGAAAGAAATACTTCTCTTCTCCTTTAATCCAATGTGTCGGAATGATGCAAAAAGATCCTTATAGGAGGGATGGCGCCTAAGTCAACATGCCAGAGGAAGCTGGGCCCCGGTCCCCACTCAGCTTGAACACCTCTGCCCATCTTACAGATGAAGAAACTGAGGCTCAGGGAGGTGACACAGTTGCCAAAGGCTGCACAGCAGCTAAGAGGCAGCGATGGGGATGAGCCCCTGTCCTGTGCTTCCGAAGACCTTTTTCCACCAGTGCTTCTTAGCCTTTCCTGGGAAGAAACTTGACATTCACTTCTCAAATTTCTGTGACTTGTGATCTATTCCATGATATCTCTATCTTGATTCTAATTCAAAAATATGTTCTACATCCCTTGCCACCTGAGACCCCCCCACACACACAAAAAAAAATGCAGCTGCTTATTCTCCAGCTTCATGTACTGTCTGGAGCAGTGCAGACCCCCAGGGTGAGCCAGCCCCAGACTGAGGGTCCCAGAGGCCCACCACACACTGCAGAGGGTGGGGAGAGGGTGCGCCAGGAGCGGGGCGGGGGGCAGTCCACCTGTGATTAGAGGCTCAGGAGAATCGGACGTAGAGGGAACGAGGAGGTTCTGCCCAGCCCAGAGGCAGAGAACAGGAAATTCAAACTAGAAAACCAAAGAACATATCCTGGACTCTGATATCTCCATTTTACAGATGGGGAAACTGAGGCCCAGAGAAGGAAGGTGGCCTGCCCAAAGCCACCCAGAGTGGAAGCTGAGTCCAGACCTGAGTCGGGTGTCCTCGGGCCCAGTCCATAGAGTTAGGAGTGTGGAGGTGCCTTCCCGTGGCCTGCAGGCCCTGGGCTGGGCCTCGGTGGCCTTGCTGGTGCTGGCGTCAACCAGAGGTGGGCAGGATGAGCTCTGCTCTCCAGTCCCTGCTCAGCTACCTCTCACTCTGTCCTCTTGGGCAGTGACAAGCTCTCTGAGCCTGAGTCTCATCAGCTCTGAAACAGGGACAATAATAGCTGTGACTGGAGAAGATGCAGTGAGATGAGGCAGGTGGGCACCGACCACACGTTATATTCCTTATGATTTTGACTGTTGTCCTCACTGTCATTCCTGCAGGCAGAGACCCAGGCAAAGGCTCCTCTGCTTGGGGTCCAGTCGGGTGTAGCGGGAGGCTGCCTCTGAGTGGGGCCCCGAGGCACGTTGGGCAGGAAACAAAATCTCAGTTGTGAGGGCAGAGGGCCCAGCAGTGAGGACTTTTGACTGTTGTCCTCACTGTCATTCCTGCAGGCAGATGCAGGCTGACGGAGGGTCTAGGCAGAGCTTCAGACCCAGGCAAAGGCTCCTCTGCTTGGGGTCCAATTGGGTGTAGGGGGAGGCTGCCTCTGAGCGGGGCCCCGGGGCACGTTGGGCAGGAAACACAATCTCAGTTGTGAGGGCAGAGGGCCCAGCAGTGAGGACAAGCCCTGCTTGGAGCTGGAAGGTGGGGGCCTGCAGGGTTAAGGCTCTGCCCAGGCACTTGCTGGGATCCTACTGGGGACAAACCTGCAGGAGGGAGGCAAAGGCGGGGGAGCTGCAAGGCTGCAGAAGGGGCCAGAGAACATTCAAGATTAACCGCCCACAAGCCTGTGCTCTGGAAGTCAAACCCTGCCTCCCAGGTCCAGGCAGCCCCTCCCCCTGGTCCTGGCTCTCTGCCCCTCCTCCTCCCAACACTGGGTTCCTGCTGGCCTCCTGGTCCCGGGCCAGACCTGAACACACACTTGGAGCCTGCCTGCTGAGGAGCTGCTGCCCCAGCTGGGCCAGCGGCCAGAAGCCAGCGGTGTCTGTGTGTGTGTGTGTGTGTGTGTGTGTGTGTGGGTGTGTGTGTGAGAAAGAGAGAGAGAGAGAGACACAGAGATTAAAAAAACAAAGAGATTTCAAGAGAGATTCAAAGGGAGACAGAAAGTGAATCAACAACAAGGGAAAACAGAGAAGAGAATGGAATGAAGACACACAGAGAAAGACAGATGATGGGAGGCCTAGGAAGAGGGCGAACCTGAGTGAGAAAATGGGCCTCAAGAGAGAGAAATTGGAGAAGTGGTAAGAGAGGCCGAGAGAGGAAAAGAAAGTAAGACAGAGAGAAGGGAGGAGAAAAAGCACAGAGATTAGAAAAAGAGATAAATGAACCCTCTGAAGAGACTAAGACACCCCCCTGGAGCGAGAGCGAGAGCGAAGGTGCACTAGCCCAGGGATAAGAGGCAAGTGCCAAGGGAGGTGAGGGGCAGAGAGAAAGGTGAGAAGCAGCACAGAGAGGAAAGTGGGGAGAGAAAAGAAAGAGATCCACACAGAGTGTGTGTGGGGGGTGGGGGGGTGGGAGGGGACAAAAAACAAAGAAAAAAGAGACACCTAGCGGGAGATAGAGAGAGAAACACACATCCGCCCACAGGAGAACGAGGCCTTGGGGGAGGTATAGAAGCGGGAGTGTGACAGCGGAAAGAGGGAATGAGAAATGTCCTCACACACGCCCACCGCTGCCCCCCACACATCTAGACAGGATGGAGGGAGGGAGGCGCAGTTCAGACAGGCGGGGGAAACGGAGAGTGAGAGATAGAAGAAAAAGGGGGCACAGATACCAAGACAGAAAAAAGGATAGAGATTAATATGCACAGGAAGAGAGCGGCAGTGAGAAAACCTGGAGGTGAGGGAGCTGGAGAGAGCAGGAGCTGGCAGCCCCGAGCACAGATGCGGGGAGCTCACAGCCCTCTCCTCCCCGCCCGCACCCTTGCCTCCACCACCTCCTAACTTGGCTCACAAGGGCCCCAAAAGGAGAAGTTCATTCTCCCAGGTCCCATCGCCCAGCCGCACTCTGCCTTCTGCCCATGTGTCCTTCATGCAAAGGGGCTGATGGGAGTCCATCTGCACGGAGCACGGGTTCTTCTCCTCCATCTGCACCTCGAACCAGACGCACTGGTGGAAGGAGAGACACCTGCCCAACACCTGCTCGCCAAGCCCAGGCCTCAGAGCTCTTGGTTCTCTCTGCTGCTTCTGAGTCCCGGAGACTGGAGGTGGGCATAGCCCACATCTCCTGAGCAAGCCGCTGCTGGGCACCCACAATGGGCAGGATGTAGCCCCTGCCCAGGGAGCCACAAGGGAGGCAGACAGCCCCAGCTCAAGTGCCCATCTGGCTGCATGACTGGTTGAGGAGTGAGCTCTCTAGGCCTCAACGTCCACCTCTGTGAAATGGGGACCATGTGCCTCCCTCTCACAAATGCTCCTGCCCTGAGTAAGCAGAAGGGGAGACAGTTGCTGACCCCCCTCCTCGTCTGGGAGTAAAGGAAAAGCAGAGACAAGTGTCCCATCCACAGTGCCCACCGCACCCCCAGGGGGCTGGCCGGCCGGCCTGGCGTTCTCCAGGGCAGCGAGCCTTCCAGATGCAGGGAGGCACGGCTGAAAGCATGTCAAACCCCCATTATGGCCAGTTCCGTCTGTGCCACTGCTGTTTAATTCCTCCCTTTAGAACAAAGATTGGGAAGACAGTGCTAACTTAATTTGCCAGAATGAATAAAGATAGGACAGTAACAGCATGTGATGAAGCACTGGGAACATACTTCCCATCCCAATACCCCACACGGAAGCGGATGAAGCCAGAACCATCTCCGTCTGCTTTTTCCCTCTGATAAGGAAGGCTGGCTCCCTGGCCAGGCGGTGGGTGTGAGAGGGTTTGCAAACAGGCCACTGAGATCGAGGGGAGGGAGGAGCGGACGTCAGGGGTCCTCTGGTGCGTGGTCACCCGGGTAGGGGCAGGGCACTCAGGGAACATGTTAATTACTGATCATTTCACCAAACAGCCCCCTGGGCTTGGAGGACACAGTGGAGGGTGTTGTTGGGTGTGCTTGCAGGCAGGTTCGTTGCTAAATCTAAAGGCTGGCCTGGAAGGGGTGTGCTGGCCCCTCCCTGTCAGCCCTGAGCAGACATAGACACTGTGGCAATCGGTGGGCAGCCAGCGGCAAGCCCAGAGGAGGACTGGGCAGCAGCACAGGAGGCGGTCCCCGAAGGCCAGGGGGTCCCAGGGAGGAGAGAGGTGCAGGCACCTGGTGGGCCTGCATCCCAGGGGCCACTCTCCTGCAGGACCACCTCTTGGGTGTGGAGTGAGCACATGGGACTGACTGCCGCCTGCTCCAGGCACACTTCTCTGGGGCCGGGCTGATGGCCTGGATGCTCTGAGCCAAGAAGGGGCCAATAACACCGCCCAAGGACTGCAGAGGGAGCCCAGCGCCTGGCCGATAGGTCCCTGGTAGACAGGGCTCCCTCCTGGCCCCTGCCAGTCACACAGACCAGGGTCATGGGCTCTGGTAGGAAGGCTTCTGGGACCCGTGCCTGCATCACTGCCTCCTGGCAGTGTGACCCGGAGCCAGCCCCTCCCCTTCCCTGCGCCTCAGTTTCATCAACAAAATGAGAATCCTAACAGCCCCTCCCTCCAAGTCGAGGTGAGGATAATCCTCTTACAGAGCCTGGCACAGGGGCTGGCACAGGAGAGGCGCTGGGTCAGAGGCGGCAGTGTCACCCGAGATGGGGCTCTGCAGGGCCTTTTAGACAGGGACGCCCTGGGCCCGCAGGAGGCTGCTATCTCCCACACTGGCATTAGCTCCAGCGTCCTCCCAGAGTCCCGCGTGGGACCGACCCTCTCCTGTCCTCGGCCGTCTCGTCTCTCTGCCCAGCGTTGACGGGCGGTCTGGCCTGAACTCAGTCTGCAGAAATGGGTTCTCTGGGCTCATGAAACCGCCCATTTACATTGAGAATCCCCTGAAAGCATCATTCTCCTCCACCTGCTTAACGACAGGGCCAGAGTCTCTCGTTCTTCCCTCTGCTTTTATGAACAAACAGTGGTAAGAGGCTCATTGCTAGCTGTTTGGGCAAATGTAGCACTTCCTCAAGCCACATTATGTTAAAATCAGAATTTCCTCTCTGCTGGCTGATAACCGTTTCCTCGTTCTTTTCTTTGAAGTGAGAGTAGCTCTTGCGTATTCTCGTGGACAATCCATTAGGGGAGATGAATTTGGAAAAGTCGTGAACTCCCGAGAAGATGTGGCTCTTTGAAATGCATTTATTTGCACGGTGAGTGAGGGTGGATAAAGCCTGGGGTGCTCACAGGGCAGGTTGAATGGTTCTGCTTTGAATGGATTGCAGATCTGTCTGCCAGTACCTGCTCCTAACTGGGGCCGAAGCTTTTGTTTGCAACTGGGACACTCAAGGCAGTGGCGTGGGTCTCGCTGGGCCTGCCAGCTGTGCCCTGGCCCTGGGCAAGGTAGTCGGTGAGGTAAACAGTCCCACCTGGCCCCCCTCTCACCTGTTGGGGGGGGGCAACAGAGGCTTTGTGCCCTTTCTGACCAATTCTGTCCTTAGTCTGGTGACCAACTGGCAGATCTGTCTGCCAGTACCTGCTCCTAACTGGGGCCCGAGCTTCTGTTTGCAACTGGGACGCTCAAGGCAGTGGCGCGGGTCTCGCTGGGTCTGCCAGCCCTTCCCTGGCCCTGGGCAAGGTAGTCGGTGAGGTAAACAGTCCCACCTGGCCCCTCTCACCTGTACAGGTGGGGGGGGGGGCAACAGGGGCTTCGTGCCCTTTCTGACTAATTCTGTCCTTAGTCTGGTGACCAACTATCTCAAATTGCCCAGGACTAAGGGCATTTGGGGAAAGTCGGGGGAAACCAGGATGCCTGATTCACCCTGTTCCTTGGGACTCTAGGCCCTAAGTCTGGTGCTGGACCTCTGTCCATGGCTTTGGCTTTGGCTCTGAGTCCCAGTCTCCCTAATGGCTTGTTCCAGCCTCGTGGGTCCTTTCCACTGCAGAACTGGGCAGACTGTCTGGCAGGTGGAACAGGGCTGGATTTCATACCATCCTCAGACCAGGGCCAAAGGCCGCTCCCTGGCTCTGCACTCTGCTCCTCGTGCTGCCGCACTACTCCCCCGGGCCCAGAAGCCTGTGCGGCTAGAGAGCTGGGTCCATTAGTTTGAGCTCCGCGATTCCAGAGCCTCATTCCAGGGCACAGGTCAGGTACCCCGGACCCTGCAATCCACACGCAGGCTTGAAGAGGCTACCAGCCTGCCCGAGTCAGTGGAGCCAGCGATGGGATGGCTGGGCTGGAAGCCCATTGCCCGGCCCTGGCCGGCCTCCCTGGCCGCGGGTCTCTCTCTGCCTCCGCTCAGCCCCAGCCTCTGTCCAGCCGGTCACTCTCCCTCTTCCCCAGCAATTCCTCTCTCCCCTTCCACCTTGGGGGCTGAGACGCTTTCTCAATGTCCAGCCAAGGGGGTAATGCTTACTGGATGTGATTTAAGTCATAAAACACTTGCTGGTTGAGCCGGTCGGGTCGGGGGAGCTGGGAACAGCGGGGCCCGGCTGCAGAGGCGGGCATCAATCTCTCTGCCTTCCCGAAATGAGACCTCAGCCGGGCTGCCTGTGGCTGTGGGGCCAGGTGGCCCTGGGCATGGATCTGCGGTTTCCAAGCTGTGGGAGCTGGGAACGTCACCTCACGGCTGGGAGCCTCAGCTTGCTCCGGGTAAAGCGGGGCACCACTGTGTACCCCGCAGGGGTCAGATCTGCGGTTTCCAAGCTGTGGGAGCTGGGAACGTCAGCTTGCTCCGGGTAAAGCGGAGCACCACTGTGTACCCCGCAGGGGTCGTTGTGAGGACTGGAGACGCTGGGAAGCCGGGGCACTGCCTGCATGGGAATCAGCAGGGCCTCAGGGTTGCATTGAGGCAGACGCTGGGAAGCCGGGGCACTGCCTGCATGGGAATCGGCGTCTCCCAGGGCCTCGGGGTTGCATTGAGGCTGCAGCTGCCCCGGGACTGGCATCTGGTTGGCTGGGAGGTCATGAGACTCAACACGGAAGGCCGAGACTCCTCACCAACACAGAAGACCTTCAGCCAGGGGGTGATACGATCTGATTTATCATTTTGAAAGACCCCCTGTAAACTCAACCTCATCTTGCTCTAGAGGCAACCCTGACTGGGGGGTGAGGGTGGGAGAAGCTCAGCCCCCACCGGATGAGGTGGGAGTAGACCCAGGCAGTAGATAAACACAGTGTGGCTTTGGGCGAGCTCCTGACCCTCCGAGCCCCAGCTCTGTCCTCAGGGAGACGGCCTCTGTAAAATGGGGTGATCCTGTACTTGATGGTGGGGTGAAGGGCCGAGGCATCCTGGCACCCTCGTTTCATGCACAGTAAACGGTGATTGTGGTGCTGAAACCTGGGACTTTGCCAGTTGGCCCCAGGATTGGCTCGGGAGCAGGGGCTGAGTCCTGGGAGGTCGGTCAGAGCAAGGCAGGTCCCAAACCTGAAGGAGGAGAGGGCTTCAGGGAGAAGGGGATTTGGGCACCGGGTCTTGAGGAGTGAGTAGGAGCTCGCCAGGCTGACAGGGAGGGAAGAGCATTCCCACAGAGGGAGGGGACAGGCGCCAAAGCAGGGACAGGCGCTTGCCTGGCGTGCACCTGGCGAATGCCCGTGCCTCTGTGTGGCTGGTACAGGGCCGAGGAGTTTGGGCTGCGACCCGAGGACTCTGTGAAGCCTGGGAAGGGTTTCCAGCTGGGAGGGACCGCTCACCTTCGTGCTGCCAAGGGGCAAGCTGCAGGGCACAGGCTGGAGGAAAGAGAGGTTGTCAGTGCACGGAGCTGGGGCACCAGGGGGCTTGGCAGGAGGACCAGCGCGGGGCCCAGTGGGGAGGATGGGCCCCAAGTTAGCTTGGGAGAAGCAGCCAGTGGTTTGACGTGGAAATGTCTCCACTGCAGAATAAGCTTCTTCAACGCTCAGCTCACATCAGGGTCTCCCTGCCCCCGCCCTCCCCAGGCGGAGCTGCGCTGACGGTGCGGCTCGGTGGCTGTGGAGTCGGAGCTCGGACAGGGAAGGTCAGCCAGGGCATTGCCGTGTGGAAGGGGAGAGGGCGGCCGCGAGGATGGAACATTCTGTCAGCCCGAACCAGCCCAGGGAAGCTGACAGGACTAGAGAGAAGGTTCCTCCCACCAGAAAGTCAAAGGGGAAGCACATTTGTTTTCGTGACACATCTGCATTTTTCAGGAGACCGGGTGATTGTTTGGCCCAGGAAAGCAGCGCGTGGAAAATTCCACCTGCCTCCTCCAGACACGGAACAATAGAGGCAGCTCTGCTCTGCCCCAGGTTCCCGGTGCCTGAAATGCTGCCCTTGGAGCTCCATTCCTATGGCTCGAGGCTTTGTTCTTTGTTCAAATACAAACAACTTCGCAGAGGCATGTCTTCGACACAGACTTATTTTCATTAAGTCAACAAATATTTATTGACTTCTAGGGAGCCGGCAGTACCTAGAGGCTGGGAATAGAGATTGATTAAGGCTTGGCCATACCTTCCAGGAATTGGCAGGCTCTGTGGGTAGCAGGTGGTGCTGGGGTCAAGGTGCTGTGGGAGCCCCCTCAGAGCTGACGCATCCACAGTCACAGAAGGTTCCACAGTCTGAGGTCGGGGCTGCTGAGACTGAATCGTAAGTGCTGTGCCTTTCATTTCTTGGCTCCTCTTCCTAAAAACTTATTCCAAAACATGTGCCTCGTGTCATCCATCCTCCCAGAGGGCTTTCTAGGTGAAGTGAGAGAAGGAAGGAGAGGTGGGGAGGAGCCGCTGCAGGCCCCGGGGAGGAGGCAAAGTGGGAACCAGGAGTGGAGGGAGGGGGAGGGGGGACAGGGAGAGGCCCTGGGGTCCAGGAAAGATGCAGAGCACGGCCTCCCAGGATGGGACCTGAGGCGCAGCTGCTCCAGTGACAGTCGCCGACTGGGTGCTCAGCTCTGGGGTGGGCACAGCCTGTGCAGCAGGTGCCGGAACTGTCTTTATTCCACAGAGGAGGCGCTCAGAGAGGTGCAGACACCTGCCCGAAGGCACACAGCTGGGGACAGGCAGACTCGAATTCAAGCCCAAGGCTGTGGGACTCCAGAGCCCCATATCCTAACCAGAATATCACACAGCCCCTCCCAGAGTGTCAGCTGGCAGGGCCTTAGAGACCAGCCCCACGGAGGCGCTCAGGCCCCGGGCCTGTTTCTCCATCTGCACGGTGAGGCGGTTGATGTGGCTCAGTGCTGCTCCAGCCTGACTCCACATCAGAATCTCCTGGGGGTGTTCAGCAGTACTGAGGCCTGGGCCCCACCTAGGTTGTTTTTAAAGGATCTCGATTTTTTAAAGCCCCACCCCATTCGAGGACATGCTAACTCTCAGCCCACTTGCAGGGGGTCACACTGCTGTCGCAGGTCTGGAACCTTGCCCACTCTCCTGTGAAATCTCAAGGTATTTACAGAAGCCATCACCCGAGGGAGAGCCTGTGATGGCTTCTTCTGTGTTGCCACCTCACACCCAGAGGGCTCATCTGCCCCCTCCTCCTTCCTCAGTGCAGCCCACCCCCACCAAGGGACGGGGATAGAGCCGGCTGTCCCTGCTGCAGGTGGTTCCTCCACCACCCTGTGCCAGCCGCCCCACTCCCTCCAAATAGGAAGAAGAGGGTGCGCCAACGCAGGGGTGCCACAGGACACGTGCCAACCCAGCTCCCTCCGGCGGTCCTTCACAGGTCTGGTGCCATGCAAATGAACTACACATATGCATGCACATGCATGTGCACACACACATACACACATATCCACACACACATATACACACACACATACACATACACACACACACACACACACCTCTGTTGCCTTTCCTCCCCTAAGGGCAAAGTGGATTTGCCAGAAAGTTTACCCCCTGAACCCACAGGCCTCAGATCCAGACTCTGAGGAACAAACGTCCTGCCCTGTGAGCCTCCTGGTCCCCAGGGAAATGGCCTCTGACCCCTCATTCCTCCGGTGCCAGGCCCAGGGGCCTCCCTGGACCAGGACTGTGGACCAGGACTATGGTCAGAGCACCACAGGAGCATATTCTACCCCTGGGACCCCGAGGG
>NW_005367431.1:719138-721808 GCF_000412655.1 Myotis brandtii | reverse complement strand
CCCTGGGTACCTGATAATGAAGGACAATGACGAGAATGTGGGCCAGGCGCTGTACCAGCTCCACGGTCTCCATCTCCCCATCCGCACAACAGCCCCAGCAGGGAGGCTCCCATGTTAGAGAGGAGCCTGAGACCCCGGCGGAGCTGTCCCTCGCCTGTCCCCACTGTGTGTCCCTCTTGGCTGTGGAGTTGCCTACAGCGTCCAGCAGCTCACACCACTTCACCTGTCAAATGTGCAGCCCGCCATGTTCTGAGGGCGGCGTGGAAATGGCGATTCTCCCTCTTAGAGAAAGTTGAGGAGGTGGTGTCTGTCGGCAAGGACGGAGGCCCGCATCCTCCAGGCCAGCCTTGTCCCAGGTGCCCATCAGGGGCCAGTGGCCTGGCTGCACGCCTGCTCGGGAAACTGAGGACAGCAGAGTAAGGGGGACCCCTCAGCCTGGCAGGGCTGGCTGTCCACCATCTCGCAGCCCCGTTTCAAGGGGTGAGGAGTGAGGGGTGAAGGGGGGCTGGGCCCCTCAGCAGCTCTTCCTCAGATGAGAACTGCTGTGTTCAGAAGTTTCTCCCGACTCCTACTTGTCCCATCAGATCTGTGTTGACTGCCACATGGAGTACCTTCTGGGCCTCTGAGTCTGGGCTGCTGGGCTGCTCGCACAGCTGGAGAAAGACCATCACTCCCCGCATCCTGCCTTCCTTGCGGGGGGGGTGGGGGGGAGGATCGGGGCATTTCAGGCCTCAGAAGGGCCTCAGGCTGCATCAGGCCCCAATCCTGGCTCAAGGGGCAGAGGTGTGACTGACTGCCTCTGTGCCTCTGTCCGGAAGGGTCCCTGGAGGGTCACGGTAGGTCGGTAGGTTGGTAGGTCGGTGACTTGCCCAGGGTACACCCCGAGGATGGGGCAGAGGAGAGAGTCCAGTCATGGGCTCCTCGCCCCCACCCTTCCCACACACACATGGCTCTTCCTGTCCTCCCCGTACATGTAGAAGCCAGGCCTTGCTGTCCCTCAAGCACACCAAGTGCTTTCCTACCTCTGCCCCTGCTATTCCCGCTGCCTGGAAACTTTTTCTCTCTCTTTCTTAATGGCTTGCTCCTTTTCTCACTCCGGTCCTGCTCAAAGGTCTTCTTAATAGGATAATGGCTATCATGGAGGGCTGCCCTAAGGAGGCAGCCCTGGGGTAGATCAAAAGCCTGGAAGCCACTTGTTGGATGGGACTCAGGTGCTGGTCAAGATAATTAAATCCTAAAATTCTGTGATTCTGACTTGAAATATTCTGGTTTTAATTTTATTAAGGGATAATTGTAAGGTTGTGGGGTCTAAGACTCCAGGAGTTTAGGACTGTGGAGCGCTAAGGTACCGGGTTCTCATGTTACTGAGAAAGGGCCCATCAGAACCTCCCTTTGGCTGAAACAGGCATCCCTCTTCCTGTAACCCTGCCCGCCCCCCACCCCCCATGTCCTGTGTGAATGCAGCTCTTTGTGGCTTAGAGAATGCAATTTAGTCTGATTCCAGCGCCAGGCGCGGCCTTATCTGCATGTTCCAGTTTCCAGAATAAATGTTAGAAGACAAGTCTGCGGGAGGTTTTCCATGTGCACACGAATTAATCCTCCAGCAGGGCCTCCTCCAGACGCGGAGGGTAACACGGGCGCCATTCCCGCACTCCCTGCCGGGCAGGGCTGCTGACGCTGCAGTGGGCCCGCAGAGACCAGCCCGTCTCCCTGGGAGGGACCCAGTGAGAAGGTCCTTTGAGAGCAGAGGCTCCCCCCCCCCCGTGGGACAAGGCAGGAGAGTGTCCCCCAGAGGGTCTGGGGCATAGATGGCCCTTCTCCCTAAGCATCTGGGGGTTCTGCCTGAACCCCTGGGTCTGGGCTCACAGGGCCTGGGAGGGGAGGGCAGCTCCCACCACAGGACAGATGCTGCTCTGGGCACCGGGTGGGCTCCTGAGTCAGACAGCAGGACGGATCTCAGCTCCTCGCTCACCAGCTCAGCCCTGTGACCTCGAAGAAGCCACCTCCCCTCCTGGGATTCAGCTTCTTCAAAGGGACCGATGGTCCTACCACCCCCCCGCCTGGTGTTCTGAGGACTAGAGGGACCCACAGGCGCGGGGCACCCAAGGAGCGTCAGTCCCAACCACCGCTCCCATAACGCCTGCGGGGCCAGGCACCCCCTGAAGCACTTCACACAGGTTGACTCCTCGCCCTGCCCAGCGTCATTATCCCCACCTCACAGATGAGGAAACTGAGGCACAGGAAGGTTAAGTGACTTGCCCAACATCAGGCAGTTGGCTCTAATAACTTGTGAATGGGGTTAAGTACATTTAAGCTTTTCCAACAACCTTGCCCAGAAATGGGTGCAATGAGAGACCCTCCCAGCCCCATCTTGTCCCTGCCTGAGCCGGCACCTCCTGAAGCACTTCACACAGGTTGACTCCTCGCCCTGCCCAGCGTCATTATCCCCACCTCACAGATGAGGAAACTGAGGCACAGGAAGGTTAAGTGACTTGCCCAACATCAGGCAGTTGGCTCTAATAACTTGTGAATGGGGTTAAGTACATTTAAGCTTTTCCAACAACCTTGCCCAGAAATGGGTGCAATGAGAGACCCTCCCAGCCCCATCTTGTCCCTGCCTGAGCCTCCTGGCACCTCCTCTGACTAGCAGCCAGCTCAGTCTCTGCTTAG
>NW_005367431.1:714525-718874 GCF_000412655.1 Myotis brandtii | reverse complement strand
TATATATATATTTAAAGAATTATTAATAATGAGTAAATCCTTCATAAACACTCTCCCTTTCAGACTCTCCTCAGATGCCTGATTTGACGGCCACGTCGTCTGTCCCTGCGGGGACCCAGATGACACACTAACATTCCGCTCACTTCTGCATCCCCACCCTGTTTGATTTCCCCACAGGCCTCTCACTGCCTGAAAGTGCTGCTTGTTCATTATCTGTGTCCCTCCCGTCAGAACGTAAGCGCCGTCGGAGAGGGGGGTGATTACATCATATGCCAGAGGAACAGACACAGCTCACACCACCTAACGTCGCGCTCACACGCTCCAGGAAGTCCAGCCAAGTCGGAACGTTCCTCCTTGATGACTTTTAAATGCCTCCACATGACATTTCCCAAACTGGATCAAGTGGCACCCTTTCGGAGGTGTTAACAGTTGGCAACCTTATACCGGCAGTCGATTTGGGCCTGATGTTTCTCATTTCACTGGGAGCCTGAGACAGTTTCATCCCAGGCTGCCATGCCATCAGCTCCAAGTCTGTCCATCGACCTCAGTCAGGACTGGGGAGACCCTCATTCACTGCTCCCTCCGGAGCCCTAGGGGGCCTCAGTATGGGACAGTTACTCCATGGGCCTAATTTCATCACCTCCACCCGGGTCCACACCTCCTGCTCAAACTCGCCCCTCCCTCTTATGTTCCAGGCTTGGGATGCTGGACCACCACCCAGGCCTGGGATCCGTGTGACCAAGGCAGAGCTGAGAGCATCAACCACAGGTCAGGAGTTCAAATCCTGGTCTCTGTTCTGTCACCAACTCACTGTGTGACCCTGGGCAGGTTGCCTCCCCACTCTGGGCCTCAGTTTCCCCAGCTGCTCCTGGTGCTCCTTCTACTTGGGATCCCTTCTCGTGAGTGGGGGGAGCTATGCTCTCCCAGCACCCTCCCTACTCTGGTGGGGAGGTCTTGCCCAGCGACAAGGTCCTATCGATAGTCATCTAGGAGGTAAAAAGGGAGGGAACATGTCAGCCTATGCTGTACAATGACTCAAAGCCATCCCCCCTCCCCTGGATCTTATTTCACTCCAAACCCTCCTCTTTGGGGAATCCTTCTGCCGTTCACTATGTGAGTAATAAACTTTATTTCACATCCTTTAGTACCTGTGTGTCATTTGTCCCAGGAGTCCTAAATTCCTGTGTGGGAGCATCCAGTGCGGAGAGCTGAGTGCCTAAACAAAGCAGGACTTGATTCAATCTGAAGATTCACTTCGGGACATTTTAACAGTATAAAGTTCTGACACATGAGCACGATAGTTTTCTCCATTTATTTGGTGTTTTCTTTAAAGTTCCCTTTCCAACTTTATACTTATTCCCCTGTTGGAGTAAATTATTTTCATATTAAACTTCCCCTGTTTAAATTATCGTGTGGGCCTGGCCAGGTAACTCAGTTGGTGAGAGCGTCATCCTGATACTCCAAGGTTGTGGGTTTGATCCCCAGTCATAGCACATACAAGGATCAAACAATAAATCCTATATATAAAGAGCTAATATGCTAATTAGACTGAACAGCCAAACGACCTTCCAGACGTCCTTCCAGATTAAGCTGGGGCTGCAAGGGCCGGCCAGGGCTGCAAGGGCCGAGCCCCTTGCACGAATTTCATGCATCGGGCCTCTAGTGTATAAATAAGTGGAACAACAAATCAATGTTTCTCCCTCTCAAAAATCAATAACTAAATAAAAATACGAACAAATTCCTGTGTGGTTTGTCCTCTGGTTGAACCCAAACTGATACAGGTCTCTCCCTCACAATGATACAATGAGGAAAGAATGATAATGACATAACTGTGTATAGCACTAGGCTCATGGAAATCCCCCAGCAAATACTTGCAATTCTGATTCTGAACTAGAGAATCTTTTTATTTATGCTGCAGCGTATCCAGTGGGTTTGAACTTCACTTATTTTTTTGTTTTGTTTTGTTTTCTGTTAGAGAAACCATTGAACCATGGACATGAAGGACAGTGGTGTTTAGAATGGGTAATTTTCCTAAGTAGCCCAGGGCCTTCTGGGAAGGAATGAACAAGCAGATCGATGCCTGTTCTCTGAGATTCGAAGATCTGAAAACGCATCAGGAAGGTCCCGGTCCCGCTGACCGAGGCCCAGGGGGTAGGGAAGGCAGCTGGTCCCCTGAAATGAGACCTCCATTTGGGGAGGAGGAGGAGGAAACCCAGGCTTGCCTGAGGCAACTCGCCACTAAAAACACTGAGAATGGTGTGTGTGTTGGGAAGGGGTTGGGAAGAAACACAGCGCCCCGAGTTGGTAACCTTGTGTGTTCTGAAAGGTGTCATTAGGTGGGACTGAAGGACTATCCCAGAGGAGCCCACATGTGTGTGTGCGTGTGTATGTGTGTACGTGTGTGCGTGCGTGTGCGTGTGTGTGTGTGTGTGTGTTTGTGTGTGTGTGTGTGTGTTTGGGAGGGGGTGGGGGATGTCAGGCTCTGCAGTGAGCCTGCAGGCAGGGCAGCCCTGCCCTGAAGGGCCCTTGGCCAGGCGGTTGGGACCCACAGGCAGAGCTGGGCGTGGCCGATGCGGTTTGCCTCTAGCTCCACATTGAGCATTTTAAGACTCCAAGAATCTTGTTACTCAGGGTCAGGACCGAAGACCTTTCTCCCAGATCCCAGTGCTGTCAGTCCCATGGGCTTCGGCCGCAGGGCCATGCGACACGCAGAACACGTTGCTCCACTCCAGCCCGGCTCCACCACATCCCTCATTCATCACACACCGCTCGCTCTTTGTGGAAAATTGACACACAGACCAGGAAGAGAGGGCGGTGGGAGGAGGCACATTTAAAGGATCTGTTGTGCAGACAGGCAGTGGATGACAAAGAGGCCGAGCTGGCAGGGCCAAAATGGCAAAACGGCTTATAAGGGGATGTGGCAGCCCCGTTGCTTAATGGGGGGAGGTGCCAGGCGTGAGGACACGAAGTCAAAACTCCTGCTTTCTCCTTCTCCCCAGGACAGGGATGACCACGCAGCCAGGAAGCCTGGAAACATGTCCCAGCAGGAGGGCCCGGTGCTGGTCTCACCTTCTCTCCTCACCTGGTATATTGTTCAGGACATGAAGGAGGCTCCTAAGGTGAGTGCTCTGAAATTTCTCCATCCTAGTTTCCACTGGCTATGGTGGATCGCTCCTATCGGTATTTTCCCCCTTTCCTACCACCTTAAATGTCAAGTATCTCTTCTCTAGAAGCACTGAAGTGAGAAAGAGGATTAGGGGATTTTTTTATCCCCTTTAAAGATAACCCGGATCGAATGGAAGTAAACAGAGCACTTGGAGTTTCACCTCATTTCACTTCTCTCTCCTGCCCTCCCCTCCTGCTCCTCCTTCCACCCTAAAGGTGCCCTGGGAGCTGCTGGCAGGACGAGAAGGAAGGATTGGGGGCGGGGGGGGGGTAATGCCTCCCACGGGCCTGCCCTCCGGAATCTAGTTCCCACATTAACCCTGGTCAGAAGGGACTTAGCAGGAAAGGCTCTGATTTTCTGGAAAAGGGAAGGGAGGGGCCTGGTGGGCAGAACCTGAAGGCTCTTCCTGCCTTGGGAGGAGATGCCAGCAACAGCTCCTCTGGGGCCACACGGAGGAATCCACCTGCAGGCCCCCAGGAGCCACCGAGAAGACACACACTATGGAGGGTTTTTTGTTTGTTTTTTTAAATATATTTTCATTGATTTCAGAGAAGAAGAGAGGAGAGAGAGAGAGAAACATCAATGATGAGAGAGAATCTTTGATCAGCTGCCTCCTGCACCGCCCCACACTGGGGATCGAGCCCACAACCCAAGCAAGTGCCCTTGACTGGAATCGAACCTGTGACTCTCTAGTCCACAGGCTGACGCTTCATCCACTGAGCCAAACCAGCCAGGGCAAGACATGCACTTTGGATGAGTCAGCAGCAGGATGTGCAAAGCAGCGACAGGAGCTCAGTGGGAACTTACTGACCTTTAACGCCGAGCTGCCAAAGCTGCTTAAATATTTAAAAGTCGAGTTCATCACCCGAAAGGCCAGCTAGGGCTGCAGAGAGATGCGTCTTCTGGGATCGCCATCATCCAGACTCTACGTCTCTTGCACCAAATATTCATTCATAATAATGCTTTTTATCTATTGAACGCCTCCTATGTGCCAGACGCTATGGGATAAATTTCACATACGCAACATCATTTTATCTCCACAATAACTCTGAGAAGCAGAGGATATGTTAACCATTTCATACATGTGACAGGCAGGCCTGAGTCCATGCTACAGGATAATATCGCCTGTGTCCAGGCTACAGGGTTACACCGCCTGAGTCCATGCTACAGGATAATACCGCCT
>NW_005367431.1:658373-714407 GCF_000412655.1 Myotis brandtii | reverse complement strand
AGGGTTATACCGCCTGTGTCCATGCTATAGGGTTATACCGCCTGTGTCCATGCTATAGGGTTATACCGCCTGTGTCCATGCTATAGGGTTATACCGCCTGTGTCCATGCTATAGGGTTATACCGCCTGTGTCCATGCTATAGGGTTATACCGCCTGTGTCCATGCTATAGGGTTATACCGCCTGTGTCCATGCTATAGGGTTATACCGCCTGTGTCCATGCTATAGGGTTATACCGCCTGTGTCCATGCTACAGGATAATACCGCCTGAGTCCATGCTACGGGTTATACCGCCTGAGTCCATGCTACAGGTTATAATGCCTGAGAGATAGGCAGTGTCCCTTCAGAGCCCAGCACCCTCTGGGACAGAGTAGATTCAATAGACACACTGACTGTGACACCTGGAGGAGGTCAGACCACCCCTCACTGGAAGCACAGCTCCACCGGCTGGGCCCAGTGTCTGTTTTCATTCTCTGGAGCCCTGGGGCCTCCTGGCCATGGCCTCAGCCACGTACACTGGGAGAGTGCTCCGGACTCACCTCTCTGTGAGGGCCAAGGGTCCTCAGACACGGAACTTTGCCTGTTTTCATTCTCTGGAGCCCTGGGGCCTCCTGGCCATGGCCTCAGCCACGTACACTGGGAGAGTGCTCCGGACTCACCTCTCTGTGAGGGCCAAGGGTCCTCAGGACACGGAACTTGCCCACAACCAGAAAAATCTTTAACATGTGGAGCAAAGATTATCAGTCCCAAAGCCCAGCTTTGTGCCTGCTCCGCAAACATCTGCTGCAGAGTGAACCCATTTTATAGACAAGGAAACTGAGGTTCAGAGCATTAAGTGGTTCAGCCAAAGCCTGTGGTCAGAGCATCTCAGACTTCTGGTCACCCTGCCAGAGCCTGATACCAGCTCCCCCACTTAACGGCAGGGTGTCCATGGGCGGGTCAGCTCATGCTCTGTGTACATGGGGGCAATAGCAGCTGCTAATGCCAACTTGGTACAGAGAAGGGGCTCAGAAGCTGGTGGGGCAATTGTTGGTTCTAGGGTTTGAACCCGGTTTCACCTAGGCAGAGCTAGGCCTGTCCTGCTGCTCAGCTGCCTATAGCTCCACAACAAAACCCATGCTGTGACTATCTTCCCGAAACTTCCTCGGGGAGAGAAATGTGGTCATCATTTGCATGAGAACGTGACCAGGACATCTGACCGAGAGCCTTCTTAAAAAAAAAATGTGAAAGGCAAGATTTGGGACTTCTACGTGAGGAGTGATATCCCCACAGGGCAGCCGGCTCTGTCTCAGGATTGCGAGCGATGGCCAGGCAAAGCCAGGAAAAGCCCTGCGCGGCCCACCAACTTGCTGCCCTGTTGCTGTGACAATAACACCCATCTACAGTTTTGTTTTGTTTTTGTTGCTGTTGTTGCTTAAATCTTTATTGTTGCAAGTATTACGCTATGTCCCCTTCCTGCACCCCTTGACCCCTTCTAGGCCAACCCCACCCCGAGCCTTCCCCACCCTATTGTCTGTGTCCATTGGTTATGCATATATGCATACAAGTTCTTTGGTTGATCTCTTCCCACCCCCCACCCCCCGTGCCTTCCCTCTGAGATTCCACAGTCTGTTCTATGCTTCCGTGTCAGCAGACACAGGGTGACTTCCCAGGGTCACTCCTGAGACTTAGGTGGAGCCAGAATTTGAACCCAGGTCTGCATAGCTCCAAGCCTATTGGTCTTAACTCCTCCGCTCAGCGATCTCCATCGCCCCGCACCCAGAGCTTGAAATCCCACCGTTCACTCCTTTGCGAAGAAATGAGGAGTGAGAAAATGCGACCCAAGGCCTGGAACTTAGCAAAGCCCCACACAAGGCCTGGTGGATTTGATGATGTGGACAAAGGAGGTTTGTGAGCAGCATTTGAGGTTACAGCCTCATGAATTGTGGGGAAAAAAAGTGGGGGTGGGGCGGGCGCAGAGAAACACCACCATTTTGTTCTGGTGGTTAGGGGAACTCTAGGCTGCCGGGCTGCCCTGCAGCTGGGACCTGGGGAGCCCACCTGGACAAAGCCATGACCGCCCAGTGACTGCCCCGTGGCCTTTCCGGACGGACACCAGGCCTTCGGTGGGCAAGTCACACCTTGTGACTAGAGATGGTATTTGGAGTGTCACTTCCCTCGAGAAATGAAAACCACCGCCACTTACTTCCCTGGGGAACAAGTCTCTTTAGCCTGGCTCTGAGGAAGCAGGGCCCCATCTATCTGTTCCTTAAAAAGCAGCATTTTGAGAGAAATATCGATCCGCTGCCTCCTGCACGCTCCCTACTGGAGACTGAGCCTGAAACCCAGGCATGTGCCCTCACCAGGAATCGCTCTCTAAAATCAATGAAAACATATTTTAAAATAAACAAAACGAAAGGTTAAAAAGCAGCATTTTGAGATAGTTGTAGTCAATGCGTATCCATTCTTTGGTTAAGTGTGGCAGCTAAATAAATCTGGCCCACCTGTTAGATGTGAGCCTGTGGGAAGTACGTACGCGAGATGTACTCACTTAGCGTGGCCTGGGGTCGTTTTCCATCCATCATTGCACTGACACGCATCAATTACTACATACAAAGTGAAGTCCAGAGCCTCAGAGGAAGAGCTCAGTTCCCAACAACACAGCAAAAGCTTAACAGAGTAAACACTTTAGAATATGTCAGCATTAAATTAGCACTGCGTTACAGGAGGCCCTAGAGGCCCTTCCCATGTACATAAAGAGAATCACAGAAGCCTATGGTATTGCCGAATTGTTTTAATGGCCTTACAGATTTGGTGAATCAAAATGAAACATTTCCACTCCACAGCCCATCTTTTTCCTCTAAATTAAGGTAAAATTGATTCTTATTTTCAAGGTAGAGTTTTAAGAGTCCATGTTCCTTAAATCCCGATTTGTCTGATAATTTTGGCCGTTAGCTTTTCTTGCAGCCTTGTATCCTGGTTGCTGGCAGATTGAAGATCACGCGGAGTTCTTCAGATGCTCTTCAAAGCCTTCCCATTGGATGTTCTCGACATTGTAGCAATAAAATATGGAGTAGCATTAGTAGACTTCGTATTTTCCTGACCATCCAGAACCATTTCGATTGAGTTTTAGCAGATGAGCTGGGAAAATGAAAATGTTTCTCGGCCCGACTGTCTCAAAAGTGGAGACGGAGAAGAAGGGAAGACAGAGAAACCACGAGGACACTGACCGTGGACTGCCTGGTGCTGACGCTGCCGCTCGCGGCGGGGCTGGCCTTGGTGGTGGCAGCACCCTTGGTGGTCGCGGCTGCCTGTGGTGCCGCGAGGGCAGTGGTGGCCATAGGAGCTGAATAGACCTGCTGGGGGATGAGCAGTGCCAGAAGGAGCAGTCCCAGCTGCAGCGCAATCAGCATTCCTCTTCCTGCCATGTCCACGCTCTCTGTGATCGATCGGAGCTCTGGAAGCTGAGAGAGCCCCCGAGGACTGCAGGGCAAGTAGCAGGCGCGACCCCCACCAGGGCCTTATATACCAGAGTGTCACAATGCAGTGACATGGCCCTCACCCCCCGGGTCACAATGCACGGCAGGGCACTAGCCCACCAGAATGTCACAATGTCATGACATGATGCTCACCCACCCACCAGCCTGCCGGCCAGCCTAAAGCTTTGCTTTTGAAACAGAACCTGTATCCATTGTTTAGAGTGCCGGGGCTTCATTACACAGCCATGTAAATTTCAACTGGTCTTTATTTTGTTTCCTGATCCCTTTAAAGCAGTGGTTCTCAACCTTCTGGCCCTTTAAATACAGTTCCTCATGTTGTGACCCAACCATAAAATTAGTTTCGTTGCTACTTCATAACTGTAATGTTGCTACTGTTATGAATCGTAATGTAAATATCTGATATGCAGGATGGTCTTAGGCGACCCCTGTGAAAGCGTCGTTCGACCGCCAAAGGGGTCGCGACCCACAGGTTGAGAACCGCAGCTAAAGGATGCATGTTTGGTGTTCAAAGTTGTTAGTATAGGGGAATGGCAAGAGGTCTATACCTAGAGACAATCGCTATTGCTAGTTGGCATGTTTTTGTACAGTATATACACTTCTTTCACTCAGTAGAGGTTTGCTTAACATTTCACTCAATGGACTTTTTGCTTAACATTTGTCAAGAGCATTTTCCTGCCATTAAAATCTTTTTTTAAAGGATTTAATTCATTTCTTTAAAATACCAAGCATTGAATTGTAGAGTTTTAAGCTCATCTTGTTTTATTTGTATTCTTCTGGATTTATATGAAGAAAAAGAATACACCAGCGCATTCATCTTGGTTGTTTCCAGGTGATAAGACTTTTCTACACCGTTTCTATCTATGGGGATTGAACTAGTAGTTTGAGGGGTTGGGTTTTTTTGAGGAGTGGGGTTGGTAGAATTCAAGCTTGAATAAAACAACATGGAAATTGCTGCTTCTTTTTTAAAAATATTTTTTATTGATTTCAGAGAGAGGAAGGGAGAAGAAGAGAGATAGAACTATCAATGATGAGAGAGAATCATTGATTGGCTGCCTCCTGAACACCCCCTACTGGGGATCGAGCCCACAACCTGGGAATGTGCCCTGATCAGGAATCGAACCATGATCTCCTGGTTCATAGGTCCACACTCAACCACTGAGCAACACTGGCCAGGCTGGAAATTGCTTCTTAAAAAGACCATAGAAAATTGACAGTAAAAATTAAAGAATAATGACATGGTAAATAATGGAGGACTTAGCTCCTGAATGGGAACTGATCCTTCCTGAAGGGATGGAACAGGCAAAAATAATACATTTACTGATGTTTGAAACCGGGTATGACATACATGTAATAAAAGGTTTGAAAACCTTTGGCTTGGATTCTCTTACCAACTTGAAGAGAAACTTTAAATTTACTCAACATCCTGTGTGTCCCTTCTTTTCAAGAATGCGAGGACTTTATACTCTGGAAAGTGAAAACCTACTTCCCCTGCTTTCGCCACTGCTTCCTGCCTCCTCGGGAATCTGATTTCTTGTTCTGAATCTTTAGGGGGCAGCCTGAAGAATTCTCCTTCCTTGTTGCTATTGGGAGTTGAGCCCCTGCAAACTGGATGCCCTCTTCTTATTTACTTTTGTAGGAAACAGTGTTAAAGTAGTGGCCGGCAGAAGAAGGCCGGAGCCTCGCTGGGGGCTGGAGAGGCCACCACATTGCGGTAGGTGTCTGCGTACACTTAAGTCCACACCATTGTCCAGCAAGAGGAAATGAGAGCAATGAAAGGGTATTTCAAAAACAAGGCCCTTCATAGACAGATCTCTTCCCCCAATCTTCCTTCCTTTCTTTCTTTCTTTCTTTCTTTCTTTCTTTCTTTCTTTCTTTCTTTCTTTCTTTCTTTCTTTCTTTCTTACCAAATACATTGAATCCATCTGCCCAGACTCAGACCTTTGGCTTTTCTAACGACTCAATGGGAACCACGATGCAGGCTTTTGTTAGTGGTTGTGGGTAGGTTTGTTGACCTTAATAATAAAATGAGCACTTATTTTTACCAGCAAAAATTGGTTATTCGAAAACAAAGAGGAATTATAATTCAGTACAAGCAAACTCGAGCAAAAGCCACAGGCAAGTCCCACACACAAAGGAGAGGAGCGTTACTTTATGGAGAAAAAGGAGGCAGTTGGGAGCAGTTGTTTTGAATGGAAGTCCGTTGGAGAAAAGTTCAGGGAGGTGACGGTTTCTCGCTGGCAGAGTTGCTGGGATGGTCGATTTCTTGTAGCAGATGCAATGTACATCTTTTCCTGGGGGGACTCCTATAATGGGGGATTCTTTCCTGTGGAGGATTCCTCTGTTGGGGTCTCTAGTTGACATGGCCTCCTGTCATTGGCATGGCATGGCCCTGTGTGAGAGCGCCCCCTGCTGGCCTCCTGACTCCATTTCAGTGAGCTTTCCCTTGAATCATTTTCACAAGACAGAACCTTGTGTTGTCTTTCTGCTCCAGACAGCAGGGCTCCCCCAGGGTGACTGGAGCTTTTCCCGCCCGCACCGGGGCTTTTGCGACCTCTCCACTCAAGCGCCCTCCCTTACCAGGTGAAGTAAGTGGCTAGCCCTGTTGGTGGTCACCTAGCCAGAATAGCTTATGGTGTCCCCTGTCGAGAGAGAGAACCTACACATGCCAGGGGCTTTCTTCTCCAATCTCCTCCACTGCTTGGATGCGATCATGTGGCGAGTTTCCTCCAATCAGAGGCACTCCAGCCCACACTTCATAAAGAAAGTTCCTTTTCTGCTACATTGACCAGAGAGAGTTTGTGTTGTGTGAAATAACAACCCTGTTGGCCCGATTACAGTTTTGCCTGTTCAAAAATCCCCCACCTTTTGGGATTTAGTTAAAATGCTGCCTTCTCAAGGAAGCCTTCTCTGATGCCAGAAATGGTCTCTCCCTTCATCCAGTTGGCCTGTGGGTTTTACTTTATGGCCTTGAAACTCTATTGGGGCATGAACTTCATAGTTATCTCCTAGAATAATGGTTAAGAGCATCGACTCGGGAACTATTGCCTGGGTTGCAGCCCCAGCTTTGCTACTAACTTGCTGTGTGACCTTGGGCAAGTTATTAGCCACTCCTTGTCTCGCCTGCAGAACGGGTGAAAACAGCACATACCTCGCTGAGCTGTTGTGAGATGGCACGTGTCTGTGTCTCAACTCCATTCACATCACCGCCACTGTGACTGCTGGGCCCCAGGCTGACGAAGTGCTCCCCACATCATGTGACTGACTCATCCCTGAAGTGGCCCGTCAGGTGTGGCAGAGAAAAAGCTAGGAAAATTCCTGGGAAGTGGAATGGGGAAACTGAGACAAGAAAATTGAACAAGGCGCACAATTCGAACAGCAAGGCCGTATCTTCCTAACCAAGGACACTTGAGAGCAAATGGTTTATACCTCCCCTCCCCAACCAGAGAACACTTAGTTTAAATCATCCCGGTCTAGGGGACAGAGAACAGAGACCCGATTCATGCCATTTGTGCCAGCTAAACCTAAAGACAGATGAAGTCAGGGGAACAAATCACAAAAACCCAATTAAAGCCAGACTCAATACAAAAGTCAAACAGTAAAAGAGACCAAAGAATCATCCCAAACTCCCCTGTATCTCATTTTGATGCATCAGCATATTAAAAACACACCTGGAAAGCTGATGAATATTCTGCTGAAACCCTCCCCTAAGATCCTCACTCGAGGTGGGGGATGGGGGGGGATAAAAAGCCCTCAGGACAGAGACTCAGAGCGGGCTCGCTCTAGAGCACACCCTTGTCCCTTCTCAGGCATGAACTTTTTACTTCCTCCTAAACTCTAAGGGTCCCAGAGACTTACAACCAGGGGAGCAGCCAGCAGCAGCAGCTCTTCCCAGCTAAGCCCGGATCCTGTCTCCAAGGCATCCTTTCTTCTAACTTCCCGGTGAGCTGAAAGCAGCGCTGTCTCGGTTCACTTCCGTCACTGTGACCTTCACTTCCCAACAAGCTAACAGCAGGCCCACCTTGGCTCACTTCTTTCCAATGGCCTTTCGAGGGAGCAGAGCCGAGCCTCTCCCCTGGTGCTGCTTCTACCCCAGGTCTTACCTTTGAGTCACTGTGCCCGGCTTTAATACACATGCTCTCCAAAGCACCTGGACGTGCCCGGCCGGAGTGGTTCAGTGGTTGAGCATCGTCCCATGCACCAAAATGTTGCCAGTTCGATTCCTGGTCAGGGCACATGCCCAAGTTGCAGGTTTGATCTCCAGTTGGGAAGCGTACAGAAGGCAACCAATCAATGTTCTCTCTCTCTCTCTCTCTCTCTCTCTCTCTCTCTCTCCTTCTTTTCTCTAAGCATGTCCTCGGGTGAGGATTTTTTTAAAAATCGCCTGGACTCATGTTGTGTAATCTTTCCTACACGCAGTCAAGAACCACACACTACAGCCTGGCCTGAGACAGACCCCTCTCCGGGCGGGTCTCTGTCCAGTAACACGGGGCCATGTCTGTCTTTTCTGCCGTTGGCCAGCAGAGCACTCCACCAGCATCGGCAGCTTTTCCACGGTACCTGTGCCCCGTGGCTGTAAACAATGCCAGGCCCCTCACTGGCCCCACGTCCTCTCAGTGCCCCCTGGGGCCACTCATGTCCACTGACTTCCTGCCAGTCCATCGGGCTGCCCTGCTCTCATCTGCACCAGAATGTTAGGACTTGGGGGCAATTGATCTTTGATGGCCATTTGTAAGCTTCCTGCCGCAGGAGAACAAAGGCCAGGAAAACCTTGCTGGCCACCAGGAGTCAGACCACGTCAGGAACTGAGACGGTCCTGCATTCCCTTGTCCCCTTGGTTTGGTGCTGTGCTGCCCTTCCCTTTGGATAGCTCATCCCCCATCCCCTCCCCTTAAATAAATTCAATTTTTCTTTATCCACCGTCTGAGATAGCTATTTAGCCTGCCAGGGCACCACCATGCTAAGCACCCACGTTCACCTTTCACTGAACATTGATAGAGGCCTCTTATCTGATCTTTGTCCCCATGTTCCGAGTGGGGCAGGCCCTCTGCTCCCCCGTCAATCTAGACACTTCTAAAGACCCCACGTGGGGCAGGGGAGACATGTCAGCTGTCCCTGCTCCTCCAACAGCAGCCCATTAGCTCTTTAATGAGGAGCCTGGGGTGGTCCACCGGGCCCTCAGGCTGCACCCAAACCACTGTGGTTCTGGGTCACTCATCCCCTCAAAGGCTCTCGGGTCCTTGTCAAACACAGCGCCACAGGTCAGAGCCTCCCAGACCCCCACAGCTCCTTTCTTCATGGATGGATGTGGAGAAGTTAGGGGGAAGCAAATTGGGGTGAACCAGAGCCTGCAAGGAGGCCCAGGGCAGGGGGCAAAGGGCTCTTGAGGGTCCATGAGTGCCTGGGCCAGACAGGATTTACCACCATGAGCAGCATCTGATCATGAACTTGGGGAAGAAGCGTCTTTGCCAGTTATAACAAGGCCACTGGTGGACACGTACCAATGGGACCAGAGGTGGTTCTGGGACAGATCCGGACAGGCCTGGATTTGAATCTGTTCTGCCTTCTCCAGGCTGGCTGATTTGGGCTCATCTGGTGGCCTCTTTGAGCCTCAGTTTCCACACCTGAGTCCACATTTGAAGAGGGCAGGGCAGGAGCCTTGAAAGCCAGGCTCAAGGTTGAGTCTTTGCTTTAGGAGCAGTGGAGCCTCTGATGAGCTTTAACCAGCTGGAGGACAGGAGCTTTTGCATTTCAAATGGATCAGGACCTTTATCTCAGCCCCCTGTGGGTGATGGAGACAACGAGATAAAATGCTGCTGCAAAGCTTAGACCAATGATGGCTCAGCTGCATTCCAGGAAAAGCAGCAAATGTCAGCAAATGTCAGGGGGAGAGGGGGCGGTGGCGTGAGACTCACAGTGGCTCTGGAGATGTCCTGCTGGCCCCCACACACATCCTCTTTGTCCTCACAGCCCCAGGGAGGAGGGTGTAGTTGACCACCCCATTTTACAGATGGAGAAATTGAGGTTCCGAGAAGGGCAATGGCTTGCCCAAAGAGAACTTGCCCAAAGGAAACAATTCAATGAAATACTGCATCTCATGCAAAATTGCCTTGTCTGGGGCCTGTCATGTATCCGAGGTTCAATAATCAGGGGTCTTCTCTCTGCTTCCCTGGTCCTCCCTGGCCACTGCCCCAGAGTTCCAGCTGCTGAGCATCCTTCAAGCACCATCAGGAGGCAACTGAACCCCGGATGGACGATGCCAGGGCAGTCAGTCCTCCCTATTCTGTGACCCCCAAACTGCTGAAGCCCCTGTCTGCCCAGGTGTGAGAGAAGCCTCTCTGTGATTGACAGCTCGCTCCCACGGGCTCCCAGTGTCCGGATATGTCCTCTGAGACCTGAGGGCAGAGCCAGGGCTGGGCCTCCACCCCACCCGGGCCCAGATCCCTGGGAGGGGCGAGTGCTGATCTCAGCTGCAGAGGGTTGGGGGCCTGGCTGGGAGCAAGGAGGGCTTTCTGCTCCCACGTGCACAGGACACTGGGAATCCAGAGAAGGGAACAGGGGTGGCGAGGGGCCTGGGAGCCAGGTCCCAGGCTGGGTGACTGTGGGAAGCAGGGTGCTGCCATGGGTGGGCCCCCAGGACCACAGGGGGACGCAGAGGGTCACAGCACTAACTTCCCTGGGGCATTGAAGAAGTCTCCCCGTCCACGCTCTGCTCAGCGGACCCACGTTCCGGGTGGGGCAGACCCTCAGCTCCCCCGTCAACCCCCACTCCTTAGGTCACAGTGCCTTGCGGGAGAAGCTTGTGGAAATTCCCTCCGCTGCTGCTGCCACTTCTCCGGTGCTAGACAGGGAGACGACAGCCTCTTGAGTCACAGGTTGACAGTGGAGAGATGTGGTTTCTGGGCTGGGAGGGGCGTAGAGTGGGGCTTAGAGCCATTTGGTCCACCCGCCTGCCCCCCATTTTTCAGAGGTGAAACTAGGCTCAAGGAGAAATGGTTTTCTCAAGGTCTCACAATTTGGAGACATTTTTCTCTCCTTCTCTCACCTCTTCTTCTCTCCCCCTTTTTCCCTCAGAGTCTTTTATCTGCATCTTGCCCCCGGTCACCTGGGGGGCCATGCAGTGTGGTGATCACAAGGCCTTGGGAGTCAGCAGACCTGGGGTCAACCCCATCGCCGTCACCTCCTGCCACGTCATCTGGCAGGCGTCTCTGAGCTTCCTGAAGCCTCAATCCCTCCCTGGGAGACGGGCTAAGCTGAGAGCCTGCCTGAGAAGATTCTGGGGAGGATTAAGTGAGGTAACGTGTAGAACAGTTAGCACTGTGCCTGATCCACCCTAATGGAGAGCGAGGGGGGAAGGGGAGACACAGACAGACACACAGACAGGCAGACCATCAGAACAGAGCCAGAACCGACCTCCTGACCCCTCTTCCTTGGCTGCCATGGTGATGAAGTGATGCTAAAAGACCTACCCACTGTGGCTGGACCTGCCCTAGGTCGTGTTTAAAGGACATTGTCAGAATGCGGGCCAGGCCAGCTGGTAGAGAGGCAGGCAGTAGCATCCTGTGTTTGGTGCCACTATCCAGCCTCTCACTGGAACTGAATTTCTCTCTGACATGGTGAGGGGCAGTCTTCCGCCGGCCACTGGGAAGCCTGGCCCAGGGCCACTGCAAACGTTTTTCTGGTGAAGCAGTGGGATGAAGCAGGAAGGCAGGGGGTGGGCACTCTTTTGTATCAGGTGGTCAAGGAAGGCCTCTTGGAGGAGGTGACTTTTGAGCTGAGATCATCATAGAATCTTCGGGCTGATCCTCCATCCTGGGGTCCCCACCTAGAACCCTCTGGAGGTCAGAGGGTGATGTGTCCAGGCGACAGGAACACAACAAAGCAAACACACTCATTGCTGAGCCTCACCTGAGGGGATGCCAGGAGCGGCAGAGCCTAAGGAGGCCATGCCTGTCCAGGCCACATCCAGAGGGGTCATACCTCCCATTTATTCAGGAGAAAAGGAAATCCGATTTTTATGTGCTCTATCCCAATTTTTAAATATTCTATAATAATAAAAGCATAATATGCTAATTAGACCAAACAACCTTCCAGAGGACCACGCTATGGCACCCACTGGCGCCAAGCCAGCCAAGTCAGGTGCGATGCGATTGATCAGGGCCCGGCCATCGCCCCATGATCACTCCACAAAGGGAGGCCCAGGCCACCAACCGGCGGGCTGTGGTGGGTGGGCGGGGCCTCCCTCTGCAAGGGATGCCTGGGTCCCGGGTGCCAGAGGGAAGCTGGTGCCAGCAGCCGGGTGAAGGAAAGCCTACTCTTGCATGAATTTCATGCATCGGGCCTCTATATACTAGAGGCCCAATGCATGAAATTCATGCACTTGGGTGTGTCCCTCAGCCTGGCCTGCACCCTCTTGCAGTCCAGAAACCCTCAGGGGATGTCCAACTGCTGGTGTAGGCCCGTTCCCTAAGCCAACAGTCAGACATCCTTAGCACTGCCATGGAGGAAGAGAGAGGAAGGGAGAGGGAACAGCTAGAAACATCAATGATGAGAGAGAATAGTTGATTGGCTGCCTCCTGCATGCCCCCCACTGGGGATCAAGCCCACAACCTGGGCATGTGCCCTTGACAGGAATCAAACCTGGGACCCTTCAGTCTGCAGGCCGACGCTCTATCCACTGAACCAAACTGGCTAGGGCTCCCAATTTTTAAGCACTAGGCCTCCAACTCCACTCCCTGCTTTCTCTCCCACCTTCTTTCCTTCCATTCCATGTGCAATGTTTATTTTCATGCATCTTCCCCAGCCTCTGACATTTAAACTTTGAAATTAGAATATTTGCTATTTTCTCTTCCCCAGAGCGAGGCTGTTGGGTGAGATTTCCCTAGGATTCGTGCCTGCCCTTCTGGAGGTGAAGGACCAGGGCAGTACCGGCATTTGTGAGCCAATGATAGCCTCTGCTCCTTACTGAGCACCTACTAGGCACCAGCCTCCTCTCATGAATGGTCAAGCTAACCCACTTTGAGAGCCCTGTGAGGTTGGTGTCAGCATCTGCACATGCCTGGTGGACAAGCCCAGGCTCAGAGCCATTCTGAAACAAGTTTTTGGTCACACAGCAAGTAAGAGGTGGAGCAAAGACAAAACCTTTCTCTGATGCTAAGTCTATTTTTTCCCTATACCAGTAGTTCTCAGCCAGGGGCGGCTTTGCCCCTCCCCCAGGAGACATTTAGCAATTCCTGGAGATATTTTCATGACTCTGGGATGCTGTTGGCATCTAGGGGGTAGAGGCTAAGGATGCTGCAAAGCATCCTACACTACATCGAACAGCCTAACCTCCCATTAACAGCCCAAAAGGTAACAGTGCTGAGTCTGAGATACCCTGATCTAAGCTTCCGTGAGCTTACAGGTGCACTGAAGGACTTTGGTCATTTGAGCAGAACACGAATTTACAAGGGTCCATTCCAGACAGAGATGATGACAAGAACAAGGCACAGAGTAAGGAATAAAGCATGTTGAGGGGCCAGTCAGTGGGCCTGAGTAGAAAGTTCAGGTCCAGGAGCAGGAAGGGACAAGAATAGCTGCAGAGACTGACTTGGCCTCCTGCGGGTCAGGGCTCTGTGGTTGTAAGTGACAGAAAACCCAGGCTATTCTGGCTGAATTTAAAAGGAAATCGATTGGCTCGGGTGCGTTGTCAGTCCAAAAGTGAATAGGCAGGGATGGGGAGGAGGGCCTGACCAAAGGAAAAATGCTGACTAGGCAAAAAGAAAAATGATATGCACAAGAGTCAGCACATACTGAGAGTTTATATACATCAGACCCTGTTCTAAGCATTCCACATGTATTATCTCATTTTTCCTTACAACAGTCCTATAAGGTGAATCCTATATAATAAAAGGCTAATATGCAAATCGACCAAATGGTTGAATGACCAGTCACTATGATGTGCACTGACCACCAGGGGGCAGACACTCAGTGCAGGAGCTTCCCCCTGGTGGTCAGTGCGCTCCCACAGGGGGAGCACCTCTCAGCCAGAAACTGGGCTCATGGCTGGCAAGTGCCACAGCAATGGCGAGAGCCTCTCCTGCAATGCTAAGGATGTTCAACTGCTGGTGGGGAGCGGGCCTAAGCCATCAGTCAGACATCCCCCAAGGGCTCCCAGACTGCGAGAAAGCTCAGGCCAGGCTGAGGGATCCCTCCTCCCCCCGAGTGCATGAATTTCGTGTACCAGGCCTCTAGTATTATTATAAGGCTCAAAAGTAAAGTACCATGTCCAGGGTCACACAACTAGTAGGAGGTGGCAGAGACCAGATTTGGATTTGGCTCCAGAGTTTGGGTCTTAACCACTATATTGCCCTGCCCTCCTATGGTCACAAGCCTAATCATGCTGGCTTGGTCCATGAAGGCAAGTGGCTTATTCCAGAGGATATGAGGAGCCATCAAATGTACCAGGAGTGATGCTATGGAAGGATAGGAAAAAGCTAGAAAAATTCCTTGGCAAGTGGAATGGGAAAACTGAGACAAGAAAATTAAACAAGGCCAAACAATTCACACCACATACAGCCAGCAAGTGAATAGCAAGGCCTTATCTTCCCTAAACAAGGATACTGGAGAACAAATGGTTTATACCCCACTCCCTAACCAGAGAACACATAGTTTAAATCATCCTGGTCTGGGAGACAGAGAACAGAGACCCGATTAATGCCATTAGTGCCAGCTAAACCCAAAGACAGATGAAGTCAGGGGAACAAATAACAAAAGCCCCCATCAGAGCCAGACAGACCCAAGATAAAAGTCAAACAGTAAGAGAGACGAAAGAATAATCCCAAACTCCCCTGTATCTCATTTTGATGCATCAGCATATTAAAAACACACCTGGAAGGCTGGTAAATGTTCTGCTGAAACCCTCCCCTACAATTCTGACCCTCAGAAGAAAGATGAAGACCCTCAAGATGAAGACCCAGCATGGCGGGCTCAAGAGCACACCATGCCCCTTCTCAGGCAAGAACTTTTTACTTCCTCCTAAACTTTAAAGGACCCCCACGAGACTTGCAACCAGGGAAGCAGCGGGCATTAGGAAGGTTGAGAACCACTGCTCTAAAGGACCCCCACAAGGCTTGCAACCAGGGAAGCAGCAGGCAGTGGCAGCTTGTCCCGGGCTTACTCCCTGATCCTGCCTCTAAGGCCCCATTCTCTCAGACTCCCCAGTGAGCTAAAAGCCACCCCACCTTGGCTCACTTCTGTTGCTGTGAACTTCACTTCCTCGTGAGCTAACAGCAGCCCAGAGTGGCTTGTTTCTTTCCTATAATATTTCTAGGGAACCAAAGCAGAGTACCACTAAGGCTCTCTCCTGTTGCCTCTTCTACCCTAGGTCCTTCCTTTGTGTCACTCTCCCCAGCTTTAATAGATGTACCTCAAAATCACCTGGACTTGTATTGTGAAATCTTTCCCACACAAAGTGAAGGACCCACACACCACAGGCCAGCCTGAGACAGACCCACTCTGGGCCGGTCCCCATCCAGTACCACCACCATAGCCTGTGCCTTGGAAACACGCTCAGAGGCCGTGTGGGGCAGTCCTGGGGAGTGAGGAGGACAGGGCAGTGTCCAGGCAGGAGCCTGGGAGGCCTGGCTCTTCAGTGGGGAGGGTGGGGGACACCCCTGTGAGATGCTCACTACCGTTCCCTTGGCCACTTGGCCTGTGCTGGTGGCACAAGTGGTGGGTACAGAGTGGGGGCTTGTGGATGATTGATGGTCTGGCTCTGAAGGTGCCTCTGGGTTTGCATCATTTTCCGGCTCATCCCCCTCACTCTGGCAGATGGGAACGAGATGTGTAAGTCATCCATCTCCTGCTGCCTGGAGGGAGGGGGGCAGGGCCTGGTGGCAGGGAGGGCAATGGGGGTGCTTTGCCCTGATGCATTGGCGAGCAGCAGGCTCTCATCCTTCCTCATTACTGTCCAGCAGGAATTCTGTCCCAGAAACTCCTGGAGGCCGAGATCCCCAGGGATCATTAAGGGCCCTTAGCCAATGACGACCCTTTTCTTGGTCCTAGAGGGGCTCTGGAATGCCCGGTTCTGCCTCGCTGCTGGATTCAGCTACTTATCCCATCCCCTTAGATCAAAACCCACTCCTCACGGCCACCTTCACCACCTTGGGTCTGGCTGGTACCTGGGCCAGATTCACAACTGCTCTGCCACTGACCTGCGCCAGGAGCCAGGGAGGGAAGGCAGGAAGCAGATGCACCTGTACCGCACCACCCTCGCTGCCCCGCCCCAGCGCCAGGTCCACCCCCTCCACCCCGTCCTGTCCCAACTAACAGCCTCTCAGCCACTGACTCAGCGGCCTCGGCCTCGCAGAGCTGCCTGTTTAAGACTGGGTGCTGCTCCATAGCTGCATCCCTCTCTCCCTGTCTTCTCTCCTTCCTTCTTTCCTTTCTCCCTCCCTCCCTTCTTTCCTTCCTTCCTCCCTTTTGTCCTCTCTCCCTTCCTTTCTTTTTCCAGCAAACACTGGGTGAGCCCCACGCTGTGCAGAGCCCTGAGCAGCACAGTGAACTAGGCAGACAAGGCCTGGACTCATAAGGCTCACGGTCCATCTTTACCCACAAAGGACTCAGTGCCCCACTGGAGCTCCTCCCCTCCCCTTCTGCACCTGCTTCTCCTGCTGTGTCCCCATCTCAGTGATGGCCCTGCCCCTCACCAACCCGGCCAGACCCCCAGACCCACAACCTCACTCTCCTCTCCTTTGCAAACAATCATGAAGGCTGTTGACTCTAAATCCCAAATTCCCCTAAAAGACAGCTCAGTTCCCCACCATCTGCTGGTGGCTGGGCCAGTCTCCTCCTGATCTCCTGCCTCCAGTCTCTCCTTCTCCCTCTCCAGAGGATTCATTTTAATTCAAAATCTGACCATATGGTTAGAACCCTTTAATAGCCACTACTGCACGAAGGATAATTCACAAACTCCACCATTTGACACAAGGACCCCTTAAGCTTCAGCTTCCATTCCCTTCTCCAGACCGGCTCTTGCCTATCTCCTGTGAAAGAATCACTCAACTCCAATGAACCTCTTGAGGTTCCCCAATGCATGGTGCCCTCTGCCTAGTGGATTGTCCCCTCTTCTTCCTGGTTACCTCCTTCAACATTCAGCTCAGGCGTCAGTCCCTCTGGGGAGCCTTTTTAGATCCCCAGGCTGAGTTGGATTCCCCATCATACATTGGCTCACTGCCCCCAGTGCTCACCTCTAACACTGCCGGCCAGCAAGTAGCTTTTTTCCATGAGGGGATTCAGGGCCCAGGCTCCACCCTCCATCTCATGGCTCCACCCACCCCAAGGCCTCAGGACTCCACCCTCCTTCAAGGCCCCAGGGCCCCCTGCTTCCAGAGGGCAGAGGGAAAGAGAGGGTGGAGAAGACAATTGTGCACGTGAACCTTTCAGGTTGTGTCCTTGCTGCCGGCCAGCAAGTAGCTTTTTTCCATGAGGGGATTCAGGGCCCAGGCTCCACCCTCCATCTCATGGCTCCACCCACCCCAAGGCCTCAGGACTCCACCCTCCTTCAAGGCCCCAGGGCCCCCTGCTTCCAGAGGGCAGAGGGAAAGAGAGGGTGGAGAAGACAATTGAGCACGTGAACCTTTCAGGTTGTGTCCTTGCAGGCAAGGGCCCGCCATGTCCTCTCACAGATGAAATGTGGCTGTCCTCTCACTCCCCCTTCCTTCTGGCTGAAATGTGGATGAGGAGCTGGAACGTATCTGATCAAGTGGATGGAATAAACACCGTAGGATGACAAGGCAACAAAATGGAAGCAGCCTGGTCCTCAACACAGTGGAGCCATCACATGAGCCCTAGGTAGCTAACACTAGGGATTTACCTACGAAAAAATACACTTCTGCCTTGTCTAACTAATGTTTGAGCCTTATTACCCATCTATAATAATAAAAGCATAATATGCTAATTAGACCGGACATCCTTCCAGACAACCTTCCGGACGAAGCCGAGGCAAGCTGCGCGGCTGCGAGGGCTGAGCCCCTTGCATGAATTTTGTGCATCAGGCCTCTGGTATCTTAATAATACACTGACTTGCATACTGAAAACTACAAAACACTGTTGAAAGAAATTAAATAAGACACAAATAAATAAAGAAACATCGTGTGCTCATGAATTAAAAGATTTAATATTATTAAAATGTCCATACTGCCCTAGCAACTCAATGCAATCCTTACCGAAATCTCAATGACACTTTTTACAGCTTAGCTCAGCAGCTGAGCTCTCTCAGGAAAACCTAGGCCAAGGTCCTGTGTGTCAGTAACCTACTGGTGCATATTAGACCATCCCAAAGTGTAGTGATTTAAACAATATTTTACTTAGTTTGCATTTCCAAAGTCAGCAATTTAGGCGGGGCTCAGCTGGGCAGTTCTCTTCTGCAGATTGGCAGGAAGTGGCTGGGACAACTCGGCACCAAGCTTTCTCACCCTCCAGCAAGCCAGCTGGGACTTGTTCTCAGAGGGGAGGCAGGGTGGCCCTCCTGTAAAACTCTGCACATTTTACTATTATGACTTTTCCAGTGTTCTGTCTTCTTCGCTTGACTCTGAGCTCCATGTAGGCAGAATTCTTATCTTCTTCACTTCAGGCCCACCCGTGCCTCACCCAGAGCCAGATTTGTACCAGGCACTCAATATTGGCTTATGAATGAATGAATGAATGAATGAATGAGAGAGAGAGAGGAACAGGTGCTGCTTGGCTACGCGTCTCCACTATGGACACAGACAATGGGCTGTGAGGACCAACGCTCAGGAGCTTCCATTCACACATTTGTCTGCCCTCCTGCAAAGGGGTGCAGAGCCCTCTGGCTGAGCTGGAGCCCCAGGGAAGCCACTTCTTGTCTCCGGCCCTTGGACAAAGGGCTCCCCCTGTCCGTGCCTGAGTTCCAAATTAGAAAAGAAGAAGTAAAATGACCTGTTCACAGAAGACATGGTCTTATATGGAGAAAAACCTAGAGGTCTGTCCAAAAAAGCAAACCTGTTAAAAGTAATGCATACATTAATCAAAGTTACACAATACAAAATCAACATGCAGAAGATCAATTGTGTTTCTATACACTAACAATGAGCAATCTGAAGAGGAAATTAAGAAAACAATTCCATTTACAATAGCATCAAAATGAATAAAATACCTAGGGATACATTTAATCAAGGAAATGAAAGACTTCAACACTGAAAACTGCAAAACACTGTTGAGAGAAATTAAATAAGACACAAATAAATGGAGAAACATCCTGTGCTCATGAATTAAAAGATTTAATATTATTGAAATGTCCATACTGCCGACAACAATCTATAGACTCAATGCAATCCCTACCAAAAACTCAATGACATTTTTTGCAGAAATAGAAAAACTTATCCTAAACTTCATATGGAATTTCAAGGGAGCCCAAATAACCAAAACAACCATGAAAAGAACAATGTTGGAGGTCTCACGCTTTCAAATTTCAAGACATATTACAAAATACAATAATCAAAACAGTATGGTAATGGCACAAAGACAGACATAGATCAATTTCTACATAGACATATGCGGGGGGGAACCCTCACATATATAGTCAACGATCTTTGACAAGGGTGCCAAGACTACCTACGCAATGGGGGAAAGATTGTCTCTTCAACAAATGGTGATGGGGAAACTGGATATTCACATGCAAAGAGGGAAGATGAACCCTTATCTTACACCGCATACAAAAATGAACTCAAAATGGATTAAAGACTTAAACGTAAGACTCTTAGAAGAAAAGCTTCATAATGTTGGATTTGGCAGTGATTTCTTCGGTATGACACCAAAAGCTTAAGAAACAAAAGCAAAAATAGACAAATGGGACTACACACATCAAATCAAACCTTCTAACTTCTGCACCTCAAAGGAAACTATCAACAGAGTGAAAGGCAGTCTACAGAATGGGAGAAAATGTCGGCAATTCAAATATCTAATAAGGGATTGGTATCCAGAATATATAAAGAACTATAATTCAAGAACAAATAACCCAATTTAAAAAATGGGCAAAGGAGTTAAATAGACATTTCTCCAAAGAAGGTATTCAAATAACAAGGCCGTTCCACTCCACATGGAGCTGCTCCTAACATCCTCACCTCCACCCATCTCGTCTGTACTCAAAGCTGCACTCATTGTCACAAACCCACTCTCAAGGAAGGAAGGAAGGAAGGAAGGAAGGAAGGAAGGAAGGAAGGAAGGAAGGAAGGGAGGAATTGCAACCTGACCCATGGATCCACAACCTTCCAAATTCAGAGGCATAAGCAGGTTCGAAAATGGGGTGGGTGACCCTGCAGGTGGGATGCATTTCAGGGAATAGGCCTGCTGGCTGGGGGACCACAAATCTCTAAAGATGTCATCACTCCTCACGGCCTTCTTGGGGTGTACCTGGGACCAGCCATCGCAGGCTTCCCTCTAAAGATGGGGACATGCGCGATGATGGGAAGAGACCTCAGAAGAGCAGTGGTTCCTCCCCTCCTCCTATCGCAGACCTCCTGGCTCCCCACCAGCCTAGGACCCAGGGGCGCCTCTCCAGGCTCCACTGCCGGCTGGGTCTGCGGGCAGTGCTCGGGGTTTCACAGAGTCACCCCTGCGGACAGCTGCCCAGGCCCATTTTTCTTTAAGAGCCGCCTCTGGTGACAGAGTCCATTTCCCTTTGAACACGGATCTTATTCATCTTTGTTCTCCCACCAAAGCCTGCACGGTGCTCAACACTTAATAGGAACGTGGAAAAATATTGGTTGAATCAAACCGAACTTGAAACAGAAATTGAACATGCTTTTAAGGTTGCATCGGAGCACAAAAAGAAAATGTTTGAAAACCCAAATCCTTTTCTGTTGCTCCCTGGAGAGCCAGCACTTCAAGGAAGCCTTTGGCAAATCCTTTTGTAAAGAGCAGGAGTGCGGAATTCTTTTGTACAGTAAATACCCCTCTCTCGTGACTCTGTGCATGCATATGTACGTCTGTGTGTGTGATATTAATATTAATGTTGAAAATAGAATATTAATGTTGAAAATAGAATATTAAATCGTTAAACAGTAAATACAGTATTCTGCAACATATGAAGCCTCTACTTTATATCTCTCCAGCCCCACCCCACCAGGACGCCCACCATGATATTTAGGTTTTTAATGAGAATTTTCTCAGGGTTGCCTTGAAGATGAAATAAGGTCACTTATGTAGGAATAGTGCCTGGCAGAGAGGAGGTGTCCGTGACAACTTCTGCCATCCCCGTGTTTTCTTCACCGTCACCATCGCTGTCACCATCCTTGGGTGCAATGATGGGCTTCCACCTTGCTCCTCACACCAAGTCCCCACCTCGGACCCTTGCCTGGTTTCAGGATCCCCATGACTGGGGCGCAGTCTTGCTCTTGCTGGACCCATTTCTCCCTTCAGGTTCCAGTGTCACTTCCCCAGAAGCAGACCCTGAGGCAGGGATTTATTGGGAGGTGGGCCGGGTGAACATCAGGAGGCCTGGGAAGTGAGATGGGAAAGGGAAGGAAGTGATAAGAGGTGCTGCCTGCTCCCGTGGGAACCTGCAAATGCCACAGGTGCTGTGTGGAGGGGACATGGGCCTGCCCCTCGCCGGCCCCTGTGGTCACCACTCTCTGGGGAGGTCAGTTCCTGTGTCCTGCTCTGGTCATCCTGGCCAAAGTGAGCGGGTGGCCAGCCACAGGAGCACTCTGGGAGGGCAGCTGCATCAAGACTGTGGAGTTCAGGGTCCAGCTGTGAATCCTGAATCCACAGCTCACCAGCTGCCGGGTCTCAGCAGGTCCCTCCCTGGGCCTCTTTGAGTCTGTTTTTCTATCTGCAAAGCAGGGACTGTAACTCCCATCCGTGTAGAAATGCCAGTTACTTTTTCCTTGCCCACCTCTCCTTGTCAGCCCACAAGTCTGGTCAGTGTCTCCCTCAACTCCTGCAGTTGATCAGGCCTGGGGTGGACTTTTCATCCAGGCTGGGAAAACCAGGTCCTCTCCTGGAATCTCAGTTTGGAACATGGGGACAAAGTCAAACAACTTTTAGAACCAATCACATCAGCTCAGGCAATTCCACTGCTTAGTGAGCTGCTCCCAACACCCTCACTTCCCCCCGTGTCATCAGTCAGGTATGGCCATGCTGGGTCATGAGTGAGCAGAGAAGCCAGACCGCAGGGAGGTAAAGATGGGCAAAAGGAAACAGGTGAGCCGCAGTGCAGACCCAGTCCGGGAGAAAGGCCGAGAGAGGCTCGGAGAGCCAGACAGCATCTCTGCCAGGTGACTCTCGGGGCCCGTACGTCTGGTGGGATCCAAGGCTTCCCTAGAGTCTTACCTCACATCCTGTTTTTACCTGAGCTCCTTTGGATGCGTTTGTGATCCAATTAGGTCGTGTTTGCAGCTCCAGCAAAAGCAAAATTAATTCAATGGCTGGTGTGATGAGAACGTGCAGGGGTAGCGTTCAATCAGGGATGACTAGATGGGTCCCCAATGATGTCATACAGAGCAGAAGTCTCTCTTTCTCCTCCATATGTTGTGTTCATTCTCAGGCTACATCTGAAATGGTAGCAACAGCTCCAGACTATGAACTTCCAGGTTCAAGTTCAGTGGAAAGAATTTAGTTCAAGTTCAGCAGGAAAAACAAGAGTCTATTTCTCAGAAGCCCCAGAAAAAGACTCCTTGTTAAACAATGTCTGGTTGGATCACATGCCCATCCATCCCTGAGCCAGTGACTGTAGCCCGTAATGGTCTAAATCAGTGGTTCTCAACCTTCTGGCCCTTTAAATACAGTTCCTCACGTTGTGACCCAACCATAAAACTATTTTCGTTGCTACTTCATAACTGTAATGTTGCTACTGTTATGAATCATAATGTAAATATCTGATATGCAGGATGGTCTTAGGCAACCCCTGTGAAAGGGTCGTTCGACCGCCAAAGGGGTCGCGACCCACAGGTTGAGAACCGCTGGTCTAAATGAATGCGTTTAAACCTGGCGTGTGAGGCCCACCTCTAAGCTGTGGGTGCTGCCTCACCCATGGACTGAAAGGGAAGAAAGGGAGACCCAACGAAAGTTAACGCTGCTGATGAATAGATAAGGAAGGCAGGCAAGCAGCCCTACTGGGCACACAACCTCATGGGCAATGGTGAGGGTGCAATTAAGTCCCTTGTGAAATGTGTCTATAAAAAGTAGGGGCTTTGCCTTGACTGGTTTGTCTCAGTGGTTAGAACGTCAGCCTGCAGACTGAGGGGTCCCAGGTTCGATTCTGGTCAAGGGCAAGTACCTTGGTTGCGGGCACATCCCCAGTGGGAGATGTGCAGGAGGCAGCTGATCGATGTTTCTCTCTCATCAATATTTCTAACTCTCTATCCCTCACCCTTCCTCTCTGTAAAAAATCAATAAAATATATTTTTAAAAAGTGGGGGCTTAATAAATTCTGAGTTCTTCTCTGCCTTCCCCTGGTGAACAGACTGCACGCAAAATCCTCCCCACCCCCCTCACCCACCACCACCCTCCCAATGGGGAAGCCCTTCATTTCCCTGGTTCACGTGTTTCAAGCACGCTGGTTTTGCCTCTTGAGAAAGCGCAATCCACTGCAGGCTCTCTGATGGTTATCTCCTGTCTCCGAAGCCCACTTTCACGGAGGGCTCTGTGGAAGGTAAAGCCATTAACAAGTGCTAAGTGACCAATCCCGGAGGGGGCCCTAGACCGCATGGGCAGCAAGGCTTTACAAGTCTTAATTATTTTTCCTCCAGCTGAAATGAAACTTCATTTCTGAGTCTGGAGAGGAAGATTAAGGGAGACTCATCTGAGAGCAAATCAGCCCCATGTTGCGGATGGAGGAGCCCCTCTCATGTCACCCCCCAAAGGGCTCTCTGCTCCTCAAACCCAGTGAAAATGTCAGGGAACCGCCTCTGGTTCGACAGCCCCCCTCAGCCACCCCCACCCCACAGTTTGGGCATCTGGCATCATCATAATTCAGGGGCAGCGGGGCGTGAGGACACCTGAAATGCCACCTGAGCACCACCGGCTCTCAGGAAAGGGGGGGGGGTGGATTCTGGACCAACAGAGACCTTCTAGAGGTTAGAGAAGGCTGGGGAGTGGGGGAGGGGGAGAGCATGGGAGACAGTCTCCTAATTCTAATACATGAATAGAGATATCCTTTCCCAAGACTCTGAATTCCGGGAGTGGACAAAAGCCCAGGGCCTCCTCCGATGCCAGCATGCTCTCAATAAAGAACATACAACATGGGCTGTGCTATTGCCATCAACTCTCAGCCACTGAGAGAGCCTGGCCCTCCGTGCTTTGCATTGATTATATCATTTAAACCTCCCACTAACCCGGTGCCACACTTAATATTATTATCCCCATTTTACAGAGGAGGAGACTGTGGCTCACAGAGTCCAAGTCATTTGCATGAAAACACCCAAGTTGCAAGTAAAACCAGGTCTGATGCCAAAGCTGAAGCACTTCACCTCACTGCTATGCCTCCCTCGAACTCCTACTTGCACACCCCCTGTATCCAGGCCAGATGCACATCCTCCCATCAAGAGGTAAACTCTATTCCCCTCGTTTTAACCTGAGCTGGCCTTATAACTTGCTTTGGCCAATGCAGAAGTGCCATGGTGCCATTTCTGAGCCTCAACTTCAAAATGCCTTGAATACTTCTGCTCTATTTTTTGTAACCTGTCTTCACTACAAGAACAACTCTCTCATCACTGGAGGATGAGGGAGCATAAGGAGCAGGGATAAGCCATCCCAGTTGAGGCCATTCTGGACCACCCAGCCTCCAGCCAACACAGCAGCTGTCCTAACTACTAATAATCCCATCGAAGACCAGCCAAGCCCAGCCTACAGCAGCAGAACCTCCCAGCAGACCTGCAGACTCCTACGATAAAGAAACCTTTGTTATTTTAAGCCACTAAGTTTTGAGACCGCTTGTTACACAGCAACAACTAGCTGATACATCATACCTGATCCCAAAGCAGTTGCACTCAGCCATCTTTCAACCCTGCATCTAGTACCTTGTCTCTTCCAAATTCTCCCTCAACCTTCATCTTTACTTCTGGGGGGGAAAAAAGAAAGAAAAACAAAACAAAACGAACAACAACAACAAAAAAAAAAACAGAGAAATCTCTCCCATGTCTAGAGCACATAGACATGCAGTTGCTAGAACCCATGTCTCCTTCAGTCATTCCTTCATTCAGTGATTCAACACATGTTTATTCTGTGCTCACTGTATGTGCAAGGTCATGGTCCCTGCCATCTAAGAACACACAGGGGGTACCCGCCCTAAAGGAAGAATTGCAGCAATAACATCGGAAAGAAATCACATTTCACTGAGTTTCACGAAGACCCCAGCCTGAAATGAAGTCGCAGCCTCAGTGCTTAGAGGGCACTTTATGCAGGAGCAGGTGCTCACAGGGAGGGACCTCACACCTGTGGAAAAACAGCAGGCTGGCCTGCGTGGTGAGAACATCAGCTCCGAATCACAAGAGGAGATCGTGGGCCTTGCCAAGGATTTCGGGGTAGTGCTGACACATGGGGGTGGGGGGGGCGTGTGGAGAGGAGAACAGCTCAGCTGGCCAGGCGGGAGGAGCTCAGTGAGTCCTCATGTCTGTCCCACAGGACACATCCTGACTCCAGGGGAGTCAATCCAGGGAGGAAGGCGGTCCATGGGGAGAACCAGCACCGCCCAGCAGAGCCTGAGGAGGTAAGAGGCACCGTGGCAAGTGGGGAGCCGGACAGCCGGGGAGTGAGCAGTGTCTCTGCCACTTACGGGTGATGTGACCCGGGCCCAGTTACTCGGCACCTGTGGCCGCCATCCCTCATGAGAACCCAATGAATCATAAATGTAAAGGAGAGTATGGGCCCAGTTACTCGGCACCTGTGGCCGCCATCCCTCACCGGACACGTGCAGATGATGATCACAAATCCTTGGGGTCTGGGAGAGTTTTTTGCATGAGAACCCGATGAATCATAAATGTAAAGGAGAGTACATGGGTCCTGATTCATTCTTAACAGATGTCCACTCCCTCGTTGATAAATTCAGGGAAGACAGAGCATGTGGTGCCAGAGAGGTGGGGATTTGGGGCACTGCGAACTGGCATGTCCCTTTCTTCTCTTCCCTCAACCTCAGGCCAGGCCTCTGGCTGTCCAGCCCCCTTTACACAGAGCTCAGGGGAAGGCCCGAGAGCCCGTGCACAGAGGAGCACCTCCAAGCTGCCATTCCCTCCTGTGCCATTTCCAGTGGTTCTGCCCTTATGTCCAGTTGCTTCCCTCTCTTTCCTGCCCCAACCTTGAGCTTGGATTCTTAGGGGCCATTTTCCCATCTTCCCCACGAGGCTGTGAACACCCAGGTATCAGAGAACATGACCCAGCATCTGGGTCACGGGAGGCCTCAGGGGATGTGGGTGGACCATGGGGCTTAGGGCTAGACAAGGAGAACAGCTCTGCTGCTCTGCAGGTCACCCACACGGGCCCCTGACCCAGGACCAAACCCAGACGGGGGGACCAGGAGCCTGTGCAGAGTGAGGGGGGCAGTGCTCCCTGGGCACCTACTGTGTGCCAAGGCCTTTCTTCATTAGCTCGTTAGGCCCCATGACAAGCCTGTGGGTAGAATTATCCTTTCTCACTCAATTGCTAAGGAAACTGATTCATTAACTTGGCCAAGGGCTCCCGGCTGTTGAGCTCCTAAGCCGGGGCCTGTGCCCAAGTCAGGCTGCCTCCTAGGTGCACACAGTTTCCTCCACACCTTGCTGCGTGTTGTGCAGTCACAAAGGGACTCTGCACCGCCCAGCTGGCTGTGAGGGTCCGTGTGGGCTGTGAGGGTCCGTGTGGGCTGTGAGGGTCCGTGTGGGCTGTGAGGGTCCGTGTGGGCTGTGAGGGTCCGTGTGGGCTGTGAGGGTCCGTGTGGGCTGTGAGGGTCCGTGTGGGCTGTGAGGGTCCGTGTGGGCTGTGAGGGTCCGTGTGGGCTGTGAGGGTCCGTGTGGGCTGTGAGGGTCCGTGTGGGCTGTGAGGGTCCGTGTGGGCTGTGAGGGTCCGTGTGGGCTGTGAGGGTCCGTGTGGGCTGTGAGGGTCCGTGTGGGCTGTGAGGGTCCGTGTGGGCTGTGAGGGTCCGTGTGGGCTGTGAGGGTCCGTGTGGGCTGTGAGGGTCCGTGTGGGCTGTGAGGGTCCGTGTGGGCTGTGAGGGTCCGTGTGGGCTGTGAGGGTCCGTGTGGGCTGTGAAGGTCAGTGTGGGCTGTGAGGGTCCGTGTGGGCTATGAGGGTCAGTGTGGGCTGTGAGGGTCCTTGTGGGCTGTGAGGGTCCGTGTGGGCTGTGAGGGTCAGTGTGGGCTGTGAGGGTCCGTGTGGGCTGTGAGGGTCCGTGTGGGCTGTGAGGGTCCATATGGGCTGTGAGGGTCCGTGTGGGCTGTGAGGGTCCATATGGGCTGTGAGGGTCCGTGTGGGCTGTGAGGGTCCATATGGGCTGTGAGGGTCCGTGTGGGCTGTGAGGGTCCATATGGGCTGTGAGGGTCCGTGTGGGCTGTGAGGGTCCATATGGGCTGTGAGGGTCCGTGTGGGCTGTGAGGGTCCATATGGGCTGTGAGGGTCCGTGTGGGCTGTGAGGGTCCATATGGGCTGTGAGGGTCCGTGTGGGCTGTGAGGGTCCATATGGGCTGTGAGGGTCCGTGTGGGCTGTGAGGGTCCATATGGGCTGTGAGGGTCCGTGTGGGCTGTGAGGGTCCATATGGGCTGTGAGGGTCCGTGTGGGCTGTGAGGGTCCATATGGGCTGTGAGGGTCCGTGTGGGCTGTGAGGGTCCATATGGGCTGTGAGGGTCCGTGTGGGCTGTGAGGGTCCATATGGGCTGTGAGGGTCCGTGTGGGCTGTGAGGGTCCATATGGGCTGTGAGGGTCCGTGTGGGCTGTGAGGGTCCATATGGGCTGTGAGGGTCCGTGTGGGCTGTGAGGGTCCATATGGGCTGTGAGGGTCCGTGTGGGCTGTGAGGGTCCGTATGGGCTGAAAGACCCCAAGGCATGCTGACCTGGGTTCCAACTCAGTTGGCTCACTTAAAACTGGGGACCTTGCCTGTGTCAGTATTAAATACTGGGCAAAAATACCTGACTGGATACCCAGGAGGCTTCCATATGCATGTTGTCCTATATGTATGTTCCATACATATGCATGTTCCATGACATGTGTGCAAGCATGTTGTTTGGCTCAGTAAAGACTGACTGAGCCTGGACCTGGAGGCCCTGCCCCAACCCCTGCAGCCCTGCCCCTTGTCCGGGGGCTAAAGCCAGCTTTGACAGTCTTGGAAACAACGGGGAGTAACATCACATGAGGATCTTCCTTTACTCAGAGGCCCTTTGTTAAATGGCCAAAAATATCTGCATCAACCAGGTGACGTCGGTCACAGGGACAGCCACGGCTCCAGGGGAGTCCCCTGCCCGCTGTCTCTCTTTGGCCAGTACAACAGCTGAGCACATTCGCAGAGAATTCCTAAAGGCTGCCTGGTCCCTCTGAGGACTCCGGCGCATTCCCTGTAATGACATTCATTAGTCCGTCTGACATCAATACTGTTCTCAGGTTAATATGTTTCACCTAATGAGGCATTTACTTTCCATTTGAAAACTATTGAAGAAGCGTGTTTTCTTCCTATGAGCTAAACTGATTAATAGATTAGTCCTAGACTAAGAAAATGAATCTAACTAGCTCATTTCTATTCTTCAGTGATGGCAAGCCTTGAATTAATTTGAGTGAAGCTGCTTATTTCTGATGGGAATAAACAAGAAGTTCCCTGCTTGGCTCTGTGATGTGTCCCCTGTTCACCTGTTTGTCCTTCCACCCGCTTCGAGGAAATAAAAAACACCAGCATGTAACTTGCAGGGGTGGGAGGGGAAGTGCCTGAAATTGAGCAGCTGGAGGCTCAACAAATGACTGTTACTTACTCACGGAATTACATGACCTCAGTGCCCGGACGCATCTAGTGGGTGAGCCAGTGTCCACGACTCCTGCCCCAGAACCAAGGTTGACTGAAGGCCAGTTGAGCTGACCAGGGGCTACACCATATCTCTCTCCCTGCAGCCTCTTTGAGCCGATCCCAGCCTCCCCCGGCCTGACCCCAGCGTTGGCTGTGACAGTGACAAATGCAGACCCACCCCCTTGCAGCCTCAGGATTTATCACTCAGGTGACCAGCACTCCGCGCTGAATCAAGACGCTGTCATCTCTGCTCCGCATCCACTGTATCTCGTCAAGAATCTTTCCAGAAAAAATAAATACATCCCCCAAAGAACAGCAGCTTTGAGAGCACCGCTGCCAGGTGATTGGCGGGGACTGATGTCAGGAGCTCAGAGGGCAGCAGGAGGGTGCGCTAGATTTATCACTCAGGTGACCAGCACTCCGCGCTGAATCAAGACGCTGTCATCTCTGCTCCGCATCCACTGTATCTCGTCAAGAATCTTTCCAGAAAAAATAAATACATCCCCCAAAGAACAGCAGCTTTGAGAGCACCGCTGCCAGGTGATTGGCGGGGACTGATGTCAGGAGCTCAGAGGGCAGCAGGAGGGTGCACCGCTGTTTTGACTTTCAAAGCCCTTCACCTCGACATTCTGGGCTGGGCTGCAAGCCAGGTCTGCACCCCGGCTCTGCCCCGGACTGTCCGCCCAGCCTCCAGTCAATCACTCCCCTGTCTGGCCTCAGGCCCCGCCTCTATAATAAACCCCCTGGCCTGGGGCTCTCCAAGGCTCCGCCAGCTGAGCTGCCGGAGACGCTGGTCAGCACTGGCTCCCGCTTCTCCATCTGTAGGGCTCTGGGGGCTTCATAGGCAGAGTCTGGCTTTCATTTCATTTGCAGCCAGGGCACCCCAGACGTGCTCCCGAGAGGCACAGGAGCCCTCACCCTCTGAGTCACCTGGATTCCTGCCTCGGGGGCCAGGCTTCCAGAGCCTTCCTTTGGCAGGAAAGTGGTGTGGGAAGGACCAGGAGCAGGAGACCAGAGTTCAAGTGTGAACGCTGACACACTCACAGAGTGACCTCGGGCATGTCCATACCTACCCTGGGGCTCCATGTTCTCCATTTAAATAAAATAAACCCAGTTTTCTCCAGGATTGTCATAGCCTGATAGTCCCTGAAGCTTCCATTCTGCAGCACACCCGCCCGGCCCCACCTGAGAGTCATTCCAAACCCACCTGCAGAGGCCCACTGTGTGCTGGCCCTGAGGGTGGCCCTGGCCCTGGGGACACGGGGATGCACGAGGCGCTGTTTGGTGTCCCAGTAGCTCTCATCCCCGTGAGGAGAAAGACCGTGGGGAGTAATGACCACTGGGCACAAGGACAGATGAAGGTCAGCACAGGGCACCGCAGGACCCAGGACTCTGCCAATTTGGAGTATCCAGGAGAGCATCCCAGGAGCTGGGCACATCTTCCCTGTGGCTTAACACCTGCTCCCCAACTCTCCACCTGCACGGCCTTGGGCCAGTCAGCCCCTCCCTGGGCCTGTTGCCTGGTCTGTCAAATCCAGGTCTCAGCTCAACACCACCTCCTCCAGGAGGCTTTCCTAGATCCCAACCTAAAGCTGCCCCTGGTCACTCTTCCACATGGTTCTGAAATTGTATTTTTATTTGTTACGTGTTTATTGTCTGAACACAATTCTTCCATTCACTCATACAATCAATACTTATACTCTAGGGGCTGCCGGCTCGGTAGTGAGCCCCTTCCTTCATAGGCATTGTAGTTGGGGAGACAGACAGACAATAATCAAGGTAAACAAAATATATACTAGAAGATGTCACATTTATAATTTAGTGATAAATGATAAGGAAATAAATGAGGCAGAAAGGAGGGCTGAGGACTGTCAGGAGGTTGGGGTTCAATTTTATATGGGGGTCCGGGAAGGGCCTCACCGGGAAGGACTCATTTGAGCACAGACAGGATGGACGAGCGGCTGGGAGCCAGGAGTGGACCTGGGAGGAGTGCCCGGCCCCAGGAGCCACAGTGCGGAGGCCAGAGGTGAAGGAGTCAGGGAGGGGAGGTGTTACAGGATCCTCAAGTTCAGAGAAGGACTCCGGCTCTACCCTGAGGAAGATGGGGGCCGGGGAGGACGTGAGCAGAGGAGAGAAGTGGTTGCACTTCTAAGGCTCCTCCAGCAGCATTTTGAAATTTTATTTTTCAATTATAATTGACATTCAGTATCATATGCATTTCAGGTGCACCACATAGTGGTTAGAGATTTATATACCTTACGAAGATATATATACTTCCTGATAAGGTGAGTGCATTCTTAAAGGTTCTTTCCTGGTGCTCAGGGGGGAACAGACCGTAGGGGGCAAGACAGAACCGGGGAGACGGTTGGTTGGATTTATCCGGACTATGGGCCACGGTGGACAGAACCAGAGTGAGAGTATGATGTTAGGGATGAGGAGTTTTTAAAAGTATCCAGCGCAGCGCCTGGCCCTCAGGAGATGATAGCTGTGACGCTTTCCTAGATCCCAACCTAAAGCTGCCCCTGGTCACTCTTCCACATGGCTCTGAAATTGTATTTTTATTTGTTACGTGTTTATTGTCTGAACACAATTCTTCCATTCACTCATACAATCAATACTTATATTCTAGGGGCTGCCGGCTCGGTAGTGAGCCCCTTCCTTCATAGGCATTGTAGTTGGGGAGACAGACAGACAATAATCAAGGTAAACAAAATATATACTAGAAGATGTCACATTTATAATTTAGTGATAAATGATAAGGAAGTAAATGAGGCAGAAAGGAGGGCTGAGGACTGTCAGGAGGTTGGGGTTCAATTTTATATGGGGGTCCGGGAAGGGCCTCACCGGGAAGGACTCATTTGAGCACAGACAGGATGGACGAGCGGCTGGGAGCCAGGAGTGGGCCTGGGAGGAGTGCCCGGCCCCAGGAGCCACAGTGCGGAGGCCAGAGGTGAAGGAGTCAGGGAGGGGAGGTGTTACAGGGATCCTCAAGTTCAGAGAAGGACTCTGGCTCTACCCTGAGGAAGATGGGGGCCGGGGAGGACGTGAACAGAGGAGAGAAGTGGTTGCATTTCTAAGGCTCCTCCAGCAGCATTTTGAAATTTTATTTTTCAATTATAATTGACATTCAATATCATATGCATTTCAGGTGCACCACATAGTGGTTAGAGATTTATATACCTTACGAAGATATATATACTTCCTGATAAGGTGAGTGCATTCTTAAAGGTTCTTTTCTGGTGCTCAGCGGCCAACAGACCGTAGGGGGCAAGACAGAACCGGGAGACGGTTGGTTGGATTTATCCGGACTATGGGCCGCGGTGGACAGAACCAGAGTGAGAGTATGATGTTAGGGATGAGGAGTTTTTAAAAGTATCCAGCGCAGCGCCTGGCCCTCAGGAGATGATAGCTGTGACGATCAGTGTACGGAAGACGCTGGGAAATCGGAAATGAAATCTCTCAGCTGCCTGCCCTCATCTCTCTGTGGCCCAGTAACTATGCTCACTCTCTGAGCGGATTTAAAAAAAGACAAATCTTCAGGCTGCAAAGAGAAATCGCCAATGACATGGGGAGGGAGTAAGTCGCCTGCCAAGGTCTCCGAGACAGTGGGAGAAGACAAGATGGCCAGATTACACAAGTGACAAAACACTAGCCCTCACACACGCGACATGTGCTTGCGGGATGCACATCCAGAATGCGTTTCTAAGGATACAGCAACCTTTAAAAATGATTTGCTCTTTTTTGGTTTAAAAAATTTTTTGAAAGATAAAATAGATATGTGTGTGGTGATGGGAATTTTCCCACATGAAACCCTTCCTTGTATTGCATTCTGTCACTGCGATTTTAACTGGATGTGATTACATCAATAGCCATGCAATCTTCCCATGGGTGACAGATCACATGCATTTCTTTGGGCGTGAAACTGACAGCAAGTTTAGGTCAGAAAATCTGTGTGTGTGTGTGTGTGTGTGTGTCCTTTAAAAAGAAAAAAAAACAGCCCTGGAGCAATTCAGCCGCTCAAAGACAGCCATCCAGTTTGTCGGGTTTTGTTTTTGAGGCAAATATCTGGAGAGAATTCTGAGGCAAGGTCAGAGGTGACCTCAGAGAGTGGGGACATGGAGGCCAGCAGAGCATGAAAATGGGGCTGGGCCAGGGCTGGGACTGGTAGGCGTCGAGGCTCTGCCTCAGACTGGCCGGGTGATCTTGACTCATTACCTCTCCTCTCTGGGCCTCAGAGCCCCCAACGTGTAAAACAAGGGGTTGGACTATTTCATCCCTAAGCTTCCTTCCTTCCAAATTCTAAAATTATTAGAGGCCCAGTGCACGAAATTCATGCATGGGTAAGATCCTTAGGCCTGACCAGCGATCAGGGCTGACGGGCCTTCCGGCTGCTGGCCAAGGCCTTCCTTCCCCCAGCTGCCAGCTGCCAGCTGCCAGCTGCCTTCATTCCACACCGCCCCCTGGTGGTCAGCGTATGTCATAGCAAGCAGTCGAACTCCCAGTCAGTCTAACTCCAGAGGGGACAATTTGCATATTAGCCTTTTATTATATTGGACTAGAGGCCTGGTGCATTTTTATTCTGGGCCAGCTTTAGGTCTGAGGCCTCGCTGCTGAAAACATTGATACAATGTTGCAGTCTGGCTGGCTGAAGCCCGGCTGACTGAAAGCCGGTTTCTATGGGTTTTTTTAGCTTTTATATTTGCTACATAGTTGCTTAGAGTTGCAGCTGAGAGGCCGGCAAGTCAGGTGGGGAACGTTGGAGTTCGCCATCACTGGAGCAAGCAAGCCTCCGTTTGCTTCAGTGCATGGCTGCCGGCCGCCATCTTGGCTGACAGTTAATTTGCATAAGGATATGCTGATTAGCCAATGGGAAGGGTACCATGTTTCTCTTTTATTAGTGTAGATAAGTAAGTTAAAGAAGAAGAAAGATCAATGAGAAAGAAGTGGAGAGGAGGCAGGAAGGATCATCTTATTCAAAGAACAAAAGTAAGGGAGAGCTAAGATCTCAGCATCACTTTCCGAACCTCCATCTCCTCCTCTTTAAAGTTGCTGAGTGCCCCTCTCTCACAGGGTTGCCAGGCAAATTGAAATGAAAGGACATGGGTGAAACAGCACAGAACCTGGGACACTGGGATCATTCAAATCATTGTTGCTGCTGCTGTTGACGGAGTGAAGAATAAAGATAAAGCAGAGGTTGTCTTGGGAGATAGGCTTCTTGCCCCTTTGTCCCTTTGGAAATTGCTTCTATGGACTGCTTGAGCCAGTTTGATCATCTCTTATTCTTCTGATAAAATAAAGCTTGATGCAGAAAGCTTTATCATCAAAGGGAAAAAGAAAAAAGAAGGCATTTGGACTTCAATGTCCACAAAGTCCATTTCTTACCCAAGGTCCCTGGTTGCAGAAGGTGGAGGGCAGCCACCGGCCCCCACCTGTGTCGCCCGGCACTGAGGACCCGACTAGCAGAGTCTCACTGTGCCCCCACAACAGTTGCCAGGGGACCCCATCCTCCCATGTGCAGATGAGGAAACTGAGGCTCAGAGAGGGTGACCTTTAATGCCTTTGCCCCAAACCACACACAGATATGAATGGCTGAGCCAGGATTCTGCCTTCTTGGTTCCTTCAACTGATCAGGATTCCTCTGCAGCATGTTGCTTGTTTGTTTTGGCTCATTTCCTGCCGTGGCAATCCACAGAAAATCCACTTCCTGCCGCTTCAGAGCAATCAAGGTTTTACTCCTCTCTTTGTCTCTACTGGTGTGGACACTGGACATTCTATTTCTCATCCTCATTGGTTGTCAGTTCCTTCCTGCCTCCCAGGGATGCCCCTCCTTTTCCCCTTTGCTAACAGTCAGGTGCTGCATAGTGACATGTCGGCCAATGGCGGACCTCAGAGACAATGGCGGTCCCATGAGAACACTCAAGAAAATTCACTCAATATTTCCATTGTGTTATAACTGCCTACAGCAGCCAACACTGTAACGTGCTGTACAGGCTTATAGCTAGAAGCACTAGGCTACACCACATAGTCTAGGTGTAGCAGGCTAGACCATCGAGGTTTTTGTAAGTGCATACTATGATGTTTGCACAACAATGAAATCGCCCAACAATGCATTTTTCAGAACATATTCCCATTTTTAAGTGATGTCTGACTGTATTTGATCAAGTGTTTCTAGGGTTTGTAGAAGGAAGCTCTGCAGGAGAAGTCAGAACCCCATCTCTAAGTTGGGTTCATCCCCTGCCCACCCACCCAACGCCCATCTGGGTCCACTCTTTCAGAGGATCCTGTGGGTCCTCCGAAGGCAGCTGTCCAGGAGGCAGTGGGTACATAGGCAGGGGCTCAGCCCATGGGCCCGGGGGACAGACAGATTTGGAGCCCAGTGGCTGGGCTCACTTACATCCTTGGGAAAGTGCAAGCACCCATCTGGCTGTGTTCGGGGTTTTGTCCCTTGGCCTGTGTGTGCCTGGGCTTGTGTGGGTGTGACCATGTACTTCTGTGTCTGAGGCCTGGATCAATAACAAATATAAGTGGGAATATAGGGGGCACCACATGCTGTTGCTTTTAGGGGAGGAACTAAGTGGGTTCCTGTGAGCTAACATGGAAAGGACGCAGCTTGGGGCTGTGTCAATAGCCCGGTTTCTGGCATGTGTTAGGTATGTGACTTTAAGCAAGTCGTTTCTCCATGCTAAGCCTCAGTGTCTTCATCTGCCCAATGGGGATAGTGCAGATTGCGTCCAGGAATGCGTGCTGCGAGGAGTCACTGGGATGACCAGGTGAGAAGCATGCCAAGCCAAGCACATAATGGGAACAGGACTGCCCAAATGAATGGGCAGCCCCTGCTCTGTGTCAAAGCCACGCCAAATAGATCCGGGCTCAGAGCATGACTGAGAAGATGATGTTTGAGTTGGGCCTTCAGAGACCAAATTTCGCCAGGTGAGAAGCGGAGGGAAGGGCTGTCCAGGCCGAGAGTACAGCTGTGGTGAAGCTGTTGTGAGAACAGCTACCGGGGAACGGAGCTGTCTGTGCTCAGAGGAGCTGGGACTCAGAGGCCAAGGAGCGAGCCCTCGCTCTGTGCCCGCTGCCGCACAGGCTCGTGAAAGTGTAGGGTCCCACGTGGCTCTTCCTTTCACATGGACACAGGAAGTCTGGACAGAGTCCAGCGCAGGACTCAGAAGATTACAGGGCTAGGGTCAGCTGACCTCTGAGGAGGGCGGAATGATATTTATTACCTGGATTGATGAATAAATATTGTAGCTACTTACAAAAAAGGGAAAAACAAGAGATTCGGTAAACGAAAGGGAAATTCACGCCTAGACTGGGAATGCTGAGTGACCAATAATCGGAAGCACGTCCTGTGACCAGGAGAAAATAAAGGGAAGGTGGAAGCAGCGAACTGAAAATCTATACAGAAGAGACAAGAGCATGACGGGACCCTTGAAGACGATTCCTCTGAGGAAGAACTTGAAATGCTAGAAAGCAACGTGAAAGCAGCCCTGAAAGTATTGGGAAGAAATAAGCCACCGAGAGTAGAATTATTTCAAGCCACAGAGATGGAACCTGTCAAAATCCTAATAGGAACATGTCAGCAAATATGGAAAACAAAGCAACGGTCTGCAGCAATGGGAAGGGTCGGTGTACATCCCAATTTTCAAGAAAGGAGATGCCAAGGAGAGCAGCGTCCACAGGGCCATGGCTCTCCTCTCTCACGCAGGTAGAGCGATGCCCGAGGTGATGCAGCACAGGCTGCCGCCGTCTATGGAGCAAGACTTGCTTGGTACTCAAGCTGGATTCAGAAAGGAAGAGGCACTTGAGATTTGATCGCAAACATTCGCTGGATACTACAGTTACCAAAGAATTTCAAAAGGACGTCTGTTTATAGACTCCAGTGAACCCTGTGACTGTAATATGACTGTCGATGATGAAAAGCTATGGGCTTCTCTGAAAGAAATGGGGGTTCCTCAGCACTTGACCTTACTGATGTGCAGTGTGACCTGTATTGTGGACAGGAAGCCACTGTCAGGGCGGAATGGTTTCTCCTCTAAGCAAAGGTGTCAGACAAGGGTGTCTTCTATCTCCCTATTGGCTTCATCGGTACTCAGAGCATGTCAGACACAAAGCTGCGGTGAACAGGGCACTGTGGACGTCCCTCATTCATAAGGTGGCCAAGAGTCAGAGACAACTCAACGGCAGGTAACACTCACATCGAAGCTAACATCTATTAGGGGATTTCTCTGTACCAGTCACTGTTCTGTGTATTAACTTATTTCATCCTCACAACAAGCTTACGAGGTAAGTGCCACTCTTATTCCCATTTTACAGATGGGAAAACGGAGGCACAAAGGAGTTGAATTGACTAGAGGAAAGGGAGGTGGGTGGGTGTGGCATGAACTTGGAAATCGGGCAGGTCAGGGTTCAGATCTCCACCCAGCCCCTCACCAGCTACGGTCTTGAATAAGTGACTCCCACATCCTGGTTCTCTGTAAAATGGGGGGATATGACCCCTGCAGGACCTGCGGCGTAGTAGAGGCTGGAGAGAAGAGAGTGTCCCCTCCATCCCTGGAATTGGGGTCAGCACCGGGGACACTGGGGGTCAGAAACGTCCAGAGGAGGAGTTGGACCCTTCGTGACAGGGGTTGACAGCTGCTTTCTGAAGCTGCTCTGGAGACCTGACCCGGTGTCACTTTGGGGGTCCGAGCCCACCTGGCCAGGGACAGTGGGTGCTCAGCGCAGCCCTGAAAGCCGTTCCGCTGAGGAGCTGCGCGCCCACTGCCGGAGGCTGGACTCCCAGATGCCAGGATCTTAAATAATGAAAAAATGAAAAACACGTCTGCGTCCAAGCTGAAATTATATTGTCAGCAGTTAATTATCACTTGTCAGACAAGTAGATTGCGGGTCAGACAAGTGTGTGCCCAGATTGCGGGTTTAATTTCCACGTAGGTTTGCAAACGCCTCCTTCCTCTTATTTGATGAGGCCTCTCTGAACGAGAGACACTCGTTGTTAGAATTGTTGCTTTTTTTTAACCAGTTGTTTTTTGTGTGTGTGGTTTTTTGTTTTTTTTTAATAAGCAGATTTCTTTGCCATCTGAGTCCGACTCTTGGCAAATAGCAGAAAAGCACTCGGTGTAATTTAAGCAAAGAAAGATGGGAAGGGAGGTTCTGGGCCGCAGGGTGTCTCTGGGAATTCAGCGGCACCTGAACCCGGAGCTGGAACTCCCCGCTGGGGCCCAGGCTGGTCCCTGCCCCACCTCTCCCGGGGCTGTGGTCTCGAGGCCGTTTTCCTCTGTGTTTCTTTCTTCCTCCTGCTTCTTGGTGTCTCTTCTCCTGTTGCAGGAACGGCTGTCCCTCCTCTCTTTGAAGGAATGGCGCACCCTTTTGGTCAAGGGCCCGGCAGACCTGGCTTCAAACCCTGCCCCACAGAGCCAGCCACGTGTCCCCCGTTCCACGGACGGCAGGCACCGTGCAAGCAACGTGCTTTGCATTGACCGTCACCGACAAGGTGTCAGACAAGCATGCATTCCATCTCTCTGTACGTCTCATTCTATCTCCCTGGCCCACGGTGGGCTCTGTGAGGACGGCTGCTTCTGCCGCTGCCACGCTTGCTGTGGTCATTAGCATGATAACAACACAGTCTCCTGAGCAGGGTGGGAGCCCCGTCCCTAGGACAGTGTCACCGTCTGTCAGACCCTCCCTGGGCGGCCAAGAGACCCCAGTGTCTCTGGGAATTCAGCGGCACCTGAACCCGGAGCTGGAACTCCCCGCTGGGGCCCAGGCTGGTCCCTGCCCCCCGTCTCCCACGGCTGTGGTCTCTCGAGGCCTTTTCCTCTGTGTTTCTTTCTTCCTCCTGCTTCTTGGTGTCTCTTCTCCTGTTGTGGGAACGGCTGTCCCTCCTCTCTTTGAAGGAATGGCGCACCCTTTTGGTCAAGGGCCCGGCAGACCTGGCTTCAAACCCTGCCCCACAGGGCCAGCCACGTGTCCCCTGTACCACGGACGGCAGGCACCATGCAAGCAACGTGCTTTGCACATTGACCGTCACAGACAAGGTGTCAGACAAGCGTGCATTCTATGTCCCTGTACGTCTCATTCTATCTCCCTGGCCCACTGTGGGCTCTGTGAGGAGGGCTGCTTCTGCCGCTGCCACGCTTGCTGTTGTCTTTAGCATGATAACAACACAGTCTCCTGAGCAGGGTGGGAGCCCCGTCCCTAGGACGGTGTCACCGTCTGTCAGACCCTCCCTGGGCGGCCAAGAGACCCCAGAGCAGGTGCCGTGTGACCTCAGCCCTGAGCCAAGAGTCTGAGCGCCTCGCCTGCAAAGTGGGAGTAGCAATGTCTACCCTGCAGCGAGGTTGTGGGGGGAAGTGAGATGACGGTGTCTGGTCGGCACCAGCTGCTCCTCACCCCACTTTGCCTGCTGACACAGGCCCATGGCCACGGAGGGAACGGTGAGTGCCCGTGACTGGAGGAAGGGAGGAGGATAAATCAGTCATTTTTAATGGGATAATAGGCCACATCACATCTCGGCTCAGAATCTCCTCCAAAGACCTGGCACCGGGAGCTGGGATTTTTTTTGTCATTTTATTTCTTCGGTCTTTGATTGGTAACAATTTTTAATGGGATAATAGGCCACATCACATCTCGGCTTAGAATCTCCTCCATAGACCTGGCACCGGGAGCTGGGATTTTTTTGTCATTTTATTTCTTCGTTCTTTTATTGGTAACGTTTCTCCAGAAAAACCGGAAGCTCCAGGAGGCCAGGAAGTGAGTTTCTGTTCGTGCGGCACCTGGGAAACACCACAGCACGCCGCACGCATGAATGAGACGATGCGGGAGCAGCGCTCGGCTCAGCACCTGGGACACCCTACTTCTCAATAAACATCGTGCATCGTGACTGTTCACTCTCTAGCGTTCAGAGTGACTGCAGCCCAAGGGGGCGGAGAGGAGAGACGGTGAGGACAGGGAGACCAGGCTGGAGGGGTTGGCCACCGCCTTGTGGGAGGGCGGGGGAGCCAAGGGGAGACTTGGGGAGCATGGGGTGGGCCTCTAGCTTAGGGGAGTTCATGGGAGGAGCCACTCTGTGTAGTGCAGCAGAAAGACTAGGCCTGAGAACAAGGATCCGGGCCCAGCTCTGTGAAGGGAGACAGGAGCCTGCTTGGGCCTCTGTTTCCCTGTGTGCAGTCTGCAGCCTGCTCCCTTCCGGGCCCAGCTCTGTGAAGGGAGACAGGAGCCTGCTCTCCGGCCTCAGTTTCCCTGTGTGCAGTCTTTGCAGCCTGCTCCCCTCCGCCCCCCATCCAAGCCCTGACACCCCCTGAGTCTCTTTGGAGTGCAGCAGCCCAGTGTCTTCCCAGCCAGAGCCCTGAGCTGTGGGACCTGGAGTGAAGCTGAGAGGCAGTGTGTGTGCTGGTCACAGGGCCGCCAGCGAGAGGGCAGGGGTGGGGCTCTGGAAGGGGGCTCATCGCGGGGGAGCAGAATCCATTCTCAGCCTGGACTTGTGGGTTTCCCGGTCTCCAGTCTGGTCTACTCCACTGTCACCATCTCCCTCCGAAGGAGCGTTGATGGAGGCAGGGGCACCTGGGGGCCGGCACCGTAGCCCCATCCCTCTGCCTCACAGGCGCATCCTCCCCCAGACCCCGCTCCAGAGCTGCCTCTGCCTCTACCCAGCCAGGGCTTCTGCTCCCTGGGAAAGGGGACGCCACGACGGTCCCTCCAGCACCCACTCCAGGTCCCCTTTGGGTGGCAGCCTTGACCCGACCTCTACCTCCGGGGCTGGTCCCCGATTCGGCTAATCCATACCCCAGACCAGGGCCCCCCAGCACAGGACTAGTCCAGAGGTAGGTACACTGCTTATCATGAGCCAGGCAGAGAGAAGCCCAGGACTCCTCCTTCTGGCTGGGAGAGACTCTGTCTTCAGTAAAAGGAAGCGGAATAGGTCACACAGGTCAGGGCAGTGGGAACTTGAGAGGGATCTAAAATGAGGACTAGGCTGGACTGGGGAGGAGGGGAAGGGGGTGCATGTGTGCACATGGGAGATGTTTGTGTATTAGTCATGTGTCTGTGTGTCGTAGGGTGTTTGTGTATGTCTGTGTGTACACGGGGGCTGTCTGTGTGTGTCTGTGCATGCGTCCATGTGTCCACGTGTGCACTGTGCATGTCTGCACACTTGTCTGCACATACTGAGGTTCTAGGCAGCGCCCTCAAAGGCTCACGGAGACCTGGAGGCCAGTTAGGGCCCTGGGTCCAGTGCTCTCTCCACTGCTCACGCTGCCCACCCCCCCCCACCCCCATTCTCAAGGAAGGTCCCTTCCCCAGCCCCGCCCCACACCGTCTTTCTCTCCATCTCCAGCTGTAATTGATATAATGCTATTCTAATTCCTAATCATTTCCTGCAATTTGCAAATGGTTTCTCTGGTGTAAAGTCAGCTCTGCTCTGCTTTCTTGTTCTCGTGGTTAAGCAGAGAGAAGAATAAGAAGAGTGACAAAGCAGCTAAAGAGGAGAGAGCTGGGGAGAGGAACGCAGCCGCGGCCGGAGGGTGATTACAGGGAATGATGTGAGCCAGTCATTTAGCTAAATTACATTTTAACTAAAGATGAGTCTGTTCACTTCCTAATGCAGCGGCCTCACCGTCTCCTGTGACATGTGCCCAGTAAGGAGGGCGAACGGCCTGATTATTCACCACTGCCCACTAACCGGTGCCCATCGGGCCTCGCCTGGGAGGGCTGTGGCTTCGGGTTCATCCTGACCACCAGGCAGCTGGAGCAGAGCAGGCAGATCCTTGAGTAAAGGCGGGGTTGTCCCACACCGGTCCCCACCCCCTGTCCCATCCCCCCCTTTACCCCTCAGGAGCCTCTGATCTTCTAGTGCCCCGGACAGGCCCCAGACAGGCCAGGTCCCCAATACATGTAAGCACCGGCTTGGTACCAAGTACAGAGTTGGGTTCCGGGGAGTGGGGTGACTAAGGCAGACACAGTCTGTGCCCTGCAGGGTTTTCAGTCTACAAGGACTAGCTGACATGAAGGCAATCACTACCTAAAGAATCAGCTTTAACATGATGAGGGCCAGAGAGGACCTACCCTGTTGGGGGAAGGTCAGGTGGGCTTCCTGGAGGAGGTGACATTTCTGTATTGAGACATGACACACACAGAGGAACCAGCCAGGTGAGATGTCCTAGAGCAGTGGTTCTCAACCTGTGGGTCGCAACCCCTTTGACGGTCGAACGACCCTTTCACAGGGGTCACCTAAGACCATCCTGCATATCAGATATTTACATTATGATTCAGAACAGTAGCAACATTACAGTTATGAAGTAGCAACGAAAATAATTTTATGGTTGGGTCACAACATGAGGAACTGTATTTAAAGGGCCAGAAGGTTGAGAACCACTGTCCTAGAGGATGTTCCAGGCAGAGGGAACAACAAATGCAAAGGCTCAGAGGTTTGAGTGGCAGAAGAAAGGCCTTTGTGATTGGACCATCTTGAAGGGGGGGATGCAGGTGGCAGATGTGGGTGGAGCCGGACTGCCCTGAGCTTCCAGGCCTGTCAGAGCAGGGGACATTGGGCAAACACCTGAATGGTGGGAGAAAGGGAGGGGTGCAGGCTTGGGGAGGAGACCACTTGGTGGTCTAAGTGTCTTCCTGCCTAATTTAGCACAGCCAAGTCTTGTTCTCAGATGTTCCATTCAGTGTCTCTTGGCCTCTGTTTCCTCATCTCTAAGTGCAGTGGTGGCAGAAGAGGCTCCTCAACACCAGCCCCTCCTCGGGGCCGAAATAACAACACCAGGGACTGTAGAGGGTCCGAGGCACTGAGAGCGGGAGACGTTTGCCCACAGTCATACCCTCCAGCAGTTTGAGCCCAAGGATTTACCGCCCGCAGACACACCCTCCTCTTCAGCTCCTGACAATAGCCTGTGTGTGTGGTGAGCATCGCTGGGCCCATGTTTCAGAGGGGAAAACTGAGGAGGCTCACGGAGGTTTAAGCCACCTGCCCCCAGTCACACCGCGAGTGGACCCAGGTCTATGGGACCTGAGGCCATTCTCCACTCGCTGCCCCAGTGGTGAGAAGCCCAGGTGTCCCCCACACCCCCCCCCCCACCATGAGGCAGGGGCCATTAGCGCACACATGAGGGGACCGAGCTCACAGAGGTTTAGTAACTTCCCTGAGGGGTCACAGCGAGAAAGTGGCAGGATCCAGACTAGAAACCAGGGTCAGCCAAAGCCGGGGGCCTAATCACTGGGCTGCTGCCTCCCTCCACCAGGCCCCGGGGACCATGAACAGGGGCTGCGCCCCCTGCACCAGGGTGTGGAGCCAGAATGCGACACCACCTTCTGGAGAGGCCCCCAGAGATGAACGGTGAGCTGCTGCCCTGAGACCAGGAGGCTCAGAGGAGGGAGGGGACAGGGCCCAGGAACCCAAACAACCAAGGAACCCCAGGCCTGGGCAAGCTCCCTGCCGGGGCCCCAGGTGACACAGGGCAGCACTGACCCAGAGGGCGAGCGCCACTGTGTGACTGTGGCCGTCACTGTCCTCAGGCAGAGGCCCGTCGGGCACAGCTGGGGTGAGGGCCGGCCGCCTCTGCTCCAGGAGCCCTGCGTCACTGTGGGCCCTACATCCAGGGAGCTGTCACCCAGCGTAATTGTGCTGATTGTCATTGTCACGGCTCATAACACTTTGTGACGGCCATAAACACGGGAAGTCTGAAGCGGGCCCAGGAGAAGGCAGAGGCTTTCGATGGTTTGGACAGGATTTAAAAGAAAAAAGGGGTGACTGGAAGCCTTGGGAGACAGGTTGGGGGAATGGCTGCCTGTTTTGGGGAGAAGAGAAGGCATGTCACAGTCACAGAATGCTACACTCACCTAATGTCAAGATCAGAGACTATTAAAGTGAAATAATGTTATAGTTGTTGACATAAAAATGCATAACATCCTATATAATAAAAGGCTAATATGCAAATCGACCAAATGGCGGAATGACCAGTCACTATGATGCACACTGACCACCAGGGGGCAGATGCTCAATGCAGGAGCTAGCGCTCCCACAGGGGGAACACCGCTCGGCCAGAAGCTCTGAGCAGGGCTCATGGCTGGCAAGAGCAGTGGTGGTGGCGGAAGCCTCTCCTGCCTCTGCGGCAGCACTAAAGATGTCCAACTCCCATCAGCTGGACACCCCCGAAGGCTCCCAGACTGTGAGAGGGCATAGGCTGGGCTGAGGGAACCCCCCCCCCTCCCCCCGAGTGCACGAGTTTCATGCACCAGGCCTTTAGTTAAAATAGAATTGTTAAAAATCACCAGGTGAGGCTCACAAAACAATAGAGTAGTTGGGTGTTAGGATGGGATGTTACTGGATGGACAGAACGTCACAGAACCTGGGGTGGGATCAGCATGAGCACCGCGGGCTCAGGGAGAGGCCTGGCTTTAAGGCTTGGCTCTGGGACCACTCACTTGTTTAAAAAGTGGGCGATCTAAAGGCCTCCCACATGGGTCAGGTGGGTCCTAAATGGCATGAACAGGTGAATGGTGCTTAGCAGCTAAGCACTATATATGACACAGGCATGGAGGGAGGGAGAGGCGTGTATATACTGTATTTCATGTATAGCATGTGATAGGTGAGTGTGTCAGGCAGGGCTGGAGGGAATCCTCAGAGGTCCTACAAAATCGAGACCAGGCCTCTCACCTCGGGCTGCCCATTGGACTCACCTGGAAGCTTTAAAACAACTGCAATGCCCGGGCCCCATGAGCACAGGGCTGCATAGGGGAGTGGCTCTGCCTGGTGCCCTGGCCACCTTGTACTCTCCACACAAGCCATGAAGGAAGACTTACCCGCAGCCGGTGAGTGTTGGCAGAGCGCCCAGTGGTCCTCGCAGGACCCAAGAGCACCGTCCTTAGGGGGCAGCTGCAGGCGATAGAAAGGCAGAGCCTTCACCTGGGAGAGGCTCCTCACCACCTCGTCACCCCACCGGCTCCTTTGACTTGTGTCATCCGATGGGACATGTGTTGCTGGAATTTTTCTTGACCTTGCTTTTGCTGTCTATATAACTACTACATCATCTGGACCTGAAGAGAGCTCACATTTTGTTTTTTTGTTTCTTTACCACCTGAATCTATCAACCTTCCTTGACAGCCTGTGTCTGTTGTGTTCCCTGCTGCGTCCCTAATGCCCAGAATAGGGCAGAGCACGTAGTAGGTGCTCAATAAATATTTGTTGAAGGGATGAACAAATGGGCGGAGGAATGAAGTTTCCACGGTGAAAACGGCGGCAGCTGTGGCCTTGGGTGAAGAGATGCGAGTTGAAGTCCTTGCCCTGGGACCCCCACACTTCCGTTTCACCAGCCGGAACGGGGGAGCAGCACCAGCCTCGGAGTTGCAGAAGCTGACATCTAGTGAGTGGCTCTGGGTGAAACTTGGCTTAATCACACCAGAGCACCCCTCCTGCCAGAAACCCCCCAAGTAAGTGGAATTGACGGCAGGGCTAGAGTGAGGCGAGGCCGGATCCTGGGGGCCTGAAATTACAGGATAAGGAGTTGGAACTTTCCAGCAGGCAATAGGGAGCCATTGTGTGTCTCTGAGCAAGGCAGGGCCCGGAAATGCGAGCTTCCCGGAGCTCAGCAGCGGCAGAACCTCCGGGAGGGGGCCTGTTAGGGAGGCAGCAGGCAGCCCACCACAGCTGCTATGTGGGGTCTCGGGAACCAGCACCTGGGCTCCCCAGATGCTACTGATGGAGCCAAGTCTCTGGCCAGCACTTGGAGAACATAGCTGCAGGATTCCTAAGTTCCGTTAGGAATTATCTCATCCAGGGAAGGAGAGGGGAGAAGGGAAGGCGGGGAAGAGGAGGGGGCAGGGGACCAGGCAGCTTGCTCACAGCAAGTGTGGTTCTGATAAAGAAAAAGCAACCTGGTCACTGCTGGTGGCAAAAAAAAAATATATTACTTTGGAGCGATTGAAATTGCTGTTTTACTCATCACAACCGTTAACCAGCATCAGTTGTATGTGGTGATTCCACCAAATATGCCCATTTCTGCTGCTGAGTTTGCATTTACTGAGAAAGTCAGAAGTAGCTGGGCCCTGGGAAAGGAGGGAGCCCCTATCTGGTACAGAAAACCCCAAAGAGCCCTAGCCTATGGCACCCCCAGCCCATTCTTGCCTCCCCCCTCCCTTCCCAGCACCCAGTTCTCGGCCTCTGTCCAGACCCTAGACGCTGGGCTAGGAGGGAAGGGGAGGATTCTAGCCTATGGCACCCCCAGCCCATTCTTGCCTCCCCCGTCCCTGTCCCAGCACCTAGTTCTCAGCCTCTGCCCAGAGCCTAGGTGCTGGGGCAGGGAGGGAAGGGGAGGATCGAGAGCAGGTGCTCCTCACTCCTCCCTAATGCAGCTGATCTCCCCCCACCCCCGCCTTCAGTCCTGACCCTGTCAATGAGCCCAGGCAATCTGGTTCCACCCACCCAAGCCTCTCCCAGCCTCCCGCCCCGAACCCTGCACACGGCCCCAACCACAGGCTTGTCTCAGGTCCTTGTCACTGAGCCCCTCCTGCTGCAGGACCTTCATGGTGTGGCTCCCCTGCCCCATAGCCACGGGCTAGGTCATCTCTCTGGGAATCAGGGAGGACCAGGGAGGCTAGGAAGGGTAGGGATGGGCAGAGGTCTGGGTAGGGGGCCAGCAGCAGTGACAGCCAGGCCCCACCAGCAGGGCTGGGCTACAGGTTTTGTTTCACGCTTGGTGCCCGAGCTTACATTACGGTGCTGGCCAGGGGCCTCGTGTGCAGTTATTAAACGTGATGTGCCTGTAGGTGTTTAATTGTCAGGAGTGGTTTTGCATATTTGAGAAATCTATAAATATGGAGTGTAATTATCCATCATTAGCATATGCTTGTGTTCTGCATAAGTGTATATTGTTTCCCCAAGAATGCAAGTTGCCAAATTCACCACCAACACAGGGACACCAGCCCGGCGTGTGTCCCCAGCACCGAAGACATGGGCTGTGTCCATATACCACTCTGAGGAGGAGGGCAGCTGGGACAGTGGACAAATCTCCCCACGCCACAGACAGGTTCTGGAGCTCCAGGAGGGACAGAGAGCAGGCTCGGGAGAGAGGTCACCCCCAGCCACCACCTGGGCCCGGGTGGCGGTCAGCAGGGCAGGGAGGGGTTACCTGAGCGCCCGCCTGTGCGGCTCCACCCAGGCCCTGCAGTGGGTCAGAGCAGGGCGGCGGCATCTGATGATCCTGGGCCCCGTCTGCCCTCCCTCGACCTGGGTCACGTCCCTGAGCCTCAGGTCCTCAGCTGTAGGAGGGGGTGAGAACAGCCCCCGCCTCATGGGTGGTTGTGAGGAAGAAGTGAGTGAGTGCCAGTGAAGGCACCAGGCACACATAGGAAGTGTTCTCAGGTGTGGACGGATACTCCAGCTACTGTCACCCAGGACTGTTACAGAGGAGGCACCATGGGCCTATTTTACAGATGGGCTCATCGCAGCAACAGCTAATGGCTGTTAACATCCCTGCACCTGGTGCCTGCTCGCATTTCTGCCCCCAGGAGGGCCTAGGCTTGGCCACCACCCCAGAGCCTGCACTGCCTGGGAAACGCAGTCACGAGAAGGTGTGAACACACACGGCTGCCCTCCTGGCATCCGTCCCTTCCTCCCTTCACATGCAGAACTCTGCTTCTGTCCTGCAGGCCCAGACCTGCCCCGGGGTGAAGCCAACCCTGCATTCATCCTCCTTCTCCAGAGATGACGTTAGGGGTGGGCATGTGACCCAGACCTGGTCACTGAGGTCTGAGGGACACTCTGCTCATGGGAGGGAACTGCTACCAAGAAGTATTCTTTTCTGCTGGGCTATTCCCCTTCTTCCTGATCTGAGTGCTGTCAGCGGAGCAAGTGATGTTTGGAGCTGAGGTAACCGTCTTGTCACCATGAAGCCAAAAGCTACTGACAAAAAGCCAACACAGCCCAGATTGATCAAAAGGAAAAAGCTCTTTGTTGACATCCTTGAGCATCTGACCAAGTGAGACCACCCCCCTCAAGGACAGGATTCAGCAAGCATTTCTGTGGAGGGAAAGATGGTAAATATTTAGGCTTAGTGAGCCAAGAGGCAAAATCAAGGATGCTATGTAAGTATTGCTTAAACAAGAGAGAAAATAAATTTCCACAAATGTTTATTGATAAAATTCAGAATAGAATAATCAAATGCAATCTTTATAACACACATCCAGTAATGAGAATAATGGCATTCTTTTTATCAGCGTGGAGGGGATAACCAATGACTTACTTGGGATTCAAAATTAGTCTTCCCTGTCATCAAAATGATTGCGAATGTTCGTCTATAAAAAGCACCCTTACCTCCCGGGCCAGGCAAAAACACGGTGCGTCAAATTGGCCGCAGGCTGTGGTTCAGCAAGCCCTGCTCTACAGCTTCTGGCTAGGTCAGAGCATTTCATGTCCTGATTGCTTGAGGCATTGCCGTTGGGTTTCTGGTACATGCTGCCCAGCACATACTGACGGGTGGAAGCACCTGCTATGTGCCAGGCACACGTCTCTCCTACGAGTCATGGCCATCTGAGTGCACCCCAGCCATCCCTGGAATCCTAGAGGCAGGGGTTGTGTCTTATTGGTCTCCAGAGCATCATCAGATGGATTGTGAGCCCCAATGACCGTGGTGTGAATAATATGAATGAATGGAAGGAGGAATATATAAATAAGCACGTTGGAAACTAAAACGTGCTGAGCTCAAATGTAGGTTGGGTTTTGGGAGGGGCACAGACAAGGGGTAGAAAAGTGTGCAGGTGGAGCAGGGATCAAAGAAACGGTAGCAGCCCCTGGCTCCTACAGGAATGAGGCACCGCCATGCTCCCTGCTGTCCCCCTGCCTCTCCGTCCTGCCACACAGACGTCAGGTGTCAGACCCGCCCACCCTGCGCAGCCATCCCCTGGGCTGAGAGCCTGGGACAGCCAGCGCCTCTCTCCCTTCCCTACAGACACTGAGCAACAAGGCTTTGGGCTCTGCCATTTTCTCCCTAAAAAATTGTGGTGAGAAACCAAATGGTTATCATTCTGCCAGCTGCAATTCCTTGCTGCGTTGTTTGGTAAGAGACAGAGGACGCGGCCCCAGGAGAGGAGTTCGCGGGAGGAGTGGGGAGAAACCATTTGGGGTGAACAGGCTTCACAGTTTCAGCCCAGGTTCCGCAGGGAGACTGGATTAAAGGATCATTTCAAATGAATTTTGCCACCAGAGTAAGAGTTGTTTCCCCAAAATGCTTTACTTTGACAGTTGGTTTCAAGAGATCTGACAGATTTCATTTCTCCAGCAGACAGAGATGGAGGCATTGACCAAAGCCCTTCCACCAGGAGCGCTCTTAGCCGTCGACGCAGTTGTTTCATCAGTCAAGTGAGTGAGTGGCCCAGTTCTTCCCTTTCCTTCCCTCTGCCCTGCATGCACTGGGCGGGGCGGGGCGGGGCAAGGCAGGGGAGGGCGCTGGAGAGATGACCGTGTGCAGGGAGGGGACTGACAGGGTGAGCCTGCAGGCAGGGAGACCCCAGGAGGCTGCTGGGTGTCCGGGGAGACATGGCCAGGAGCAGACAAGGCACAGGCTAGGGGAGGGGAGGGAGCAAAGAGGTGGAGAGTGGAGGGGGTCTTTGAGCCTGAAGGCCCAGGAGACTTAATAGGAACAGAGCTGGGACAGAACAGGTTTGGGGAGGGTGTCGGGGATAGGGACATGGGGAGGCGGCCCCATTTTCTGGTCACCAGAGTAGCCTCTAATGAGCTGGGAGCCCTGGTCCCCTTCTGCAAGCGCTTAGGGGTCCCAGGGAGAAGCCAAGAGGAGGGAACCCCAGCCAGTGACAAACTCTGCCCGGATCAGTTGCTGTCCTCATTAGCAGTAATTAGTTGTTGAATACACTGTCACCCTGGGCATGACGCACCTGGATAAACACTCTCAGGGGGCCGGGGAGGACCCCAAAGGTCAAAGGAGAGCCCTGCCCTTTCCCCGGGACCCTCTGGGCAGACCGGGGCCGCCCACCCACAGAACTTTGGGGTCAGGCAAACCGGAGCCCCTGTTCTGGTTGCAGCGGGTCACTAGTTCTGTCTCTGAGCTTCCCCTAGCTGAGCCTTTCTCATCTGCAAAATAGGCTTATGCCAGCAGCTCTCTCAGAGCTGTGGTGAGAAGTGAGTGAGAAACCGTGCCCCAGAGGCCGCCTGACCTGTGAGCAGTAGCCAGAGAAACAGTCTCCTTCTAGTCCTTCCTCATTCCCTCTCCCCACCAGCCCCCCTCCTTCCCTGATTCCAGGACAGGAGTCAGTATGACAACAGTAACCAGCCCTCCTGAGCCCCCCGCCCGGCCCTGTGCTAAGCTCTCCATACCCACTCTCTCACTCATCTTATTAGACTGCTATAGGCTCTGCTATTGGTCCCAATTTACAGATGAGGACATTGAGGCCCAGAGAGTAACGTGAAAAGTCTCAGAGCTATAAGGGAACAGATCCAAGTCACAAACCAAGTCTGACTGACGACAAACATGCATGCTTTTCCCCACATGCCTGTCCCAGGCATCCCACCGGGCTCAGGTCTGTCTTTCTTTGCAAGTTGGGGCTGGTGACCTTCCGAGGTCGTGACAATCATCACTAATGACTGAGCAAGGCCTAGGGGGCACCAAGGCCAGTAAGTAGACGAATCCCATAGAATCCACACCCAGGGCTCCCTGTTCCCAAACCCACATGAAGGAGGCTTCCCCCTCCCTTCCTTGTTCTGAGCCTGCACTGGGACCAAAAGGCCCCGCTGAGGGGACGGGGCTGCAGGGACAGGGGCCAAAGTGGGGCCTGTAGGGAGGGCAGCCAGCACAGCCAGCCCCCAGGTCTCTGGAGATCTCCCAAGTTCAGGATCGCAGACTGCAATCCTTTGCAAAGCCAGAGCTGGAGGGGAGGAGGCGCTCACTTTCCCTCCATCCCTCTCCCTGCACCCCTCCCCAGGCATCTGCAGGGCTGCGCATGTGCATCAGGAGCAGCTACGTCTTCAAGGGCCGGGACAAACCCCACACAGATGGATTTTCTGAGCCTCATTATCTTTCCCTCTCAGGGTCCCAGGCCACGCCAATTACTTCCTGCCACCGCCTGGTGCAGGTGGGCGGCAAGGCTGCTAGCTGTTTTAGGAGCTTATGGCTCCGTCCCCTCCCCCTGGAAATCAATGGAAACCCAGTTGTTAAATCCGCCTCGAATCCAGCGGCTCGTGAATCAAAGGCCTCTTGTGGGCTCAGGCAGACCTGGTTTCTGTGCGGGGTCCGGGCAGCCGCAGGACCCACTGGGGACAGGCCCAGAGAGCACGGCAGTGGAAAAGCCCCAACCAGGTGACCAGCCTGCCAAGGAAAATGCCAGGGGAGCCTGCAGGGAGAGAGCCAGCTGGTCCCAGAGCTTCACCCTCAGGCAGGTCTCTTTCCTCAGAAACAAGCACCCGTCAAGCACGGGCTCTAGAGAGCACCCCTGCCCTGAGGTTGCCCAGGACTTTGCCTCCAAGTCCCATTGCTTTGCAAAGCAGGAGGGCTTAAAGCTGTGCCGCCTCAAGGGGGGTGGGGGGTGCCAGGAAGGGGGGATGAGTGGAGCTCATTTCCAGCTCCCCTTGCCTGTGGCATCTGCAGAGCTGTATGGAGCAGGCAGTGGGGGCTGAAGATTAGGCGCGCTCTATGCACTGGGCACACGCACCCCACTATCTAAGGCCTCTAGAGCAGTGGTTCTCAACCTTCTGGCCCTTTAAATACAGTTCCTCATGTTGTGGCCCAACCATAAAATTATTTTCGTTGCTACTTCATACCTGTAATGTCGCTGCAGTTATGAATCGTAATGTAAATATCTGATATGCAGGATGGTCTTAGGCGACCCCTGTGAAAGGGTCGTTCGACCGCCAAAGGGGTCTCGACCCACAGGTTGAGAACCGCTGCTCTAGAGAAACAGCGGAATTCTTCCCTGGCCCTCCTGCTCATCCATCCAACGGGATTCCCCATCTCTCCCCAGTTCCAGCTTCACCCTCCCACAGTCCCTCCAATACCGTCTGATCCAGCGGTCGCCAACTGGTCCGTGAGGTCCTTAATGTTGGCGACCGCTGGTCTGATCCAACCTCAACAAGACACAGGCTGCTCCTGTGTGGGAATTCTCGTGCGTCTAGTTCTGCAGGATACGTTCCTGGAGCCTGAACCCAGGTCCTTTGGGTTACATGGTCCGTGCCCTCATCACTAGGAAGTCCAACCCCACAGAGGTCAGAGGGGGCTACAGGGAGGCGGAGCCCAGCCTGGGAGCTCCCAGGCCCAGACACCAGGGAAGGCAGGAGCTCTGCCCGGGCTCCCTCAGCACCTCCCAGGACCAGCTGTGTGAGCACGTCCAGGGTGCGGAGCCGGCGGGGCCATCGCCAGTACTCCATGCCTCACAGCCCAAGCCGGTGTCGGCAAATTACTCCCAGTAAGAGGATTTGCCAAGGCAGCGGTCGCCAACTGGTCCGTGAGGTCCTTAATGTTGGCGACCGCTGGTCTGATCCAACCTCAACAAGACACAGGCTGCTCCTGTGTGGGAATTCTCGTGCGTCTAGTTCTGCAGGATACGTTCCTGGAGCCTGAACCCAGGTCCTTTGGGTTACAGGGTCCGTGCCCTCATCACTAGGAAGTCCAACCCCACAGAGGTCAGAGGGGGCTACAGGGAGGCGGAGCCCAGCCTGGGAGCTCCCAGGCCCAGACACCAGGGAAGGCAGGAGCTCTGCCCGGGCTCCCTCAGCGCCTCCCAGAGACCAGCTGTGTGAGCACGTCCAGGGTGCGGAGCCAGCGGGGCCATCGCGAGTACTCCATGCCTCACAGCCCAAGCCAGTGTCGGCAAATTACTCCCAGTAAGAGGATGTTTGCCAAGGGAATTAAAGAGGCAGTAAACAGTTAGAGTAATTAGACACGAACAGTAGACGTGCCAGGCTTCTCAACGCGGTTGCCAAAGCGCCTCCTCGTCCCCTCCCTTTCGCAGGGTGAGATGAGGCCACTGCGCTGTCCGGTTAAGCTGAAGAGGTGACAGCTTAGAGCTAGAGGATCAGACCACGTGTGCACAGGATAACCGAAAGGAAAATAACCAAGTGAGTCTTTCTGACCCGTGTTAAAGATATGCATTAAAACGTGCACCATCTCCCCACGAGCAGGGTGTCTTCCCAAGTGTCTTCCGTAAATGGTGGCAGGTACAGGCCAGCACCAGACCTGAGACCTGGTGGCCCGGGCACCCCTGCCGCTCAGGATGCGGGTCTCAGGAGGATGGGGGTGGGGAGGGCTAGGGACAGTCATTTAAAAATCTATAATAATAAAAGCGTAATATGCTAATTAGACTGGACATCCTTCCGGACGACCTTCGGGGCAAAGCCAGGGCTGCAAGGGAAGCCTGGGTCCCGGGTGCCTGCTGGCAGCTAAAGGAAAGCCTGGGTCCCAGGTGCCCGAGGGAAGCTGGTGCCGGCAGCTGGGGGAAGGAAGGCCTACTCTTGCACGAATTTCATGCATCGGGCCTCTAGTTTAAAAATAATATCAAAGTGCATTGGATTATTTTTATCTCCATTATAGCAACAATGCCCAGGCCCCCTCAGACAGAGCTGGTGGGAGTATAAACAGAGACAGTATGTTAGAAGGCAACTGGGCAATGCTGCTCAAAATGTAAACGCGTGCACCCTTGCACCCAGCGAGCCCACATCCAGGAATGTTCCTACAGAAACAGGCGCACAAATGCCGGGGAATGTTCACCCGGGACTGTTCTCAGAAGCACTGCTTGTGCGGGAGAAACCAGAAACCCCCAGATGTCCATCAGGAGGGGCCGCTAATAAATCACGGTCGTCCACACAATGGAATTAAATACGGGGTTTTTTTGAAATGAGGTAAATCTATAGCGCTGTCAGAGAGACATTTCCAAGACAAATGAGAGGGGGAAAGAAAGTGGAGAGACGGAATGGAAAGTATGATCGCACAAAAGAACTGCGGAAGTCAGAAAATGAGGCTGCCAGCTCTTCGCGGGGAGGCGGGGAGAGGCGGGGAGGAGTTTCACTCGCTACAGGGGCAGGAGGACTTACCTGACGGCTTCTGTTAACAGTTAGTCAGAAAAAAAGAAAACAGCACCAATAACAATACTCCTTTTTAAATTAAATAAAATCAGCGAACACTGGTAATAAAAGAAAATAAGTGGGGTTTTTTTCTTTCTAATATGCATCCTCAATACCCGAAGGTGTATTGTTAACATTTGGCTGCATGTCTTTCAGTATTTTTTAATCAGTTTTTCAGGCACAGCTGTTACGGGTCTGGATGTAGTATAACTTCACATCCTAGGCTTTTAAAAAGCTTAATAGTATAGCATTAAGCATGTCCCACCCAGTATGAGCGTAACGATGTTTCCACAGCCTGTGGAATATTCCGCATGGCTAGTTAACCGAACCCTCTCGTTGAGTTAACTTGTTTAGGTTGTTCTTTTTGTTTTTTTGTTTTTTCCTATTATAAGTAGCCCAGTGGTGAATATATTTATGGCTGAAGCTTTGGGGGAGAGGCATCTGGGAGTCTCCCAGCCTCGTTTAAAAACACAAAATATATATGTAACCAGTCTATTGACTGGGCTGAACTTGCTGGAGGCGCAAACAGAAATGATGTCATTTTCCCCCAACCCTGCCTTCAGCTGTGCTCCAGCTAAGGCCCACCTCGCCGCTGCCCCGGACACGCCCGGGGGATCCCACAGCGCTGCACCTGTCCGCTGGCCACACTGATCTGGCCACACGCCTGTTCCTGCTCCCTCTCAGGCCTGGATGGGGCTCAGGGACCCCAGCTGGGAAGCGGCACGGAGGTGGGGCTGAGGTCCTCTCACTCCCTCCCTTACCCTCCTGCCTCCACACCTGATTCAACAGCAGGACTGAAACTTCGGTGGGAGGCCAACAGGTGTCCTCGGGGCCTGAATCACCAGCACACGCTGGGACACACTACTTTCTATCCCTGGGAAGTTGGGGGGCCAGGGAGCAGCCAAGCTCAGGAGATGCAAAGACTAACCCAGGTCTGTCTTCTCTCTGGGCCTCCCTGTCCACACACGAGCAGCTCTGGGATCTTGAGGGCCCAGCCCTCGGCACGGATACTGGCTTCTCCACTGAGGCACGGCCAACAGAGGCACTTGAGGCACCCCCAGAGGCTCCCCAGTAGAGGAGTAGGGAGGAGAATTGACTGATGAATTAGCAGTCACCAAGCACCTACTGTGTGCCAGGCTCTGGGCGGGGCATGTCACATTGACTCCTCCCAGGCCCAGGGGGTACATTTGGGCACCTCCAGTGAGGAATCTGGGACTCAGGTCGAGGATGTGTCCAAAGTCACCCCTACTAAGTGGTGGGGCCCACATCCAAATGCGAAATGGCTCAAGGGGCATTTCTGAAGCAGAATCCACAGTCTCCATGGCCGTCTAGGACGGGATGGGAGCAGGGAAAAGACGTCCCTGCCCTTCTCCTGTGAAGCCAGCCCCAGGGCCTTCTTGGCCAACCCTGCCCTCGCTGCCACCTGGCTCACCACTCCTGACAGCTGGCCGCATCTCCGGCCCCATCTCTGGCCCCTCAGACGGAGCACTGGGCTTGGAGCCTATTGGCCAGGGCTGGGCCTCGCCTTAGCCCTCGGGGTTGCCTGCCAGTCCCGTCACCTCTCAGAGCATCAGTGTCCTCCTCGGCGAGATGGGGCGACAGTGTGCTGGGCCCACACTGCTGAGCACAGGAGTCATCGTGCACCAAGCCCACGCAGGCCCAGCCAGGCGCCGCTCCACACGCCGGCGCTTCCCGGCCCGCTCAGTGCCCCCGGGCGATGCTGGATTTTGCTCAACTTGGAGCATTCCACGCTGTGGCTCGCAGCTAGACTTTGATTAATGTTTGTTACACGAGTTAGTTCATTAATGGGCTTGAATTGTGGCCCTGCCAGTTATTAGCTCTGTGACCTGCAGCTCGGGGCCTGCCTGGCCCCCTTGTCGGAGACTCTATAAAACAGTCATTGCCTCCCGAAGCCTGGAGGGAAGCAGCAGGGGAAACCCTGCCCGGGAGGAGCCAGGTGCCCTGCGCTTCCCATGCCCCTGGCTGGATGGGTGTTCCTGACTCCTTGGCCAACAGGACTCGTTCATCAGTGGAGCCCGGGGCACCCTCAGAGGCGGAGGTGAGACTAGAAAGGAGTGAGGCGGGAGGAGGGGAGAGGCTGGGGTCTGAGAGCGGGCACTGCTGCCGGTGCCTGTCACTGAGCCCGCCACTGTGCCCACCACTGAGCCCGTCACTGTGCCCGGGGCTGTCCGCACACACCTCACTTCATAGCCCAGCAATCCTGGGAGGAGGGCGTCACCCCCTTACAGCGATGAGGACACTGAGGCTCTGAGTGGTCAGGCGACTTGTCCAAGGCCCCACAGCTAGTGAGGGCAGAGCGGGCACAGAGCCATCCCTCCCCCAGCGCTGATGGGGGCTGGCCCTGTGCCAGCCATGGGGACCGAGAAGCTGTCACTGCCCCCCAGGCCCCCAGTGTCACTGGAGGTTTGATTGGCATCTGCCAATTGGTTCCCACCCCAGACTGTGCCCGCCATGACCCCCGCCTGGACACCCTCCCTGGTCTGTGGCGGGTCCAGGCCTCTGAGTCCCCACTGCCC
>NW_005367431.1:645332-657657 GCF_000412655.1 Myotis brandtii | reverse complement strand
TTAACATTTGGCTGCATGTCTTTCAGTATTTTTTAATCAGTTTTTCAGGCACAGCTGTTACGGGTCTGGATGTAGTATAACTTCACATCCTAGGCTTTTAAAAAGCTTAATAGTATAGCATTAAGCATGTCCCACCCAGTATGAGCGTAACGATGTTTCCACAGCCTGTGGAATATTCCGCATGGCTAGTTAACCGAACCCTCTCGTTGAGTTAACTTGTTTAGGTTGTTCTTTTTGTTTTTTTGTTTTTTCCTATTATAAGTAGCCCAGTGGTGAATATATTTATGGCTGAAGCTTTGGGGGAGAGGCATCTGGGAGTCTCCCAGCGTCGTTTAAAAACACAAAATATATATGTAACCAGTCTATTGACTGGGCTGAACTTGCTGGAGGCGCAAACAGAAATGATGTCTTCCCCCAACGGAACAGAGAGGATCTCAGTGGGAAAGGTGAGCAGAGAAATCAGCCCAGTCCAGGTGGATGCTCACCAGGCTTTGGGTTCAACCCACTCCTCTGGTCATTTGCATATATTTGCATACCGTGGCTCCAGAGGCCTCAAGTATAGGTAATAAAATCAATTAATTAGTGCAACCAACCAGAGGGCACTGAGCTGCAGGACGCCCTCAGGCCACTGTAACACACAGGATTGATCTTGGACGTGATCCATTGCGTTGCCTCCCGAGTCAGCAGAGCCCACCCTGAACTGGGCCCAGCCCCACCAATGGTCCCTCCTTGTCCAAGAGTGAGACACCCAAGGGGAAAAGACTGTTCAATGTTCTGAAATAAAGAGCCTGCTATTTTGTGTTCTTACGCCATCATGCACCTCAATAAAGCCAGGGCTGTGGGTAACAGGACGGACAGCGGCCTCTGTTCTCTGCAAATGCCCCAGAGGCAGAGCTTCCTCCCGGCCCAGAGCTCCCGGTGCTCAGACACCCTCCCCAGAGGCGAGAGGCCGTCCTGGGACGAGGAGGGCAGGTGGCCTGGCCCGGGGCTCAGAGAAACCACCTAGAGCAGCGGTTCTCAACCTGTGGGTCACGACTCCTTTTGGGGGTCGAACGACCCTTTCACAGGGGTCGCCTAAGACCATTGGAAAACACATATATAATTACATATTGTTTTTGTGATTAATCACTATGCTTTAATTATGTTCAATTTGTAACAATGAAATTGGGGGTCACCACAACATGAGGAACTGTATTAAAGGGTCGCAGCATTAGGAAGGTTGAGAACCACTGACCTAGAGGCACAGGCTCCCCTCCAGACCCACTAATGGGCGGTTCCCAATTGAGCTGCATAGAAGAGAAGACCCTGGCAGCCACCTAGAGCTCCTGAGGCCACGAGACCCAAATGAAGCCACACCCTAGATCCTTACAGTTCCCAGCAACTTCCAGTTACATGGGAGTGGTCAGTGATTTTCTACCAGCCCCACAGCCAGAGTCACTTATTATTATTATTATTATTATTATTATTATTATTATTGATTTCAGAGAGGAAGGAAGAGGGAGAGAGAGATAGAAACATCAATGATGAGAGAGAATCATTGATCGGCTGCCTACTGCATGCCCCACACTGGGGATCAAGCCTGCAACCTGGGCATGTGCCCTTGACCGGAATCGAACCTGGGACCCTTCAGTCCGCAGGCTGACGCTTTATCCACTGAGCCAAACAGGCTAGGGCCAGAGTCACTTCTGAGGCCCAGACAGTCTGCCCACAAGTTGGAGAAAGGCGGCCGGCAGCAGGCTTGGGCATGCCAGGATGCCTGGAGGAATTAAGGTATTGAAGAGTGGAGGAACCAGGGAACCGATGCCTGAACAAATGGATGAATGCGGAGAATGGGTGAGAGCAAGAATGAATGAATGCACTGAGCAAACGACAGTATGAATGACTGGATGGCAGGAAGCGAGTCAGCCTGTGTGAACAGGGTTAGAGATCATACTGGGTTATTCCCATCATCCTTTCCTCATAGGAGAGAAAACTGAGGCACAGAGAGGTCAGCAACTTGCCCAAGGTCACACAGCTAGCGTGAGGCAACACTGGGACTCCAATTAGGTAGTCTGGCCACAGGGCCTACACCTCCAGCTCTGCCCTGGGGTAGTACTATGGCCGAGGCTCATCAGAACTGGACCTTCCCACCCTTCCTACTGCACCCCACTCCACCTCTAGTTGACACTAAAAACAACTTCACAAAATCCAGAACCCACATCATTGTTGTTGACTGGGATGGGCTGGGAGCAGAGCTTGCCTTTTCTGTGATTGTTTCCAGTGGTTGCCCAAATTTCTGCGTCTGCAGAGCTGGAGAGGTAGCATGAGGGCTGGACAGACAGGTGGCACCAAAGGGAGGGGCCAGCGTCATTACCAGGAGGTGTCATGGCCTACGCCTTCTGCAGCCCCATAGCCTTCAAAAGTCATTGTCTCAGCCAGGAGATAGTTTAGTGTGTGTCTTGGTCTCGATGTTATTTTTTCTACCCATTCAGCTCTTTGAGGTGGATGGGGAAAGACAAGGAGTAGAGCCAGGAAGAGAGGGGTGGGTGGGTCACTTGGGGACAGTTTTAGGCTCAACATCAGCAGCCAAATCTACTCAACAGTGAGACAAGTTGCCCTGTCAGGTGATAAGCTCACTGTCCCTAGAAGTGTTCGAGTTATTACAGGACAGCGAAGAGAAGGAAGAAGTGGGACTCAGGTCATGGCTTGTGCTAATACTCAGATTCCAAGATTTCTATTTCAACTCTAAGTTTCTCTGAATGAGTCTATGCTATTTCAACTCTTTTGCAGAGATTCCTAAATCCTAAGACTCGGTGGGCCTGCGAGCCTGCGAATGCACCTGTGAGCCATCATTCTGGGATTCTGTGCGAAGACAAGATGCTCAGATCCCGAAACTCAAAGATTCTATAAAATGCTCTTAGACTCTGTAAAAGCTGCCCTACTTCCAAGGCTCTGCGCATCTCAGATGCTATGAATGGTGCTGGCTTAGTCACAATTGCTCCAGCTGCGTGACGGAGTGAAGGTTGGAGGCCCTGAGCTTCTTCCCTTTCGGCATCTTTAGAAGGAGGTTATTCAGCCGTTTATCTCCAGGGACCTCTCAGCATTAAAAAGTGGAGATCCTGGGGGTTCCCATCCCATTCTCCCGTCTCTCTGCTCCTCGCCTGGCTCGCCCCCGTCTCTCCCTTCAAGAATCCAGAGTCGGGAGGGTTGACCAAACATTCCAGAAGCCTGCACCCCCTGCCCCCTTCACTTGACCCTGGTTAATCTGCCTGCAGAGATGGACTCGCCCCTTGTCCTTGACAATCTGCTTTCTTTTTGGATTCTCCCAAACACACTTCCCCTGTAGACCATTCCCCGGCTTAGAGAAACCGCCACCATCCTACCCCCACCCCACCCCCACCCCACCCCTTCTCTCCTCCTGCACCCTCAGCCCCAGACTCCAGGCGGGGGAGTGTGGGCTGCACCCCGGCTGCTCCACGTTGGGACCTGCTCGGTGAGATGGTGGCCACCAGTTGGAAGGTCACCACAAGGACCCCTGCACCACCCAAACGTCTTGAGTGAGTGAACTGGGTCTTGAAGGCCCAGGTAACGAAAACCATTAGAAAAAGCCCTGCGGACACGTGGTCCCAGCTGCACACTCGGGGATTTTTCCTTTAGTGTTAATTATGACAATAGCAGGGACAGTAGTGGAACTTTCTCGTGTGTCTCCCTCAGCATAAGCAGCTTGGGGGGGGGAGCCAGGAGCCCACTTTCATGTCAGCCCTGTGTGTTCTTCCTGACCCACTCGCCCTGCTCATCATGGAGGTCCTCTCCTATGTTGTGTTTAATCCGGTGGCTCTCGGTGGGCTCTGAGCAAGGGCTGTCCTTCCGGCTCAGTTTGGTTTCTCTGGAAAGGAACTGGGCCCCGTGGAGGGGACAAATGGATACCGGGCCGGTGGGGAGGGAGGGGCTGGAATTCTAGAGAAGACCAAGTCTACAGCATGCCCTCCAGGATGTCCCAGGGAAGCCCCTCCCCTCCCACCTTGACCCCAGCAGGAAGGTTGGAGTCCCCAACACCCCTGCCCCCTGCATCAGAGAACAATCCGAAACCCAGAGCCCGGGCGACTTGGCTGTGGAGAGAGGAACAGGGTGATGGGCTCAGCCCTGGGCAGCCTGGAGCAAGGCCTGCGTGTGAGAGGAGGGTGTCGCTCGGGCAGAGGATTCCCCCTGCTTCCTGTGGCCTCAGGCCCAGCGGCTGGACCATCTCTGCAGCTGCTGCCCAGATGCCCTGGCCGCATGTGAACAGAGGGGAGCTCACACCCAGACAGGACAGGCCTTTGGCTCAAGAACCAGACAGTGGCCAGCCGGCTGCCTCCACGTGGGAAGAGGCCTTGTGAAGCCGGAGCCACCAGGGGACAGATCAGAGCTGAGCAGCCCCATTCCCCCACTGGCCTGGTTTCCACTCCGTGCCCAGGAGCTGAGGTGGCTGCTTTAGGACACACAGACAGAGGAGGGCACACAGGAGCTGGGACAGGACTAAGAAGAGATACTAGGGTCTGAGGCCTGGGAGGTGGGAGGAGGAGGAAGATTGTGTTTAAAACCTGCCCCTCACCAAGCCCTGTGCTGGTGAGTCACACACACACTTTGTCTCTAATCCTCACAACAGCCCAGGGATCCTGTGTTAATTTCTCCACTTTTCAGATGAGAAAACAGTGTCACGGGTGAAGTACACACCCGTCACCCAGGTCTGTCTGGCTCCAAAGTATATGGTTTTCCTTCAGCCACAACCAACGTCGATGGGAAATAAGCAACAGTGGCAGCTCCATCAGGCACGGAGCACAGGAGGGCCCGGAAGCAGGCTCAGACCCTGGCATGCTCACTCTCCGACTTGTGACCTTGGGCCTCTCTCACCTTCAGTTGCTCATCTGAGGAGGAAAGGAAGGCTCGGGGAGTGCAGTGACGCCCAGGGCCCCTCAGCCGCAGGCAGAGCCAGGCTGGACCCTGGGGACCTCACTTGGGGCCTCGTCAGCGTCTCCCCAGCTCCGGCCGCTCGCCCGTCCTCCCCTGTTTCCTGCCATCGCCACCCTCCACCTGCACGATTTTGACATTGACCTGAAATGGGCTCCCTTTTCAAGTCGCCTCACCCTGAGCAAGAATTTCCATGAAATCCAGGGTTCAACACTGTGGGGTTTTTCCGATGCCCATTAAAATGCATGCCCGCCTGGTAAAATAGGAAATCCTAATGTCTGTTCGTGCACAGTGTGGTCACCTCTCAGACCCCCCGTGAGGACGTCCCACTCCCCTGAGAGGCCGGGCCTGCTGCTGGGGAGGCAGGGGGAGGGGAGGCGGTGGCATCTGGGAGTGGATGTGGCCTGGCCTCTCCCAGCCCAGCCCAGCCCCGCCCAGGACGGTGGAGTTTCTCTTCCTGGGGAGGCCCCACTCTCCCCGCTGCCCCCAGGCCGGGCCTCAGCCAAGGAAACTGTGGCAGCAGGAGGGGCTGGGCTTGTCCCGGACCCTGTGAGCACAGGCCCCGTGGGGAAGGGATCAAAAGGCGGCGCTGTGAGCACAGGCCCCATGGGGAAGGGATCAAAAGGCGGCAATGGCCCCATGGCCCCTGAGCATCAGGTGCATGTTGGGGTGCACACCGCATGCACTGCCCACCCCTCCTGGCTCTGGAGGAAGCGTAGGCTTGGGCAGTATTCTGGGCTCTGAACCACCCACAGGAGAGAGGCTGGGAGGCACTTGCTGTCCTCGGTCCAAGGGCTCCTGCCAGGAATGAAGGCAGGAAACTGCAAGGGAAAACCTGATACCAAGAAGAGGGAAAAATAATTTTTCAGTTGTGGCCACATGCCCACGCAGCAGCCATGCCAACCGTCGGGGGAGGTAGGGAGACAGTTTGTAGTATATACTAGTACACAGTACATATAGTACATTGTACATACTTACATATAATGCTCTTATGCTATATAAGTATTATGATATATAAATAAAAATATAATAATACTAGAGGGTGCACGAAATTCATGCACGGGGGGTGGGGGGGGTCCCCTCAGCCCAACCTGCACCCTCTCCAGTCCAGGAGCTGTCAGGGGATGTCTTACAGATGGCTTAGGCCACTCCCCATGGTTCTCTGCTCTCTGCGGGGCCTGGCTGCTTTGCCACCGTCGTGGCAACGAAGCCCCCATGCCCCGCTGTCCACTCTCTGTCTGCGGGACCTGGGGGTTTCTCCACTGCTGCCACTCGAACAAAGCCCCCATGCCCCGCTGTCCACTCTCAGCGGCGGGCTGAAAGGACTGGGGGACTCAGGCGGGGCTGAGGGGACTGGGTGTCGCCATCTTGTGGCTATGCGTACCACCATCTTTGTGACAGCATCAGGATCAATTTGCATGTTACCTCTTTATTAGATAGGATAACCAGATAAATAATATATATAAATATATCCTATATAATAAAATCTTAATATGCTAAGTGTCCAGTCGACTGGTTGGCTGTTCAACCAATCAAATCGTAATATGCTAATGATATGCTAAGGCCGCACAATCACTCGCTATGACATGCCCTGACCACCAGGGGGCAGACAGTTGACTGGTAGGTTAGCTTGCTGGGGTCCAGCTGATCGGGACTGAGCGAGATGGGCTGGACATGCCCTGGAGCCCTCCCACGGTCCCTCTCTGGCTGGCCAGCCTCCCGTGTCCCTCCCTGGCCCGATTGTGCACTGGTGGGGTCCCTCAGCCTAGCCTGTGCCCTCTCACAATCCAGGACCCCTCAGGGGATATCAGAGGGCTGGTTCCAGCCAATCCCACAGGCCAGGCTGAGGGACCCCACTGGTGCACGAATTCATGCACTGGGCCTCTAGTTATTATATAATGATATATTTATAGTATATTATAAACTATAAGTAGTACTTTATAAATATAAACCTATGAATGGCTAACATATATCAGTGCTTACTATGAGTATGGCATCGTCCTCACAGTGTTAGCCTCATTCATTCTTCACACGCACTTTGGGAGGAAGGACTACCCCCATTTTAAAGGCTGGATAGAGTGAGGCTCAGCAGAAGGGCTTTGGGTCCGGCCAATTGGGACTGGGCAAGATGGGCTGGACATGCCCTGGAGCCCTCCCATGGTCCCTCCCCAGCTGGTCAACCTCCTGCATCCCTCCCCGGCCCCGATTGTGCACTGGTGGGGTCCCTCAGCCTGGCCTGCACCCTCTCACAATCCAGGACCCCTCAGGGGATATCAGAGGGCTGGTTCCAGCCAATCCCACAGGCCAGGCTGAGGGACCCCACTGGTGCACGAATTCATGCACTGGGCCTCTAGTTATTATATAATGATATATTTATAGTATATTATAAACTATAAGTAGTACTTTATAAGTATAAACCTATGAATGGCTAACATATATCAGTGCTTACTATGAGTATGGCATCGTCCTCACAGTGTTAGCCTCATTCATTCTTCACACGCACTTTGGGAGGAAGGACTACCCCCATTTTAAAGGCTGGATAGAGTGAGGCTCAGCAGAAGGGCTTTGAAGAGACAAGTCAAGGCTCTGGGACTTGAACCCAAGCCTGTGTGCCCCACATGGCCCCAGACCTTTCCTTCCTCTGGGGAAGAACCCTTGGTGCCCTGGTGCTCTTGGGGTTCATAAGCTAGTGTCCTGGCCCTGCCTCTAGACCCTCCAGCTTGGCCACATTCCTTATGTCCCCTCTACAGTGTGGGCTGGGGGACAAGGGAGGGGCACGTTCTGACCTGTTTGCAGGTTTCCATGAGGGAAGCAAGGAGGGTTCTTGATCCAGAGGAGCTGCTGCCTCCTCCTTGAGCCCTGGTGGGAGCCCTGTGACTGAGGTGGCACCTACGCCCAAACCCTGGTGAAGATGCTGTCCCATCTGGGGCACCGATGGGCACTCGCCCTGCGCTGGGCACTTACACAGTCTCCTTTCGGTCTCCACGCCCCAGCGAGGAGGGACTTGTTCTCCCCATTTCCTAGGTGAGCAAACTGAGACCCAGAGGGGCAGTCGGGTGCCCGCAGTCACACAGCACGTCAGGGACAGTGCCGGGACTCGCCCAGCCCTTTGGATTGTGGAGTTTGTGTTCTCTCCAGGGTGTTTGAGGGGCCTTCCTGGGGCCCCCAAGTCACCTCTACTTTGGAGTCCCCAATGCCTCCTTGCCTCACCAGGATGCATTTATCTGGACTCAGAAATAATTCTATCCTAATTTGGAGACAAAGGACTCAGCCATTTGCCCGTAGAAACAAGAGAGGAAGGGGACAGTAAGATACTACTTTCCTGGGCGCTCCTACTTAGCCCCCCACCCATCTCAAACATTCAGGTCTGAGCGGCACCCCCTATCCAACAAGACCACTGGTCCTGGGAGACCAGCCCTGCACCCAGCCCAGGCTCCTCACGGGCACCTGGGGAGGGACGGAGAGTGTGGCTGGGGTGGGGAGATAGCAACCACCTCTGTGGAGACCCACACCCTGGCCTGTCCTTGGAGAGAGGTGGCTGCCCGCCCCCCTCCCGCCTTGGGAATCTCTGTGGGCGGGAGGGAGGGGACAATTTAAAGGGATTAGATTAGGTGCTGCAAGGGAAGGAAATTAACCCAGCTCAGTGACAATGGCTGAACCCCATCCCCCAGCTGGGCTCAGCCACCCCATTCCTGGGCCAATGGTGCCATCGTGTGGTCAGATTCCTCCATAGCAGCTCAGGCCTGCGACTCCAGCCCCACTAAGAAAAAAGATTGTTTAACTCCGAGGTCCAAGAAGTCCTTGGGATCATCTATTCCAGTGTCAGAAGACCATTTCCCGGACAGAGAACTGGGTCACCCAGGTGGCGGCAATGGGCGAATGGGAAGAGTAGGACATTTGGGGTCTAACAGGCCAGGGCAATAGCCAGACCATACAACCTAGGGTGTCCAACTAAGTTTGAATTTTATCTCCGTGACAATAAGGAGCCAGAGATGGTTCTTGAGCAGGGGTGTGACCTGGGCAGAGGCTCACCGTGGACCATCACTCTGGGACCAATGTGCATAATGGGTTAAAGAACAGGCAGGAAGGCCGGTGAACCTGCTATCGTCCCAAACTGTGGGAAAAGGGCTAGAATTCCTTTCAACAGAATGTCTGAAGCTCAGAGAGGCAAGGTTCTGGAAAGAAGCCTGGCTTTAGAGCCAGGATTGCAGGGTTCGAATCCCAGCCCAGCCTCTTGCTGGCTGTGCCACTGGCTGCCTTGGTTTCCCCTTTTGTGAAACCGACTTGTCAAATGAATCGCTGAGGAGTCTGAATTCGAAATGGTACCTTTCTATTCCCTAGCACCTAAAGGATGATCCAAAAATGGTAACACAACAGGTGACCTCAATCTGATTCGGACCCCAAATACTCAAAGGTTGCCATGTCCCCATGAGCAGACCTGGTCTGTCCCATGTCAATATGCCCACCTGAGCTCTGGTGGCCGAGCCTCCAGCCGCAGCAGCTCTGAGAGGAGGCAGGCCCAGCCCCAGGCAGCAGGAGGCCTCCAGCAGCGCCTGTCTCTTCCCTATTAATTGCATTTGCATCTGGAACAGATGGCATGCTGGGACTCCCCCTGCACCCCATTTTTCACAGAGCACCGGTCTACGAGAAAACCGTGTAATTAAAAGGGGAGAATGCAGAACAATTCCCTTAGTGGACCTTGCCATCTTCCCTTGCTTGTAAATCCATTAATGAACTATAATTGCAAAGACAAACCTCTTATTGAAACCTGGTAACCAATTCACTGTGGGGCCAAGAGACTCCCATTGTTATCCAAGACGTAAGGAAAGGAAAAAATCCTAATTAGCCTAGTCCTGTTTATCTATATTTTTTAAAATAATAAATAAAAACCAACAAAAATATTGGTTACAAAGTCATGCGCCGTCTGCAGTAAACCGGCTGCCCCGGGGAGATGCCGGCTCGCCTGCTGCTGGGATTTGCTTATGACCTTCTACTAATCCAGCCGAGCAGGGAGACGAGGGAGTGGGGTGGAGAGGGTGGATTGCGGGGGGACTCGGAGTAGCTGTGGGGAGAATTATGATGAGTTAGCGCAGGCGTCTGGGCCTGAAAGACCCTCAGATGCGGCTCCACCTTCCTCGGAGCCTGGCAACGCGACCCTGGAAGAGCTGGCTCCTCTCCCCAGACACAGGGACCAGGGGGATCCTGGGTCTAGTCCAGGCAGGGCTTCCAGCCAATCCTGACCCCACCCTGGGGTCACCTGTGGGTCCTGTCCACCAGCGCCCAGGCGCTGGCATCTGATAACAACCCCTCCTCCTCCTTGAGGAACCGCTGCTGAGCCTTCTCAGTCCTCGGGGTCTTGTGCCCTGATCCCAGCCTGGACGGGCACAGGACCCGCTGACCCAGGAGGCTGAATTCTGTGAACTCAGAGCTGGCGGGCTGAGTGTGGGGCTGGGGGCCATCCAGGGGGCCTGCCTGGGTGTGAGGTCCTGGTGGAGACCAGAGGCAAGAGGACAGGGAGACCGAGGGCTGACGACATTGCTGAGCCCAGCACCTCCTCCAGCACCTTCATGGGGTCCCATCAGCCCTGTTCTGTGCCTGAGCTGGTTGGTGTGAACTTCCTGTCACTTTGACCAAGAGCCCAAACTCGCCCGTTCTGGCCCAGGTGCCTGGGGTCCAATCCCCTGGTGGCTGCTTTCGCTGCTTCTCCCACCAGCTGCCGTGCACTCTCCCGCTGGAGCAGCCCTCCCCTCACCATATGGCAATCCTGGGCCCAGGCCCCCTCCGTTTGTTGCTCTCATGGACCATCCTGAGGCTCAGCCCCAGGACCCCAGGTCCCACCCACCTCAGCTCAGCCTGGACTGGGGACTGAGCTGGGCCTGACAGGTCAGGGGACACAGCAGCAGCTCCCCGTCCACCAGTTCTAAGCTTCTGGGCTGTGGCCTCTGGCAGCCTATGTTCCGTGGGCCCCTCCCTGGCCCCCACTTGCTGGGTGGGGCTCTCACTCCCTGCCCAGCCCCTACCTGCCCCCCTTTGGGGTTCAACCCTGCCCCTCTGCCCTCGGGCACCTGGGTGCAGCTCCAGGCTCCTCCAGGACCTGGTGCACCCTCTGCTGAACTGTGAGCCTGATCACTGCCAGGAGGAGGGGGAAGAGAGAGGCCACTGGGATCTGCTGAGCACCTACTGTGTGCCCGGGGCTGGACATTCATGATCACAGGCAGCAACACTGGGTTCCTGCTGTGGTTGAGAAAGGCCTTAGCGTTAGGTAAGCCTAGGAATCCGGCTCCTCACCTACTCGGGCAGCCCCAGCACTGGGACATGGGTGACACTGCTGCTAATGCAGAGGGTCCCTGGCAGGATTCACCAGGGCCTCAGCACCACCTTCGGTTTCTCAACTCTCCCTGCCAGTAAGGACTTGATGCCAGCCAGGGACTCGCTGCTCCACCCCAACAGCGGCCGGCCATCCTGCGCAGGACCCGCAGGGCCAGCCTCAGTCACCGCACCTTCCTCGGCTGTGACATGGATGGGGGACCCTGCCCATCCCCGCCGAGGCCTCTGCACAGCCTGCCTCACACCCCATCCGAGTGCTTGTGGGAAAACATGGGCCCCATTTATCTTTTCTTAATTTCTATTTGTTGATGAGAGAGAGAGAGAGAGAGAGAGAGAGAGAGAGAGAGAGAGGGGGCCTCGCAGCCAGCTCTCTGAAAGCCACAGTCACCTGAGTGGGCCATGCTGGAGGCTCCCACCTGGCTGAGACCCAAACAATTGCCAGTGTGGGTGGGCGCTGGGCCCAGCCAACCCACAGACCCGCGACAATAGCAGAGGGCTGCTTTGAGCCACCGGGTTTGGGGGCGGTTGGTTACCCAGCAGCAGATAACTGCAACACCCCTGGACTGGAGAGCTATGGGCAACCAGCAAATGCTGCTTTTCTCTTTCCCAAGGATGGTCGCCCCCGTCTCTATGCGCCTGGAAGAAGATATAGGCCTCCCGGCTCCAGGGCCAGCGGCCAGGTAGCTGGCATCCCCATGTCAAACCCATTGACCAGTCAGCTGGGTCCCGGAGGCAGGTGCTGTGGGGGTGGGGTGGGGAATAACCTCAGAAGAAGGGGAGTGTGGGCTGAGCAATTGCCACAGGGTGTGCGACAGGAGCCTCCTTGGACAGAAGAACACCCCCTAGCCCAGGGCCAGGCACAGAGATACGGCTCAGCGAAAGGTGTGCGTGGTGGTGGGGGTCCTGTCCCAGGGCGGCCCGTGAGGTGGGGTGCTGTGCGGCCCCGTGGTGGGGTGCTCTGTGTGATGTGACTCCTGGGTGTTGCTGGGGGTTATTCTGCCTCCTGACTGCCTCTAAGGAAGGCCTCCAGGATGCTCTGAGCTTCCTGTGAATCTGGTAGCAGCACTAAAAA
>NW_005367431.1:631249-644744 GCF_000412655.1 Myotis brandtii | reverse complement strand
GTGTAAGTGTGCATGAATGAATGAACGAACGAACGAACGAACGAACGAACGAAGGAGTTTGATCGGGAGCCACTGCCCTTCTCTGTGCCCTTCTTTTGCTGCCCTGGAGTCCTGGATGCAAGTCCTGTCTCTCCAACAGACCCAGTGCTGAGCAAGTCATTTCCTCCTCAGACACTCAGCTTTCCCATCTGTGAGATGGGGTGACTCGAGTCTGTCCTGGGTAGGGTTACCGGGAGGATGAAATGAGCATGGAAATGAATGTGTCACTGAAAAGGCAAGACAAATGTGAGCGGGTTACGGGTTTTAGAGCAGTCGCTGTCATCACCGTTACCACCTCTGTCATCATCTGCCATCACCCCATCACCAGCCATCCTTCCTCCTGCTCCCCAAATAACCACACTGCCTCTGGCCCACTCGGCCCTTAAGTTAAATCACATTTAATTGTTTTTCAAAAAGGAATGGAGAAGTCAGAAGAGATTCACAGCACTCACAGTCAGGGAGGGGTAACTAACAACAGGAATATATTAAGCTTTTGGTTAAAAAATGCAAACGCAGTCCCAGTTACACTTGCCCTTGTGTTCTCACTCATGCATTGCTCCCAGACACACACACACACACACACGCCCCAAACTCCTGCGCTCCCAGCACTCACACACACACCCCCTGGCAGGGCTCCAAGGCTGGTGGACGAGGGAGAGGCCTGCTGCCATCCCAGGGGCCTGCCCCTCCCAAACCCCCCTCGCTAAGTGACAAAGCTAGACTACACTCGGGGCTCTAGGGGACACGCCCAGACTCTGTGGGCCGAGTGGGGCGGGGAGATGGAGAAGCCACAGCAGGGACAAGCGGCCTTAGACGATCCTGTTCTCCATGACGGCCAGCCGCTTACTCACAGCTTCCAGTGGGCAGAGTCAAGGAGCGGTGCACGGGGACCAGCGTGGGGCAGTCACGTGGGACCCGAACTGCAGACCCCCACTTCCTGTTCCTGCAGAGTCCCCCTCTTCCAGCACTTTCTCTCACCCCCCAGAATTTATCATCCACTGACCTCAGCATGGTGCTCTCCAAACACAGTCAGAACCATGAGCCCCGCATGCCTAGCTGCAGGCTGAGGCCTGCTCTAGTCCTGACCCAGCCAGGGGAGCTGCTCAAGGCCCAGCCCATCTGAGTGGGAGCTGGTGTTGGTCACGTCACCCAGAGCCTGAGAAGTGGGTGTCCCCGGGCACCGTGTTTTCCTGAGTGTGCCCAGGGCTCCATGTGTGTGTCCGTCTCTAGATCCTGACCTCTGCCTCAGTTTCTCTGTCTACCCTCTAGGACCCTCTGCTTCTGATAGGGTCAGTATCAAAGCTGGAGTCAACCCTTCTGGCGAAAATTGAGCCTGCCTTCAGCAGGGAGCAGGCAAGGAGGAGCCCCCCCCAACCCCACCACAGCTCCCCTCCCCACCGTGCCTGGCCTCTGCCCCGCCTCCTGTCCCCGCCCCTCCCCTTCCCTGCATCAGCCTCTGGGAAGGATATGTTTCCTGGTCAAGGCCTGCAGCAGCCCCTCCACTTTGGCCTGGAACTTCACAATGGACTCACATTCGCACGGATCTTCCTCTAGAATGGACAGGAAGTAGAGAAAGACAAGGGGGTGTGAGGGGTTGCCAGGCAGGGAGGTGGGGTAGTCACTGCCCAGGGCCAGGACTAGGGAGTCTTGGGGGAATGTGTGGCCCAGGACATCTGAGGGGGCAGAGATACTTAGAATTCCGGAGACAGAGCCCCCAGGAGCGATGGAGGGCGACCCCTGCATGTCTTCCTGACCCCCCAGAGCCCTGATAAAGAACTCCAATAACAGCAGCACTGCGCTGAGCACCTACTGTGTGCAGGACACTGCTGTCAGGGGCCTTTATGTCATCGTGGTGACTCCTCACCCCAATCCTTTGTGTTTAAAATCATGAACCTCATGTACAAATGAGGAACCCGAGACGTGAAACAGCTTGTCCATGGTCAACAGGTAGTGAATGTCAGAGCAAAGATGCAGCGCAGGCACTTCTGGCTCTGGGGCCCACACTGCCCCTGGGGACCAGCTGGCAAGGTCACCAGGCAGGGTCAGGGGAGGTGGCAGGATTCAAACCCCAGCTCCTCCAGTTATTAACAATTTTTCTATCCCTCTGGCCTTGGTTTTCCTATCAGTAAAGTGGGGATAAAAATATTCCTACCGAATAGAATTGAATGATTTAATATCTGGAGAGCACGGAGGACAGTGTCACTCATGTGACGAGCATTCAATAAACATATGTTTGCTGGTAGGAAGAGTTAGACTGGCCAGCCCACCTCCTGGTTCTGCCAGTTCTTGGTGCCGCCCCAGCTCCTGCTTTTCCCCACCCACACCCAGTTCCAGGGTGGCCCCATGCCCACCCAGAGCCCACCTGCCCCTCCCCTCCATGCCAGCGCTGGCCTCACTCACCCACGCAGATCTTCTTCTGCAGCTTCATGCCAATCTGGTTGATGGTCTTGAAGTCCGCCGTGTAGAAGTAGTGCTCTGCCACGGGCTCCGAGGCGATCTCCCTCAGCTCGTCCTCCACGGCGTTGCCCACCCCCACGGCAAACATCTTAAAGCCTGCAAGAGGGACAGGACAAGTAAGGGTGGAGGTGGGGCCGGCAGCCCAGGCTGAGCCTCTTGGAGGATGCCTAGGAAATCAACTCCAGACACCTCCTGGTGGCAGCTGCTGGAAGTGCAGGCTCGATGCCTGGGACAAAGACATTGAGGAAATAAACATTTGCTGAGATTCTACTATAAGCCAGGCCTGTGCTGACTCCCTGCCCTGGGGGCTTTGTAACCTCATGTAACTCTCATAACCATCCTCTGGTGGTTGTTATTATCCTCACTTAATAGGCAATAAAACAAGGCTCAGGTTTGTCCCAAAGTGGGCTGCCTTTCAGCAACGTTATGTTCTTGGGAACATTCAACTGGAACAGTTCCCACCCCCTCCCACTAGAGGGCCACCAGAAGCAAGCCACTTACTCTTCTGGGGCCTCAGTTTTGTCGCTAGTATAAGAAAGACATGGATGAACCAGTCCTTCCTCATTCAAATAGAACCAGGGTTTGGGGCTCTCATCAGAATAGACACTGAGACAAATTACCGGTGGGTTGTGCCATGTGCCCCTGGCCATCATGGTGTTCGGGGCCCAGGAGGGCGCACCTACCAAGGTCCTTGGCCTTCTTGGCAGCATCATTGATGTAGTCCTGGCTCCGGCCGTCGGTGAAGACGATGCCCACCTTCTGGGCCCCAGGCCTGGCCCCACTGGACACAGTGAAGGAATTGTCGATGAGGTACTTGAGGGCAGCCCCGGTCATGGTGCCCTTTTCCATGTAGGACATGTTGCGCACGGCTGCCTTGATGTCCTTCTTGGTGTGGTAGCGGCCGAGCGGGAACTCCTGGCGCACGGAGCTCGAGTACTGCACCAGCCCCACCTGGGCCAGCTTGTCTGACACGTCCAGCGTGTCCACGATCTGGTTGATGAACTTCTTCACCAGCTCGAAATTCTCCGGCCGCACACTCTTGGACCCATCGATGAGGAAGACCAGGTCAATGGCCGAACTGCCTCCGCCGCCACTGCAGACTGGGGAGTGCGGACAGGCAAGGAGAGGAAGCTTAAAGGCAGTTATCCATCCGACCACTGGCCGCGCACCCAACACACATCCCATCTTGTCCTCTAACTCTCTCTATAAAGCCAGCGTTCACAGCTGGAACATCATAAGGCCCAGAGGTAGTAGCACCAAGAGATGAACTCAAGATGTGTGAGTCCTTCCACCACACCAAACCGCCAGCCATTGTGTCAGAAAGAGGACATCAGGCGGGAATTTTCGGTGACATCAAACTCTAGAACAGTGGTTCTCAACCTTCCTAATGCCGCGACCCTTTAATACAGTTCCTCATGTTGTGGTGACCCCCAATTTCATTGTTACAAATTGAACATAATTAAAGCATAGTGATCAATCACAAAAACAATATGTAATTATATATGTGTTTTCCGATGGTCTTAGGCGACCCCTGTGAAAGGGTCGTTCGACCCCCAAAGGGGTCGCGACCCACAGGTTGAGAACCGCTGCTCTAGAAGGAATCTATCACCTTCGCGGATTGGTCCAGAAGCAACGTGTGGGAAGGCTCAGATGGACTGAGAAGTAGCCGAGAGCCCGTCCCTTCCTCAGCCCCCTCCCCAGGGCTGCCTGGGCCCAGCCCACTGACCATTGCAGGTCTTGCCGTCACTGTTCAAGGTGAAGCCCTCGCGGCAGGCGCAGGAGTAGGAGCCCGGGGAGCTGATGCACACCTGCTCACAGTCATGGTCTCCGGTGGCACACAGGTCTGACACCACTGTGGGGACAGAGGGGACTCGGAATCTCACAGTCGCAGGGCCTGACTATCTCAGCCAGGATGGCCCGCACACACTCAGGGAAACTGAGGCCCCTCCCGGGTGGGGTCCAGGCCCCAGAGCTCAGCCCAGGGCCGGAATCACTGCACCGGGGCTGACATCCCTGAAGAAGGCGATACCGCTGATAAAACCAACACTTCCTGCTAAAAAGGTAACGGCCGCAGGGACAAGGGTTTGCTTTGCCGTTTCGTTCACCGCTGTATTCCGCGTGTCTAGAGGAGCTCACGCAGCGGAGAACGCAGCACGGACCAGACGCTCAACCGACGTCCGTCACATGCCGCCAACTGGGCGCTATTCCATGCGTCATCCCATTGGATCCCCACAATCAGATGCAGGTCTTTCTCGAACGCATTTTTCAAATGGGGACGTCGCCCTGGCCCCGCCCATCCTGCTCGAGACCCCGCCCCTTAGGACGGGTCACGCCCCAAAGACTGCGTACAGCCCCACCTCCCCTCTTAGAAGGACTAAACCTTCTCCCGCCCAGGGCCCACGCCGCTCCCATCCTGCCGCATCGCGCATCGCGGAACACTGGCGCCCAAGCCCCGCCACCGTCACGCACAGGCTTTTTAGGGCCTCTCTTTACTGGATTCCCGCCTCCTGGTCCCCACCGGGAGCTGCCACATAGAAGGGTTCTTGGATGGCCTCTGCCAGATCCGCACCTCCGCCCCGCCCCGCCCCGCCCCCGATGGGCCTCAGCCTGGTGGAGGGGTGGGGTGCCCCTCTCACTTCACTAGGACCCGCCAGGACCTCACCACCTCACCAGCTCACAGCAGAAGGCCTCCTGGAACTTCTTGGCCAGCTTCTCGATGACGTTGTAGCTCTCCACGTAGTCCACGTGCTCCTCCTGCGGCTCGCTGGCGATCTGGCGCAGCGTGGCCTTGTCCACGCGGCCCACGCCAATGGCGAAAAGCTCGACGCCGCTGGCCCGGGCTCGCGCAGACACGTCCCGCACGCTGTCCTGGGGCCTCCCGTCCGTCACCACGATGACCACCTGCGACACGCGGGACACTGTGAGGCGCGAGACCGGGCTAGGCGCTTGGCCCTGCAGCACACCCCGGGCCGGGCCGCTGGCGGGAGAGGAGACCGAGCCTAGCTGGTTGCAGGCGGATCCACTGCCCCGCCAGGGTTCTGCCCCGGGAAGAGAACGAGGCTAGAGGACAAGACAGGTGTCCTCTACGGAAAGACCAGGCTGAGGTTTCTCCCGTCCCACTGGGCTGTCTGATGTCTCCTGCATCCGGCAGGCAGAGGTCGGGACCAGGTCTCCCCACTCCCACCCCCTCCGCCCAGACTGAGGCCTCTCAGGGGCCCAAGTGTGCCCAACACCGTGCCGTTCTGCCTTTTGGCCACCAGAGGGCGGCAGAGGGGGGGCCTTTCCCACCTAGATGCCATCAGAGGAAAGGAGGAGGCCACCTTTCCTCCCTCCCTTCCCAGGTGCTAGGTGTCCTTTCCACAGAGGGAAGGACTGTCTGCCCTCCTCCCACAAGGCTCCTCTGTTCTGCACCTGGAAAGGGAGACAGAGGGGACCCTGGCGCCGAGCCAGGCCCTCATCTCCCCCTGCCAGAGCCTGCCCTGAAGCTGGGTCCTCACGGCTCTGCCAGAGGCTGGGACTGGGCATCCAGCCCCCTTGGCTGCTTCTCAGCTTCTCACCTGGATCTGCTGCTGGTTCCTGGGTCCCCTCCCCTGGTCCGGGTGCCCAACCCCCGCCCTGTGACCTGTAGATAGTGGTTTGGACAGGGGTTAGAATTGCAGCTCCCCGCCCCCACAAGTCACAGCTCACCTTCGAGCCTCTGTTTCTTCATCTGCAAAAGGAGGTTGTGGTGAGATGATTCAGGGTCAGAAGCCAGGAAGGGGGACTATGATTTGTAGCATCACTGCCCTGGGTCCCGTGGGGAGTGAGCTTGCACAATCTCTTCCCGGCCGGAGGCCTTGGCTCCTGGCTCTGAAAACCTAGCCGAGACTATTCCTGGCCACAGGCCTTCCTCGGAGGCCCACTGTCTCCCTGAGTCCCCTTCAATCCAGTTTTGGGACTTTCCATCCACCTCGTAGGGCTTCCCACAGGTGAATTCCAGGCAGAACGTCTCATTCTGGTGCCGGCTCCCCGACCTCTGTCTCTGTCTCAACGAATGGAGAACCTCTCCTCCCGTGCCCACCCCAGGCCACTGGCCTGAGCCGGGGCAAAGCAGTTAGCTCTGGAGACGTGACAAATACAGATGTCACCACCCTCCCTTCACCTCTCTCCACTGGGATCACCTGGGCCACTACATCCTCCCAGTCACCTTGACCATCAGCCTCATGTCGGAACTTGTCAGTGGCCCCCACAAAATAAGACCAGCAGGCTGCCCGAGGTGTCATTTCTTTGAGGGCTGTGATGGCTGGGGCTCTATGCTGCTGTCTGGGAACACTTCTCCCACTTTTGAGCTGGACAAGCTGCGTAAGCTCCCTGTGCCTCCGCTTCCTCCTCCGTGAAATGGAGACATGTCTCAGTCGTGCACTGTGTGCCAGAGAGTGGGGTACAGAAGGGGGTGAGGAAGAATGCTTCCCTGGGCTAGGGCCCTGGGCAGGTAAAGGCAAGTCTTCCGTCCAACAGGACAGCGATGGGGACGTTCGGGAGCCTGTGCAGGACCAGTCGGGGAGAGGACACCTGACTGGACTCGCAGGCCCTGGGCTGAGTCCTGGAAAACATCACACCATTTCCAAGGTCTGTGGAACACCCAGCACTCCGCCCCGAGCCCTCGCTGACTGTGCAACTTGTGTGTCTGAGCCCCTGCCCTCGAAGGCGTATTAAATAAACCATTAGCTGACATGTAACGGGGCTCATTAGGTACCAAGCCTGTTCTGAGCACTTTGTGCTTATGAACTCGTTTAGTCCTCCTAGGAGCCCCTTGAGGAGGCGTTATGTGACTCCCATTTTACAGGTGAGGAAACTGAGGCACGTGAGATGAAGTAACTCGCTCAGAGGCCAGTGTGGTGGAGCAGGGACTTGAACCCAGACAGGCTGGTGGTGATGCCCATGCCCTTGACCATCACGTGAACATCTGGACTGCTTCACTCTGCCTTCAGGAGCCCAGACTGCCTGGGAAGCTAAGGTCAACTAAACGGAAATAATCAAATACATCCCTGGTGTCCGAAGGGTGGGGAAGATGGGTTCAGCTCTGCCACTTCTCTTGGTTGGGCCTGCTCCCCAGCTGTAAATGGCCACCTCGCAGGGGTGCTGGGAGAATTCCAGTGTACGCAGGCAAAGCTCTCAGCACCCAGTGGGAGCCTGCAAACTGGGGGACCCCAGCAGGGCGGGGGAAGGGAACGTGTACCTTGCTGATGTCCGGGGACTTGGCGCGACCGCCCTCAGCATCACTCAAGGCCTTGGTGATGGCGAACTGGATGGCCAGGCCAGTCATGGTGCCCGTGGACAGCGGCCGGATGCGGCGCACGGCCTGAAGCAGCGCGGCCTTGGACAGGTGGGCCCGCAGCGGGAACTCCTGCTTCACGGAGCTGGCGTAGTTGACCACGCCCACTCGGGTGGCATTGGGCCCCACATTTAGCGACTCGATGACCTGGGACAGGAACACCTTCACCTTCTCAAACTCCACGGGCCTTACGCTGCGCGAGCTATCGACAACAAACACCAGGTCCGTGGGCCGGGTCCGGCAGAGGTGCCCTGGGAGGAGGAGGAGGGAGGTGGCAAAGAGCAAGGGGCAGAGATCAGAAGGCTGGACGAGACACTCAGGCAACGGGGCAGAGCATCAGGGGCTACTTGGACCCTGACCGGAGGCCTCGGGCAGCGTAGCCTGCCCTGGAGCCAGGCTGTCTTGAGCCTTGACCAGCATGTGGACACTCGGCCTCACAGCTCAGCTCCGGGGAAAGAGGCTCAGATTCTGGCCTTGGGTGACTCACTTCACCTCTCTGAGCCTCAGTTTCCTCATCTGTACAATGGGCTGATAATCCCTTCCTTCCAGGATCCTTTGAGGATGAGCAAAAGTGCACATCGGGTGCCAGCCCAGGGCTGGGCCTGCAGTGGGTGTTCAGGGAGCAGCAAAGGCAGGCTGCCCTTTAAAACCTGCTGCTCAGGTTTGTGCCCAGAGAGCCTCCATAAACAAGGAGCAGCTGTTTCTCCGAGCTGGGCCACAGGGCGCCGAGGGTGGGCCCTCCGGGGTGGACGCGGCCTTGAGGCCCAACGCAGTGCCTGTCAACATGGGCTCTTTCATCTGAACATCAGAGCAAATCACCAAGTGGACCCAGTTTCCCTCCCTGGTGCGGCCTGCTGGCTGGTGTCCAAGGGCAGGGGAAGGGGCAGAAATGTCTAGTAGCCGCCTTGGTGGCCTGACCAGGTGGGCCCCCAGGGCACACCCCCAAGGAGAGATGTCTGTCCAGACTCCCTGGGAGGCAGCTCTGGGAGCTTCTGTTTCCTCTGCCTTAGGGAGAACGGCTACCGCTTGATGAGGTCACTGGCCTGGGCCTGCAGCCAGCGGGGCTCAGGGCAAAGGCTGTTCGCTCTCCACCCACAAGGAGTCCAGACTGAGCCCAGCTTCTCCCAAATACGGGAATGGGATCGTGCTCTCGGCGGCCCCAGGTCCCAGCTCCCAGCCCCAGTCCCCTACCCAGGCTTCAGAGTTCCCCCAGGGGCCTTAGAAATGACCTTGCAGCCACTCCCTGGTCCCCTCTAGCTAATGGCACAATGGGTAAACTGAGGCAGAGAGGGAGAGGGAAATGGCCACAGCATAGAACAATGATCAGGACCCAGAAGGCTCTGGGGCTCTCTCACTGGGTGGTCTTAGTTTCCCTGTGCAGCCTCAGTTTCCCCATCTGTAACGGAAGAGTTGGGTATTCCAGGATTCAGGGGCCACGGCTGAAACTCTGGAAAGGGTACAGCATGCATGGAGCCCAACCCAGGATGCGCTGAAAGGGCTGGTGACCAGAAATGGAGCCCCCCGACCCCCAGAGGTACAGCTTCACAGAGCCATGCGCTCAGCCCCGGGCACGGTGCGGCCCAGGCATCAGCGGCTACTGCGTAGCTTCTGCCCTCGGCAGCCCAAGAGACAGCAGTCTCTGCAGCGTGAATGGGCCCTGCGGGCAGCCCGGGGCCTGAGAAACCCCAGGAAACACTAAGGCTCCAGGGAGAAGCCCATTCATGGCCCCAACAGGACAGACTGAGGGTCACGCCAGCCCTGGCCCTTGTGCACGTCACCATCTCTGCTCCCGCGCTGGCCACCCTGCCTCCCCGCCCTCTCCTCTCTTGGATCCATTTGCTCTCTGCCCATCTCAGTGCCCGGTCCCCAGGCTGTTGGTCAGCGGCCAGTCGTCCAATGTCCCCCACCTCACATAGGCCCCCTCACCTCTGGGTTGGGGGGCGAGGCCATGCGTGCGTGGGGCCAGGTGCAGCAGCAGCAGAAGGCAGGGCGCGAGGACGGCACCAGGGATGACCCTCATGGTCCTGGCAGCGCGGGCAGCAGCCAGCACAGCTGTGGAGGCCAGGAGGCTCCGGGTCTTATCAACCTTGCCGCCCAGCCTCCCAGCCAGGAGGCCCTGCCCTGCCCCTTGCCTCCTGGGGGGGTGGGGCCCGGCTAAAAGGGGCTGTGTGTGGTGTGTTTCCCTCCCTCCAGAGAGGGCAGGGAGGAAGCCGGGAAAGGGCTGGAGAGGCCCCCGTAACCACAAGGCCTCCTTTGCCTCCAGAAGCAACCAGAGCTGCAGCTGCAGCTCAGGAAATCTCAGGTGGGTGGAGGGCGCTCCTCCCGCGGCTGGAGCCTGCACGGACCTGCGGCTGCGACTCCAAGGCCAGGGAGACCTGAGTCCTTGGCCTCACACCCCAGCCCTGCCCTGCAGCCTAACCCACACCCCGATTCTTCTCTCACCTGCAATTTCAACCCCAATTTTCTCATTAAACACACCCCCCTTCTCCGGCCTCGGCTATCCCCTGCCTCTCCACGTGAGCCCGGCTCTCCAACTGCACCTGGGTTCTCCGAGCTCTCGTCCAAGGCTTTGCACTTGCAGGGCAATCTGCCCAGACGGTCCTTCCTCCCACCCACCCTGCCAAACAGACTCTTCCAAGATCATAATTGGAGTCACGTGTACATCAGTACTTGGTAGGTGCCAGGCAGCAGAGAAGATGGCCAAGGGCACAGACTTGGAGGCAGATGAGCTGGGTTTGTGATAAACTACCTGTGTGACCCTGGGCAAGTTGCTTCACCTCTCTGTGCCTCCAATTCCTCGTCTGGAAATGGGATGCGAACGGTGCCTACCTCCTAGAGTTGATTAGAGGAGCAGAGTTATATGGACGATCTCATTTCATTCTCCTGACAATCCTGTGAGGCAGCTACTATTATTACCCTCATTTCCCAGGTGAGGAACTGAAGAACAGAGAGGTGGAGCAACTTGTCTGAAGTCACACAGCTGAGAAGTATCACTGCCGGGAAGTGTCCGGCCGGTGTTCTCAGCTGCCTGCTTTCTCAGGTGTAGTGTGGTGGAGGTGCCTTCTCCATGCCCACCTCCTCCCCACTCCCCTGTGTTCGGCCCCCTCCCCAGGCTTCTGTGCATTATCTGTCTCATCCATGAGTAAGTAAAAGTCTAGTCGATTCATTTCTGCATCCAGGCCCAGCCCAGGGACTGCATGGAGGAGGCAAAAATAAAGGTTTGTAAATAAAGGAACATAACCCTGGCCGGTGTGGCTCGGTCGATTGGTCGTCCCATGCCCTGAGAGGTCGCCAGTTGATTCTCAGTCAGAACACATGCCTGGGTTGCAGGTTCAATCCCTAGTTGGGGTGCATGCAGGAAGCAGCTAATCAATGTTTCATTCTCACATCGATGATTCTCTCTCTCTCTCTCCCTCTCCCTTTCTCTCTCTCTAAAAATCAATTAAGCCCTGACTGGTTTGGCTCAGTGGATAGAGCATCGGCCTGTGGACCGAAGGGTCCCAGGTTCAATTCTGGTCAAGGGCATGTACCTTGGTTGCAGGCACATCCCCAGTAGGGGTAGTGCAGGAGGCAGCTGATCGATGTTTCTCTCTCATCGATGTTTCTAACTCTCTATCCCTCTCCCTTCCTCTCTGTAAAAAACCAATAAAATATATTTTTAAAAAATAAAAATAAAAATCAATAAAAAATTTTAAAAATAAAGGAACATAATCAGGAATGGTCCCTACCATTGCATCTAGGGCCAGTGGTCGATGGGGTAAAGTGAAAAGAGCATGGGCTTGGCCCCCTGAGAGACCCAGCTTCAAATCCACCTCTGCTGTTGACCAGCTGTGTGCCCTGGAGCTGCTGACTTAACCTCTCTGAGCCTTGGCTTCTTATCATGCAGTGGGAATGGCAGTACTTGGCCTGCCCGCCTCCCAGGACCATGGAAGGAGGCAATGAGAGGACAGAAGTGGAGATGGGGGCCAAAGAAGTGTTATCTTCCCAGGGGGTAGAATCATTAACACTTAAGACCTGTGCACTTCACTCTATGTAAGTTGTACCTTAATAAAAGGAAATGTACAAACATTATCCTTAAAATGATTGCCGGGCACAGCTGACCCAACCGACATTCTCACAACCTTCATCAATAATGGTACAGTCGCTCACGCTGTCACTGTACTCCTTTGTTCTCCCAGCAAACCTTCGATGCCAGCAGATCCAAGTATATTAGCCCATTTGTCAGATGAGGAAGCTGAGGCCCAGAGAAGTCCATGACTTGCCTGAAGCCACCCAGCCAGTTAGAGGCAGAATCAAGCCTGGAACTAGGTCTCAGTCCCCTTTGCCCCAGTTTAAGAGAACGAGGAAGTTAAAAGTATCTCCATGTAAGTTTCACTTATTCATATAATTCTTAGCCCTCCCCCATTTCTAAAACCGGGGTGCTGCTGGTTTCTTTTCTCTCTGCAACTTCTAAGCCTAATTCTCTTCTCCAGAGACAGTGCAGGCATGATGGCCGTGGACTTGTCACTTCCCCAAATTGTGTTATGAATGTGTTACTGCCCCTGCCCCGATGTGTCAGGTCCCCCGGAACAGGGGTCTGGCCTGTCTCGCTCACCACTGAATCTCCAGGACTCAGCATGGTGCCTGGAGCAGGGTGTCTGGTGTGCAAATGAAGAAATGCATTAAAAGAAAGAACTGCCCAACTGGTGTGGTTCAGTAGTTGCGCATCAACCTATGAATCAGCAGATCAGGGTTCGATTCCCGGTCAGGGCACATGCCCGGGTTGTGGGCTCAATACCCATCGGGGGACGTGCAGGAGGCAGCGATCAATGATTCTGTCATCATTGATGTTTCTATCTCTCTCTCCCTTTCCCTTCCACTCTGAAATCAATAAAAATATTTTTTTTAAAAGGAAAAAACTAATGATGAAGGGTCAGACTGGTGTCAGCAAAGGGGACCAGTGATGACAGAGGCAGAGCGCTCCCCCCGCGGCCCCGGGAACGGTGGACGAGGAGAACGTGAGCCGGGGCCCCTCGCCCAGAGCCCCCTCCCCCCGTGGACAGGGCTGTGTCCAGGGCTCCGGGTGCAGAGCTGTTGGCGGGGCGGCAGCTGGGCCCATGAAACAGCCCTTTCAGCTCGGGCTCTGAATGGCCGGTCTATGGACGCCTGGGAGGAACACAGGCGCCTTTTCTGGGTCACTTCTCCGCTCATTAGCGGAGCCACAGAAATATGCGACAGGTAAGCTTTCAGGAACAGAGAGGGAGCCGCCCGAAAAGGGGGCAGCTTTACATTCCAGAGCGAGAGCCGGGCTTGCGGGGAAGGGGACCTGGAAGTTCAGCACATACATTGAGGAAAGAGAATAAATATTTGTCTTTTAAAAATGTGAAACATGTCTCCCCAGGAATCAAAACTGGGAACAGTGTGTCCGGTCTTGGCCAGAGGAGGGGCCGTCCTCCAGGCTGCTCCCCAGGCAGGACTCCTGCTGTTCCTTCTCCCTGTTTTCACACACCTCGGGTTGCCAGAAACTTAAAGCCTTTAGTGTTTTATCCCAGAGAGAGAGAGAGCATTTGTGATCAAGTGAAGCGCCCCTCGGCCATGTGGCTCAGTGGAAAGCGCACCGAACTCCCGCTCCGTCCCCAAGGCTCAGTTTCTCTCCGAAAGAGCGAACCTGGTCACCTCGAGCTCCCAAGACAAGAGATGCAGCCC
>NW_005367431.1:629426-630975 GCF_000412655.1 Myotis brandtii | reverse complement strand
GTGTGAATGCATCCACATAAATCTTGACCGGCCCCTTTGCCCCAGTTTAAGAGAACGATTTATTTCATCTTTCTCTTGAAATCCAAATCCACTTGCTGGTTGAAAAAATGTCTCCTGCTCCTAAGAAGTAACAGCCATGACATCACTGGTTTGATATAGTTTCTATGTTTGCTCTGATATGCCCTTACGTAAATTAGACACAAGTTCGATGTAACCTTTTCACCCACTTAGTGCCAAAACTACCTTCCGTTCTGCCAGTGGCACACAGGCCAGACTCGGAGGCATCCTGTGAAGCGAAACCACTTTGGGACCAGACAGAGCTGGGTTTGATTCTGTCACCTGCCAGCGGCATTGACTGCAGGTGACTCCCTTCACTTTTCTGCTCTTGGGGGTCCCGTCTGTACGTTGGGGTCTCTATGGCAGTGGCACCGGTGGTTGAGAAGGAAATGTAGTGAATGCTGCATCAGTGTTGTTTTCACCGTGTCTTCTGTCATAGTCAGGATCAAACAGGTTAAGCTGCAGTAACGAACAAGCCCTCGGTCACAATGGCTTTAACACAAGGGCCTGTTTCTGTCTCATGACATGGGTGGATAGTAGACAGTCACCTCTCTGCACAGGCTCTCAAGGCGGCCTCTCTCTCTCTGTCCCATCGTGTCCAAGTCCTTCATCTCCAGCCACATGGATGAGAGAGGGACCGCAAGGGTCTCTCTTACTGCCTCAGACATGGAGTGCACAGCACCTGACTGCCTAGCAGTCCGGGGGTGGGACATGGGTATTTAGTGGGCAGGGACCCCTCCCCAGTGAAGAAAGCTTCTGTTGGCACTATATTCCCTCTCCATGAAAATTCAAACTTAGCTAGCATTTAGGGCACTTCATAAGCTCTTCCCCGGCCATGCCAGCCTCTCTCCCTCCCCTCCCCATCGCCCTCTGTTCTCTGCCACACAATGAGTCACACTCTCCTTAGTTTTAGCACTTTTTTTTTTTTGGCCTTAATTGCAGCACATTTTTTTTCAGATTTGAGTTACTGGGTTTAGGGACTCTCACCCCAGGGGCCCTGAGACTCTGCCTTTTGCAGCAGCCATTTTCAGAAGTTGTGCCCAGTAACTCATCTTGTTTGGGGGAAACATAAAACCTTGAATCTCAGGCTCCGGAGGAGACTCAGACAGCCTGCCACCCATCATGCTCATTCTGGAGAGGTGGTTAAAAACACAGAGTCCACCCGTGCTGGATGCCTTCTTGTGGCCAGAGGGTCAGCCCACAGCCCTGGGGGCAGCTGTCAGAGGTTCCCGCTGTCAATCAATCATGTAGACTCTGTAGAGGGAGGGCTTAGGGTTAGCACTGGGAACTGTAGCAGGCCTAGGCCCAGTTGATCCCCCTCCCCATGGCCCCTCAGCCCACCTCTGGGTTCACCTACAGCTGCAGCAGGCAGCTCCCATCACCCTGACAGTGAGCAAGGCAGCCTGGGCATTTCACATCTGGAGGGCAACCCTCACCCAGCGGAGGATGGGCATTGTGAAGGAAAACCCCAGCCTCCCACTGCCCCCTGCTG
>NW_005367431.1:605446-629385 GCF_000412655.1 Myotis brandtii | reverse complement strand
AGGAGTGAGCCCCCATTGCCCACAGGAGTGAACTGGTTGTTAATGCACTTGTTACTGGCTTTTATCCCTTCCCTGCCTCACCTCCCCTCTCACTGTGTTTCCTGGGACCACCTCCCAAATAAACGACCTGCACCCAAGTCTTTGTCTCGGGACCTGATTTGGGGGAATTTAAACGAAGCTAAGGCAAAGCTCTCTCCAGTGTGGGAGTCCAAGACGAGGCCGTGTTTGGGGCTCTCCTAGGGGAGAACAGCCCCAACAGGTGAAGGCAAGAAAGGGAGGTGTCTGTACAGGACCCTGTGGCCAGCTGGGGGCGCTGTCAGAGGTTCCCGTGGGGAAGGACTCCCACTGTCAATCATGCTAAACAGAATAGTATCCTCATCTAGATCCGCTGCATTATTCTGTTTTATCCCTCCTTCAGTTACCCCAAACTGGCAACAAGTTTGGTAAAGGTTTGTTTTTTTTGTTGTTGTTGTTTTTTTATTGTTTAAAGTATTACATATGTCTCCTTTTTCCCAATTAACTCCCCCCCCCCACCACCACCACCACTCCTGTCCCCCAGGACAAGCCCCACCGCCCCCGTGTCCGTGTCCATGGTGATGCTCATATGCATGCATACAAGTCCTTTGGTTGATCTCTTGCCCCCCACCCTCCCTTCTCTCTGAGGTTGGACAGTCTGATCAGTGTTTCTTAGCCTCTGGATCTACTTTTGTTCATCAGTTTATAAAAAAGCAGATTCTCAGGCCCCATCCCAGACTCACCAAACCTGTATTCCTAAGCTCTCCAGGTGGTTCTGATGTAACTAAACCACCAATTTCGTCCAGCCTCCCAGATGAAACATAAATTCTCTCTCTGTCTTGGGAACAGCTCTTGGGTAGGGAGCTTGCTATCCCCCAAAGAGTATTCCATCAACTCTGAAGCGAGCACGCCTGCTGGTGTCCCATGTTCAGTGACCTGAAGGTCACGGTCACGTCTCCACTGAGCTGAACCCTCCCTAATGAAAACTTCCTTGTTTCTTACAAACATCCTTTTTAGCAGCCTGGTGCCAGCTCCCCGTGGAGGTTCAATTTGTCTCTTTCCTTCTGAAAGATTTGGGCTCTGAACTCAATGTAATCCTCCAGTTAGCAGAACAGAATGCATTTCCTCCCCCATTTTCCAAATTACCTAACCTCGACTCGTGCTGCCTAAACTCCCTGCTGTTTCCCCTCCGCCTCAAAACAGAGCCTCCGGAGACCGAGACGAGCCCATGACGATATGTGAACAGTGTTCCGCTTGCCTCTTTCCTCCTTCAACTTCAAAACTTTGGATCTACACCGACCAAGACTTCAGACATTCGGGATTATTGCTGTTGCCGCCACTTAGAAGTTTAAGGAGGAAAGAAATAAAACTTCCCGCCTGGCTGGTGTAGCTCAGTGGTTGATCGTCGACCCAGGAACCAAGAGACCGCTGGTTCGATTCCCGGTCAGGATGCATGCAGGAGGCAGCCAATTCGACGTTCCTCTCTCTGTGTCCCTCTTCCTTCCTCTCTCTCTAAAAAATCAATAAACACATATTTTAAAAAGATATAAATAAAATAAAACTTCCTCCCCATTGGGAGGAGGTGGTACTTTCGCTTTCTATTAGTCTGTAACCAATTACCGCAAACTTAGCAGCTTGCAACTGCACCAATGTGTTACCTGGGGGTTCCCGTAGGTCTGCAGTCGGGGCACGACTGAACGGGGCTCTCTGCTCGGTGCCTCTCGGGCTGAAATACAGATGTTGGCTGGGCTGTGTTCTTTTCTGGGGCTCAGATCCGCTTTCAGGTTCACACAGTGCTTGGCAGAGTTCAGTTCCTTGCTGGTGTCGGGCTAAACCCCCTCCCCGCCCCCAGCCCCTTGCGGGCTGTTAGCCAGGCCTCTCTCCGGTCCTGGAGGCCACCACAGCTCCTTGCCATGTGGTCTGTTCCCAGGCCTCCTCGTGCTTCACATCTCTCCTATGCGGAGTCCCCCTCCTCAGGAGGAGCCCGGTCCCTTGTAAGGGACGGCCTGATTAGGTCAGGCCCACCCCAGATCATGTCCCTCTCTCACAGTTAACTGTGCCATGTAACATAACCTCATCCCAAGAGCGACTGTCCTGTCAGAGTCACCAGCTCCCCCCACACTCAGGAAGGGAGAAGACTAGACAGGTCCTAGGTCGTTGGAGGGCATCGTAGAATCCTGCCTGCCTTGGGCGGTATATCTGGGCATAGAGCAAGGAGGGAAGAGGGCAGGGGACTGACAAGGAAATAAGCCTTTTTCAGTTTGGGGGGAAGTTGCTTCAAGGTCAGCATGGGAAGGACTCGTTGCTAACTGACGTACCCAAACGGCAGCTCCCTGGTTGCTCTCCTGGTCCAGTCTCCAGGCCCTTCCCTCTGGTGCCTTCCGCGATGAAGGGGGTGGGAAAGCAGCCTGTGGAGGTCGGTGACTGGGGAGCAAGGCCTGGCCCTGCTGACTGTTAGCGTGTCCAGGTGGCTTCACCTGCAGCCTCCATGCGGATGTCCAACCCCAGGAACACTTAAACCTTCCCTCCCACACGCCTGGCACGGCCGTTCCTCCCACTGTCCCACCTGGAGGGCTGCAGGACGAGCACTTCCTCTCTCCCAAAGCCTCAGGTGGGAATTCAGCTCCACCGACACGTAAACTTCCAGCAGCCTGGCCCTGTCACGGTCCAGGCTGAACACGCTTGTGGAATTGGAAGTTGTGAGTGACCGGAAGGGAGGCTCCCGGGCTGGAGTGGCCCTGTGACAGGCGGCCCAGTCTCCAGGCCTTAGCCCAGGCTGTCTCCCGGCCTGGACGGTGCCCCCAGCAGGTGGGCAGAGGGACCTGCAAGGCCGGGGCCCTGCTTGAGCACCGGGGCCCCTGAGGTGGCAGCAGAACTGTTTCCCGGGCGGACTCTGTTTATTGAGGGCTGTCGCTCCCTGTGCCGACCTCTCTCTGCCAAGCCCACTGCCTGCCGGACACTCGGCGGCTAATTAGCCAGGCTTCCTCCGGGCGCCCGAGGAGAGAGACCGGGCTGTGCAGCACACTGGCTCCCAGAGGGCCTCGGGCAGGTGGTGGGCAGGGGCCTGTGGCCGCAGACACCCACAGTAGCTGCTTCTCAGATGCCACCCAGAAACCCCAGGTGGGCAAGGGTGGGTCCTCCACTGCCTTTAACCGGGGAACTGCTTTCCTTGCACTTACAACGATTTCACTGCAAACTGGAGACAGTCCCAGGGTGCCTGATTGGATAGGAGTCTCTGGTCTCCCCAACAGTCAGCGGAGACCCCACAAAGTGGAGAAGCGGCCCATCAGTGCAGGTTTCCTCATCTGCGCAGTGGGCACACGCCCCACCGCCAGGCTGCCTGCGGTGCCACAGCCCCTGTGTGTGTGTCTCATGTGGTTCACACGTGCTGTGTTGGTCTCAGGCCCTGGAGGTGGTCAGACAGCTGGAAGCCACAGGCCGGACAGGGCTCCGAGGCCTGTGCTTTGATCACAGGGCATGTCGGCTTCGTGTCCGGCTGATGTGTTATCCTCCATGGACCTTGGTGACATCACCCCCTCAGGTCCACAGAGGACACTCACATCCCCCCTCCCTCCTTGCTCACTGTCCTGAACTCCACACCTATAGACACAGCTGTCTCCTGAGCATGTGTCCCCCACGGTAGATCAAGTGTAAACAAAGCTCAACACATCTTTTGTTTCCGCCCTGTGTCCCAAGTTCAGAGCTGGGCACCACCACCCCAGATGCTCTCCAAACCTGGGCACCAGCCTTGATCCCCCTCTTCCTCCCTTCTCTGTCCAGGCCCTGCAGGTCCTGCCTCCCAAATGCCTCTCGAATGTACCCAGCCCCACGGTCACTCCTCCGCTGGGCCACCTCCTTCTGTCTGGGCCCGGCACCCACACTGGACCCTGCCCCCCATCACAGCTCTGGAGCCGGCCTGTCCTCAGGGCCGGGCATACAACAATGACTACGCCTCAGCCCATCGACAAGGGCCTCCAGGCCATCGCTCTGCTCCCCTTTGAGGTGGATGCTATGGGGCAGGAAGGACCAGAGGGACCAGCTCAGGTTCCAGTCAGGCCTATAGCAGTCAAAGCCCAGCTCTGCCCCTCAACGGACTGTGACCTTGGGCCATGGCTCGCCAACCCTAAGCCCAGGAATAACCATCACAGCACCTGCCGCGTGGGGCCAGTGGGAGAGCCACAGAGATGACACTGAAGAGTCCACTCAATTGCGGGGACCATTCCTGCCACCATCCCAGCCTGAGGACCGAGGTGCTCGTGCCTGGCACCCGGTTTGATTCTGCAGGCTCCCCTTCTCCCCGAGAGACAGCCGCCCGGGTGGCCCTCACCTGCCCAGCCTGCGCACCCCTCGGTCCTGGGCCAGCCCCTTCCAGGCTGCTTGCTCAAACAGGCCCTCTCAGTGGCTGAAACAGTGGCCCAGCCTGGCCCTATCAAAGGACCCCTGTGTGAGCCTCAAACAGGGCATTGATGGGCCGTGGTGAGAGCTGCCCAGCGGATCGCGGGCTGGCTTGGCTTGGCCGGTCCACGCGACTTCCCCAAACCCAGCTATTTCCTGTTCCTTGGGCCGGCCCCCTCCCAGCCGCCTGCCCACAGGGCACAATCCAACTATACATGGCAGCCCGTTTCTTGGCTCCAGGCCAGGGATGGGGGTGGCGGCATCACCTCAGCTATTCCTGGGGACACACAGCCAGGCCGAGTGGTATCCTCTTGATGAGGATGTGAGGCTGGGGACAAGGCCAGTCCCTTCCTCCTGTAACCTCTGCCCCTAGTCCCCACTTGGTGGGGGCTTGTGTGTGTGTGGGGGGGGGGGCGGGGTGGCTCTTCATATGGACCTGCACAAGAAGCAAGAGCTCACACAGGCTGGGACCCAACCCCTCCTAACAGCCTCCATTTGGAGGGGAGCAGTGGGGGGAGGGGCACTTGATCTAATCCCTGACCGCTGTGTGACCCCAGGAAAGTCACTTGATGTCTCTGGGCCCCCGTGCCCTCTGTGTGGATGGGAGCTCGCTGTCCATCTCTGTCACAGCCTCCCTTTATCCGTTGCTTGGGGATCTGATAAAGAGCAGATGAAACCCTTGAAGAAACCTGCTACCCCCAAGGAAAGCTGACAGGCCTCTCAGTCCATCCCCTTCCCTTCCTCCCCCAGGTCACCTCGCCAGCCTCCTCGGGGTCCCTGCATGTGGTCTCTTCCTGCCTAAAACCCAAACCCAAACCTGACCCTGGGACTCCACCGCCCAAACCCTTCAAAGGCTCCCCTGTCCCAGGATAAGCCCGCACTTCTGGGTGTGACATTCAAGGCTCCATTAGGTCTCTGGATAGCAGTGAGGGGAGCCCAGCTCACACTGCCTCGGGCTCTCTGCCGGCTTCATGCTCAGGCAGGCCCGAAGCGGCTCGGCCGGGAGGAAGAAGGCAAGAGGTGGAGAGAGAGAAAGCATTATTGAAGAATTTGATTCCTAGGTCCAACCACTCCTAAGGCCAGGAGTTCCTGGGCTTTTCCTGTATGTGAACCGAGAAGTACCACGACCATCTTTTTTAAAAAATAAACTCAGTTCACTAAGGTTTCTGTTACTTGGAACCATCTCCTTCCTATAATGTCCTTCTTGGCTGAAGTTAGACAAGGTGGGCTTACAGCCAAAGAACCCGAAGGTCCCCAAAGGCTCCTCCTGACCCAGCTGACCCAGGCCCCCAGAGGCCACCAGCCTCCCCTCCAGCCCTCCACACTGGCAGCCAAACTGGGCTCCAGACCCCAGCTCCCCTCCCCCACATCCACAGAGGCCGACCGTATCCTGCTACTTTTGCCTAGAACAGCGGTTCTCAACCTGTGGGTCGCGCCCCTTTTAGGGGTCGAACGACCCTTTCACAGGGGTCGCCTAAGACCATCGGAAAACACATATATAATTACATATTGTTTTTGTGATTAATCACTATGCTTTAATTATGTTCAATTTGTAACCATGAAATTGGGGGTCACCACAACATGAGGAACTGTATTAAAGGGTCGCGGCATTAAGAAGGTTGAGAACCACTGGCCTAGAGCATCCTGCCCCACTTGGCTTACTGCTGCCCACTCATTCTTCACTCAACTTGGTGACACTTCCTCCAGGAAGCCTCCTCTGACTGCCTGACGCCCCTCGGACTTTCCCTGTCATGGTATTGGCTGTTCCTACAACTATTATAATTAGTTATGGGTCTGTCATCATCCACCCTACACTGTGGGTAACTGGAGGCAAGTCTGACCCATCGCAACACCCCCAGTGAGCATCTGGATTGGGGTGGGTGCTCTCCAGGTGCGTGGAGTTCCCACCTTACCTGGGAGACATCATGGTGTTGACATGGCCCATGATTTGTAATCGGCAACAGTGCCAAGTCATGACACTCCCCAGCTGGACATGTGAGTCTCTGGAACGAACAGGTGTGTGTGTGTGTGTGTGTGTGTGTGTGTGTGTGTGTTGAGGGTGATGGAGCCCCGCCTACTCCATATTTGAGGAACCACATCAGCCCAAGAGAAGCATGTTGCTGCTTTATTGGAACTTCTTCCCAGTCACACACAAAGCAATTTGGTGAGGTGTTGGCGCAGAGCCTCTTGCACAGCCCTCTCCTCTGCACCCCCCTAACACACCCCGAGAGCCTGCCCCTGTGGCCCTATCTCCACCTTTGGGTCAGCTCCCTCGGGAACCCCCGTCCTCAAGGAAGCAAGCAAAAGAGGGGGTGATGGGGCCAAAACCTTCCCTATAACACCAGCCCCCATGGCACAGTCTGCACCCACAAGGGTTTGCCTGTTTTGACTGAACTAACCTGTGGGTTTAGTCCAACAAATGGATTTGCCTGATTTCAAGGCTGAATTTCTGCTTGACCACAAGCATCGGGCAGAACCGGGTCACTTACAAACAGATTGGCGTTGGAGGGACTGAGCTGAGGAATGGACTGGTGGCTGGTTACTAGAGGTGACCGTGGTCGAGGTGACCCATTTCACGGAGCCCGCTGCTGTGTGTCTGCCCTGACCACGCGTGACTGTTCCAGGCTCGTGTGACTGATCGTTGACAATGGTAACTCTTAAGCAAAACAATGTGTGTTCGAAGGACTGTCCGATGACCAGAGTTACTGCTATTTCCTGGAACTCACTATTGAGTGATGGTTTGACAACTGTCTGAATTTTCATTTGAATTAACAATTATTCGGCCACTTGGAATTGGCCAGATTGGGCAGACAGTTATTGGATTGGATTGAATTCTCTGACATTTTATTATTGAAGTTATTCCCTATCCTAACTTGACTGGGTTAGTTGACTCAATCATTATTTAAGCAAGCTATTTGAAGAAATTGAACATATGGATTTGGGCGGGGGGCAGGGGGGGACTAATTGATGATTACTTCAGGAAATTGCTGTGTGAACTGAGTACTTACAAATCAGTGCGATGGACTGTTGTTGTTTGACCAAATTATTTTACTGAACTGACAAGTGTGTGTGTTTTCATTTGTCAGCCACTTGGTTAAACTGGTCAAGCTGCAAGTTATTTAACCAAACTCAACGAATTTAGAATGACCACTTGTTTAAACAAACATCAAAGCTGATCAAAATAAGCCAAGTGTTGTTAGAGCGAATCTCTGAGAGACCCAAGGAGTCCTTTAGCCTAAAGGGTTGACCCAATTGTGAGCATCTCCCAGGCCCCATGGGAACAGCAGGCCAGCGAGGGGTACACAAGCAGATTGTCCCGAAGTCGGCTGGGTGGCTCTCCCAGGCACAGGGGCCACCAAAGTGAAGAAGAAGCGGATTGCGAGGCAGCTCCGCCCCTCCCAGCACCAGGACTGGGGCCTGGCGCCGTCACACCTCGGAGTAGGGGGGCGGCGCTGGGCCCACCTCCGGTGTCTTGGAGGGCAGAGACACGGCTTCCTCGTAGGACGGCAGGACCACCTGGGAGGGACAAAGATGAGGGCTGAGGACTGGCCAGAAGGAACCACACCTCTGACAAAAGGGTGCCGTGGCTGGCACACCCGGTGTACCTACTATGTGCCGGGCCTGGCATGCACCCCACAGGTGCCATTTCTGCTCTTGTGTCTCTGCATCAAGTCCCCTGCGTGTTGGACGACACACACATTTTCCCTGGGAAAACGTTCTCAATCCATCTGCTTCCAGAAGAATTGGTCCCATCCCTCAGATGGAGGGGGTGGACAAATGACCTGGACGGGGCCCCTCAAACTATTGTTTCATCCCCCGGACTGTGTATAATCACTGATTTGGGCATAGGCTTGTGCCCCAAGCTGGTCCGATCTAACCTGCTTCTGGGACTGCCTTTCTGCTGGGGATGGGATGTCAGCCTGGGGATTTTGGCAGCGATTTTGCCACCATGAGGAAAGGGCTGCCCGAAAATGAAGCCCACACTGAGGAAAGGAGATTCAAAAGATGGAAAGGATCAGATCGCATCTGCATGTCGGGACTCAGCCAGACAGACCTGGGTGAAAGGGGGCCCTGACCTCCAGGAGCGGACAGCAGAGGAAGAGACTTTCAAGTTCTGTGAACTGATACGTTTTCTTTTTTAAGTCAGATTACGTTGGCTTTCTGCCACTTGTAACCAAAAAAAGTCATGACTAGTACAATGCCCATTTTACAGATGAGGAAAATGAGCCACAAGTCATTTAAACCAGCTGCCCTTTTCCCATCACTTCTCCTACCAGCTGTTGCTAAGGGCACCTTTCCCCGCTAACCTGAACCTATTGACAGTCTAAGACTTGGTCAAATGTCCCCTCCTCCAGGAAGCTTCCCTGACACCCCAGACGAGACCAGCCGCCTCCCCTGCTCCCATGGCCCCTATACACCACACTGAGCTGCAATCAGATTTCTGTGTCTAGATTCACTCTGGACTATACCCTCCTCTAGAACGGGGTGGCGTCTTAGTTTTCTTGGTACCCACCGGGGTTGGATATAAGGCCAACAAAGAGTAAGAGGCAGGAAGTACTGGATGCGTGCCTGCATGAAAGAACCCTGGATTACCAGAGTTCTTCAGAGTTCTTCTGGACCAGCCCTCATCTTACAAGCGGAGAAACTGAGGCACAGCAAGGGAGAGAGACCTCCCCAAATGACATAGGGAGTGGCAGAGCCACACACTCCGAAACCCCCAGGCTCACCTTCTGCAGCATCTTGGAGCTGCTCTTCTCCTCGGCTGAGTTCATGCATTTGATGAGTTTGTAGCATCGCCACACGCACTTGAACATGTAGACCTGGAAAAGGCCCAGGTCAGGCTGTGCGATGCTGACCCTCCTCACCGCCCCAGCAGGCCTGAGACAGGTGCCGGGCGCTTCCTGGGGAGCCCCAGCTGGCCCCAGAAGGCAGCATCCTGCTGCTGCTGCTGCTCAGACCCCTCTCTGGTTGAGGGGGGCCTCACCTGCCAGTCCTAAGTACTGCAGGTAGCCCCCTTGTCACTACCCCACAGACTCAGCGCAGGAAGGGGCTTTTGGGAAGCTGCTGAGCCACCCTCAAGCCCCCTGCCAATATCCTGCAGACCCCCCTGTTCACCCCGGGGGCCTGGAAGCTCACTGTCTCCTGAGATGGCCTCGCTCGTCTGGAGACAGAGCTCACACGGGAAAGGTTTGTTTGAAACTTGCTAGTGATATGTTGTTTTTCAAAGCAGATGACAAACCAGGGTAAGCATAGCATCCCATGTTTGTAAGTGCAGAAACTTATATGTGCAGGTGTGTCTCCCTCTCAGGTGTGGTAAGCAGCTGCTTTCTCTCAGCAGTCGAAGGAAGACCTGGGGAGATGATTCCCGGGGTGGGGAGTGACGTCCCAGGGGCATAAGCAAGGTTCAGTGGCCAGCAGTTCCCTCTCTGCCGCCTGAGGAAGGAGAAAGGGTCCTGTCGGCTGGAAGGTCGCCTGCTTCCTGGAGTCTCATGATGGGGACTTAGAGGAGGCACAAATCAATGAAATGAATTACAAAAGAATGAAGTATGTATGCCCTGGCCCTGGTCAGAGAGTGTGCGGGAAGCAACCAATCAATGTATCTCTCTCTCATCAATGCTTCTATCTACTTGCCTCCCTCCATCCCTCCCTTCCACTGTCTCTTAAAAAATATCAATGGCAAAAAGAAAATGAAGTATGAAGGGCCAGGAGAAAATCACGTAGGTGGAGGGAGGCCAGTGAGGCAGAGTGAGGGGGCCCAGAGAGAACCCCATCCAAGGGTTGTAGGGTGGGGTTTGGGAAGTTGTTCTCTAGTCAGGTGTGATGTAAACCCCACACTGGTTCCTCCGAGCCTTCCGGAAGGTTCTCGGTGCACATCGCTCATGCGCTTGGACTTTGAGGAAAGGTGACAGGAGGGCAGTTCTGTCTCCAGGTGGAATTAGGTGAGGCCCGAGATGCCCGGGCCTCTGATGACAGGAGGCAGCGACGTCTGCTCACACCCACCCACAGCAAAAGGCAGGGAGGAAATGCCGGGTCACGCGGGGCTGGCCCCTGAGCTTGACAAGGGGCCACTCATCTTCTTCCTGCTCATCCGCAGCTTCCCAGTTCCTTTGCTGAGTGTGTGTTACTTTCACCGTCTGATCAGAACGCTTTTTGAAAGCCCTTTGACGTTGAGTCAACGTCAGCCTCCCCGTGGCTTCAGGCCACAGTGCGGCCTCCAGAGTCCCCGTGAGGGTCCTTCGAGAATCTCGAGACGGCGATCATGTTCCCCTGGAGCCATCGCTTCTCCAAGGAAATCGCCCTGGTTGCCGTGACCCCCTCAGATGGCGAGTTTTCTTGCCTCTCCATCCTCCTGTTGGCCACCATCTCTCTAGGGACTGGGACCTGAAATGGACTCTGTCCCCTGGTCTGACCACCCCAGAGAAGAATAAGACAACTTCCCTCCCCGCCTCCAAACAGTCCTCCCGCCCCCGCCTCGCCGCCCCTCCCAGAGCCACGGAGCAGACGCGCTCACCTTCAGGATGAGGACGGTGATGAAGGCGACGGAGAAGATGATCATCATCTTGATGAACTGGTTATAAGCCATTCCCTCCTGGCTGGGGAGGTAATTCTGCAACAGATGTGGGGGCCACGTCAGTGCCTCCGGCCACACGTGGAGGAACCACAAACCTGCTCGCCGCACATGCAGGAACACGTGTGACACAGCCATTCCCCTGGCTGGTCCTGCAAGGGCCCTGGGAGGCAGGTGCTAATCACCATCAGCCCCTGTGACGGGGGAGCAAACCAAGAGAAGCAGATGCAGCCCCTGCCGGCCCAGCTGGCCCTTACCTGGCGGTGCACCCCCCACTGCTGGTGGTGGGCGTGCCCTTCTCTAGAGCAGTCATGGCTGATAGAACCACCTAATCCTGAACACTTGGGAATCGCCCCCTCCCCTAGGGGCAGCTCACAGCAGGACTAACTGGTGCCAGGCTACTGCTCACAGTGGGATAGCCTCTATGGCAAGCATGTCAAACTCTCGGCCCACAACAAGTACTTTTGCGGCCCAGCCAATATAACGGTACCTAAGAACATTTTAATAAAAACTTCATAACTTAATTTTTACAATATCCTGTTATACATAATTACTAATAACGAGCTACAACGTTCACTAATGACTGATGACTGTAATCGTGTTGCATTCATTTCTCTTACGCGCCTTACGCGCAGGCGCACCATTTCTCTCCACTAATACAAGCAGAGAATAGTTTAGCAGCAGATGGCGGCGTCATTAATCTTGTACTGATTTGTTTGGTGTGTGCAACAGGAAATATTTCGCTTTCAGAGAACGAGAAAAATAGGTTAATTTGTGCAGTTATTCAGTGTCTGGTAAGTTAATGTTCAAGAAAAAATATTAATTTTTATTAAAATGTTCTATTGTTTTATGTTGACGATTACTCGTTTCTTTCAGCCCTTTGTGTTCAGCATGTCTCTATCGAAATGAACCTACGTTTCTATGAAAATTGAAGCTTTTGTTTTTTTGCAGCCACATAAACTTACACCTTGTTTATTTGGCCCGTGTTAGCCTTTGAGTTTGACATGCTTACTCTATGGCGTTTGCACATGTGTGCACACAGTCATTGACACTCCCCCCTTCAAAACGTGGAGCTCATTTCCCCTCCCTCGAGCGTGGGCCAGACCTAGGGCCTCCCTTCTCTCGGAAAACAGAAGGTGGCAGAGGTGAGGGTCACCTCCCAGAAAGTAGTGTTCTCCTTGCTCTGCCCCGCGGACACTCACGGGGGAGAGAGAGCCAGCAGCCATGCCATGAGGATGCTCAAGCGCCTTATCCATGGTACACAGGCTGCGGGATTGAGGCAAAGGGCTGACAGACACATGAGTAAGCCATCTTGGGGGGAATCCTTCAGGCCTAGCCAAGCCCTCATCGTCTGCAGCCCCATCCCCATCCCGTTGGGACCTCATGAGAGACCCTGAATCTGAACAACCCAGCTAAGCCCCTCCCAAAGTCCTGATCCCCAGCAGCTGAGCGAGATAACGAGCGGCTATAGTCGCTGTGTTTGGGGAGAATTGGTCAGGCAACAATAAAAAGATCGTATTATTTCTGTAGTGCAATTCACACTGCAGGGCTCCCTCTGGGGTGGGGCAGGGCTGCTCCTAAAGCCACATGTCTGCCTGGCTGCTTCCCTGGTCTACCCTGCCTCCCTCTCCTTTTCTAGGTTCTTCCCGAGCACTACCCCTCAATAAATCACCCGTAAAAGAACCCTCCTCCCACGCTCCACTTCTAAGGAGCCCAGCCCAGCCTAAGCCCTGAGGCCACACAGCCAGAGGTGGGCCCAGACTTACCATGTGGTTCATGGACTTGAAGTTGAGATAGGTGGGCACTTCCATGTAGGAGCTGCAGAGGGTCAGGATGCTCAGGCAGAAGTCCAGCAGCTGCAGGGTCATCACTGGGACCTTGGAGGGGTTCTTAGGGGACAGAGACAAGGAGGAAGACAGGCCACACTTAACCCCCAACCAGAGGCCCCGGGACTCTGGGGCACATGGAGGGCCCTCGGCCTGAGAGACTGTCTCGGCTACAGAGTACACCAGCCCGCTAGTCCACTGTACCCAGACAGAAATGAATGCCCATTGCTCAGATGTGCACGCCAGGGGCGGGTGGCAGACACTGGGACCAGAGCCAGGGTCCTGCCCCCCTTTCCAGGGCCCTTCCACAGCACAGCCCCCCAGTGTTGCAGGGAAAGTGTGGAAAGCCGCTTTGGGGAGCCACGTCAGTGAGTGGCGCCAGCCATCAAGGGCATCCCACTGTGTGTGCTCAGCGTGGCTCTAGCCGTCTTCCTCTCTCTTTAGAACGTGGCTACAGGGAGGGACAAGGCCGGGCCGGGCTGAAGGGGGCCTGCGCCCTTTCCCCTGCTGTGGACGCAGCCCGGCTGGCACCCTCCGTACACTTTCCTCAGTCAGTGCTGCCAGGGCTTAGTGAGCAGATGGGAATCCCAGAGCCACTGCACAGAACAAGGAACTCTGGGATGCTCTTCTCAGGGACTTGCTGAAGGTCACCAACTAGGAAGGGCTCCAGGGGCTCCCCGTCTCTGCCTAAGCCCCTCCCGCCTCCCCAGGCTGGGCGAGCTGAGGGTGGGCTGGGTACTCACAGCCTGGCTCCGGGAAACAAACTTGAGGTAGGCAGGCAGCTCCACGTAGGAGCCCAGCAGGGTGAACAGGCACAGCAGGTAGTCCATGATTTGCAGGGACATGAAGGGCAGCAGGTACTTCTCTCGGTTCTGAAAGGCGGGCCCAGCGCGGTCAGGGCGTCCCTTGCACACTTCCCCGAGCAGCCTGATGTCCCCATGCGCCCACTCACGGCAGCTCCCTCCCATCCCAAGTTCTCCCATCCCCCGTGACTCCACATGCCATCCCCTGAGTGAGGCTCTGGGGACGGGAGAAGGCAAGACCCTGGCCGTGAATGCAAGGAGCGTTGGTGTCCTCCCATCCCAAGTTCTCCCATCCCCCGTGACTCCACGTGCCGTCCCGAGTGAGGCTCTGGGGACGGGGAGAAGGAGAAGGCAAGACCCTGGCCCTGAACGCAAGGAGCCTTGGTGCCCGGGAGACACAGAACAGTCCCCGTCTACAGAGGGAAGTGTCCCAGGGGCTCTAGGAGCGGGTTCGACTCAATTCCCCTTCAGGAACTCAACCAGGATGGGCCATTTCATAGATGAGAAGGGATCAGAGAGGACTTCCTGGAGGAGGGGGCACCGGGTAGATGTGGAAGGATGGGAAGGGGGCGGGTAGTGTAGGCAGAGGAGCCAGCGTGCGCGAAGGCCCTGAGGGGGGAAAGGCCTGCCTGGGCAGGTGCTCCTGGGGCCCGCTCAGCCACGGTGGGAGCCCGGGAAGGCGGAGGCTGAGCTCCCTCTCCTTCAGCTGAAAGCAGTGACCTTTGTGGGGCCTGGACCACCTCGGAAGCCACAGGTGGGACAAGATCACAGAAAAGGTGGTTTTTGGTTTCTCGTGTGGTTGTCTACAATCGCTCAGGAGGTGGCCAAAGTAGCCCAGGCTGAGTCTCAGAGCCTCCGGGGGCGACCTGGTCCCTTCTTGTCGCCGGGCCCTTTGCCTTTCTGCATAAGCACCCGGTGCCACCCTGCACAAGGGGGAGCCCATCCCTGGGGTGCAGGGCTGGGAGCTGGCATTAGCCAGGGGGCGATGGTGACGTTTCATGCAAGGTGGGAGCATTCCAACCTGGCACCACACCATGGCTCCCTGTCCCGCCCTGAGGGTGCCAGGCCACTGTCTGCCCAGGAAGGCCCTGCTTCCGGTCCTGGCTTCCGCCTCCCTGGGGCCGAGGGGCAGCTGGTTCCTCTTTGCAGGAGGCTGAGCCACAGCCTCGCTGTCTCATCCACTCACTGATGGAACTGAGCTGGCCGCGTCCACACCCTCCCCTCTGCCTTGGCTCCTCTTTGCGGATTACACAGCCCTCCGCATTCTCCCCCCTCCTCACTCCTCCAAACCACTCTTCCTCTTTTCTCTGCTGAAATTCCCTGCCTCCATTTGCATTATAAAAGGATGTGGGTCACCAGTGAAGATTTCTAGGGTATAGGTGGGGTCTCCCAAAATACCCACCTCCCATGTCTCAGCAGCCAGTTCTGCCTACCCAGTGGGTGTGACTAGGAGGGGGTAGGAGGGCAGCTGGGGCTCCCCAAGTCCTGGCCGCCCCCCCCATACCCCTTCCCCATCAGGGCTCTCACCTTGACCACACCGACCAGCAGGCTCACACTGATGACAAAGAGCATGGCGATGAGCAGGAAGCTGGAGATCAGGTCAGCTGAGAGGCAAGGAGAGCAGTGAGGGACCAGAGGTGCCCGGGAACCCCGCCGGGCTCCAGGGAACACACTTTGGGAACCACTGGTGTGGGAGCATGACAGTGAACAAGGATGCCCAGGCCCCACCCTCAGTAGTTCTCAGTCTTAAGAGGCTACAAAGATGCAAACATAGCATTTCGGGTGACACAGCTGAGGTCGGAGAGGGCAGGCCAGGTCTGCTTTAACCAGGGTGAGGACTGGGAAGGCCTCGAGGGGGTGGCCTGTGAGCTGAGTGACAAGGCGTTCAGGCAGGGGCCTGAGACAAGGTGTGGTCAGGGCAGCTGGGGCTCGGGGAGCCAGGGGAGCCTGGAGGAAGCCGGGAGGGAGATTCAAGTGACCCCTGTGGCCAGCAGGTCAGCAGGGGCTGCATTCACACTTTTCTTCTCGTGTGATGGGCAGCCGCAGGGGAGTCCTGCTGTCACCTTCTAAGCTGGTTAGGTTTGCGAAGCGCCATCCTATCTGCACCCACACCGGGAACCCCCGGGCCAGGAGGTGGAATAGCCCCATTTGCAGATGAAAGATCTGAGGCTCAAAGAGGGGAAGTGGGAGGGCCTCAAACCCCAGCCAGTCCGCCCCCCTCCAGGGCCCCATCCCCTCCCCTTCCCTGCTCCCCTGCTTGTCCCCTGGACCTACCAATCCTGAGGTAGCCCGTCCGGGAGAATTTGCAAGCGGCTTTGCCGTGGGCCACCTCCACGGAGTGCTCGATGAACAGCAAGACACTCATGATCTGGGGGCAGAACAGAGCAGGAGTCAGCCGGGGTCTGCACCGCTCCCCCTCCAGCCTCTCCCTCCTCACGGGTGTGCGGTCGGAGCCTGTGAGGAGGGTCCCGGAGGAGATGGAGGGGCGGGTCAGTACAGCATCCTGATTCAAAGCGCGGCCTGTGCGAGCTCATGGTCCAGGTTCTTCCTCTTCCCCGCTGAGTGAGCTGGGCACGTTAGTGACCTCTCTGGGCCTCAGTTTCCCCCTCTGTAAAGGAAGGTACTGTCGCAGCTACCTCAGGAGGCCCTTAGACCAGTGGTTCTCAACCTTCCTAATGCCGCGACCCTTTCATACAGTTCCTCATGTTGTGACCCCCAACCATAAAATTATTTTCGTTGCTACTTCATAACTGTAATTTTGCTACTGTTATGAATCGTAATGTGAATATCTGATATGCAGGATGTATTGTCATTGTTACAAATTGAACATAATTAAAGCATAGTGATTAATCACAAAAACAATATGTAATTATATATGTGTTTTCCAATGGTCTTAGGCGACCCCTGTGAAAGGGTCGTTCGACCCCCAAAGGGGTCGCAACCCACAGGTTGGCGACCCACAGGTTGAGAACCACTGCCTTAGACCCATGTTCTCATTAAAGTGGTACCTGGGACTATTGAAGGGCAGCCTTGGAGAGAAGGTGGGGGCTGAGACTGTCTTTTCTGACGACAGGCACTGGACATCATGGGATCTTAGTCTCAGCATCTGAGCACCGGAGAGCTTCAGGTTCACAGAGTCATCAACACAGGCCTGGGAGCATCTGACCCATGAACCCCCTGCAGTGCCCCCCAAAACCCGTCCCTCCTGGCCCATCTACCAAATGAGGACAAGAACAAAACTGCCTCACAGGGTTTGCAGGGGGCGCAAATGGGATGTAATTCACTCACAGAGCTGGTGGATCGCAAGCACTTAGTCTGTTTTCTATCATTATTATGGTTATCTCCATTGGACTATAGGCTGCTGTGTCTCTCTTGTTCACTGCTCTGGCTGTTCTATTTGGTGAATAAATGGACAGATGACTGGATGGATGGATGGATGGATGGACAGATGGACTAATGAACCCCATCCCCTCTGGGGACCCTGGCAGAGAATAATGGAGAAGGGCACATCTGATGGGCGTGAGTATTGGAGTGGCCCAAGCAACTGACGAAGTCCAGCCACAAGACTGCAGTTTGAAAGGAGCTTGGGGGTCACCTTGCCCATGCCCTCCACCTTCCAACGCAGGAATCCTGGCTGCACAGCCTCTGTTCAAATGCTCCCAGCCACAGGGAACTCGGAATGTTCTGTCTGTGTCCTTGCGGCAGGCCTCTGAGAAGGGCACATCTGATGGGCGTGAGTATTGGAGTGGCCCAAGCAACTGACGAAGTCCAGCCACAAGACTGCAGTTTGAAAGGACCTTGGGGGTCACCTTGCCCATGCCCTCCACCTTCCAACGCAGGAATCCTGGCCGCACAGCCTCTGTTCAAATGCTCCCAGCCCCGGGGAACTCAGAATGTTCTGTCTGTGTCCTTGCGGCAGGCCTCCGCCCTGCCCCCACCACTCACACAATTCTCGGGCACCATCCACCCACACTGAGAACAAGACGATCTCCTCCCGAGCAGTAGGTGTCCTACCTCTATTGATATGGCCTATGTTTAGATCGCCTTCTAGGCAGCCCTGCCCTGGCAACTCATGCTCAGCTGACAGGCAACCCGACACCACCATCTGTTTCCCCCTTGCTGACTGTGGTTATTTTAGCTCAGACACAGGTCTCGGTGGGTCTCTCTGCCATGTTACATCCTGTTCGGTGGGGCAGAAAGGGACAGCACAGAGGAGTAAAGCAGAGCTGGACTCCAGAGGGAGACAGAGATGGGTGTGAATCCAGGTCACTGTGTGACCTTGGGCGAGTCACTTCACCTCTCCGCTTTCTCATCGGCAAACGGCAATCCCCGGGTCCAGTAAGGAAAACAGAGCATTGTGTTTGCAAAGAACTGAGCTTGGGCCTGGCGATAGGGGCTCAGCAAACATCACCTGCTCTGGGCTCATCTCTAAGGGACGCGTGTGAGCTTACAGGGTTGGTCAGGCAGCGCCAGGAGCAGGGGCCAGGGGCTGGCCGGGAGCTCGCTCTAGCTGCCCCTCCACCTGGGTCACCAAATAGGCTTTGTCTCCCCAGGAAGGTGAGAGCAGCCCAGAGCGGAAGGCAGACACAGTGGGGCCTGCGGCTGGCACCCATAGGAAACAGCCCCGAGAGAGAAACGCTGCTTCCTCAGCCCCTCTCCTCCCAGTTTCATCTTCAATGAAAGAAAGAGAAAGGGAGGCAGACGACAGCTCGGTCTAGGACAGAGCAGGGAACAGGGCCCCGCGGGGTGCAAGCGGAGCCCCCCATCCCTGGGCGTGTGCAGGCAGAGCGCAGATGAGTCACAGCTGGGCTTAGAAAGGCCCCTAACTTTCCACGGAAGACACTGTCCCCCATCCAGGTGCAGAAGGCAGAGCGCAGATGAGTCACAGCTGGGCTTAGAAAGTCCCCCATCCAGGTGCGGCACACGAGGCTTTTCGAAGTCCCGAGAACCCAGGCTTGTCTGAGATCTGGAACGAAGCTCAGAATCAGACCATCTCAGCCTCCAGGTGCTGGCAAGAGCCTTTGTCCGCTTATTTTATGAGCTCCCTCTGCTTGTTTTATGAACTCAGAGAGGCTAGGTGGCCTGCCCAAGGACACACAGCAAGTTGGGGACAGAAGGAACTGAAGTCCAAGTCTCCCAGGGCTGTCCTGGTGCCTCCCCACCAGGCCTGCAATGCTGCCATTAGCACACCAATCACCCCTCCTGGAGGAAGGGGAGGGACATTTGTCCAAGCTGACTCCGCTGTGGGCCACTCACACCATCCCAGTGATCCTCCCACAGCCCAGTGAAGGGACTATGCTTAATCCTCCCACCCCCATTTCAAAGATGAGGACGGTGAGGCTCAGAGAGGTCCCAGGCTTCCCAGCTTGTCATCTGGAGGGCCAGGATTGAAACCGAGGCTGAGGGTTTGATTCTCACCCCCTCTCCACGGTCCTCCCAGCATCCCCCAGCCTCCTGGCTCTGTGAGGCCTACTCCCCGTCCCCCCCTCACCCATGTCAGCGCCTCAGTGGAGTCAGAGAGGGATGCCCATCTCCTCTTCCTTCTGGGTCCCCTCCCCCTCCCGCAGCTTGTGTAAGACGCAGCAGCGAGCACCAGAGCAGGGCACCCTGCGAGATGGTGCGCCCCCCATCTTCACCCATTTCACCTTCTCAGCATTCCGGTACGGGATGGGGGTGGGGAAGGGGGAGGAGAGAATTCTGTCCCCTTTCACCAGATGAAAACCCTGAGGCTCCAAAAGGCAAGAACCAGCCCCAGGTCACAGAGCCAGGCAACCTCAGGGCCTGACTCAGACCCTCCTCGGACCCCTAACCTTCAACAACGGCACCCGTCCCCAACCCGGGAGAAAGAGAGGAGACTCCGCAACCTAGAAGGGATAGAGAGAACTTGACATTTATTGAGAAACTACTGGTGTAACTCAGATCAGTGCTCACAGGTTTGCACCACAAACTGCCAAACGCTGCAAGAAGGGCAACATTTTCCCAGCGTTACAGATGAGGAAGTGGAGGCTCCGCGAAGAGAAATCACATGCTCTGGGTCGTGCGGCCCAGCTGGGATTTGAACCCTGGTACCTGAGCTCCCAGGGCCCAGGGCTCCACTCAGGGCCAAGTGGCTGCTCCGGGGCCCAGCCCCAGGTGCCACCAACCCTCTGCCCATCCTCGCCCAGCCCCGGAGACTCAGAGCTCAGGACACAGCAGCTAGAGCACGACAGGGGGGCCTCCCCCACGGCCTCGCTGCTGTCCTGTCCTCGCCAGGTCCTGGCTCCTCCCTGGCCTCGGTGTTCCCCTCCAGTCAACGAGCAGAGTCACCCTGTTTGCACCCAGGGCCACCGGGGCGATTGAACACAAGAGAGTCAGGGCAGTGGAACTTCTGCAAATTGTGGTGCATCACACCCAGGCTCCAGCCCGGAGCTGCTCCCTGCTCATCTGACCGCCCTCACTGCTCCACCCAAGCCTGGAACCAAGTCGTTTGCAGTTTCGGAAAAGTACCTGGCTTACCTACAGCATTTGCTGGGAGCGGCCTGGAAAACCCAGGAGCCCAGATTTCCCAGGCCCTCCGCTCCGCTCACCTCCCTCCATGCCTGCTACCCTCACCCGGTTTCCACCTGGACACAGCACTGCCCTCTCCCTGAGCTCTGAGGGCCTGGCTGGACCGTGACCCGCACCCTCCTGGAACAGGGCTTCTCCTACAAAGCCCAGGCAGGCAGCATTCACTCACCCATCGTTCCTCCATTACAGCATCTCCCCTCTCACTATTCTTCAGTTCTACATGGGGAAATCATGTGGTTAAGAACTGGGTGCTGGAATCAGATGGTCCTGGGCCTAAACTGAGTTCTAGGCCCTTAAGTGAGCCACTAACCTCTCTGAGCCTCAGTCTCCTCATCTGGGAAATGGGTGTAATAACCGGACCTGCCCTTGTAAGGTTACTATCAGGTCGAATGGCAGCTGGCACAGAGTCAGCACTCCCTAAACTAGCACCGCGGGTCAGTGTTCACTAACTTGTGTGGGTTTTCATTGTTCCCCTTCCAGTAAATCCTCTCTGAGCACAGACCACGCCCAGGCCCTGGGTAAGCCACAACCCTGGTCGGCAGGTGTCACCATCCCCGGGGGAACCTGATAAGTGACCAGTGTGTTCAGAGCCATGACAAGGAACACACGGGAGGGTTGGGGTTCTGATGAAGGAGTGATCACCGCTATCTGGGAGGGCTTCACCAACGGGAAAAGCTGGAGCATGCTCCTGAAGGATAAAGAGCCGTTTTCCCACAGGGAAAGGGAATCGCACTCCAGGAAGAGGGACTAGCATGTGCAAAGGCCTGGAGCCTGGCAGTGCAGGTCCAGGGGACTGGGCCGGAATGCCTCTTCCCTGAGACGGTACCGGTGGGGAGACGGGGCTCAGAGAGAAGTAGCCAGCAGCCCACGGTCACACAGAAGTCTGCGGCAGGGCCAGGACCAGCCTCCCTCCTCCTGGGGCCACGTCAGGGCTCAGGCTGCGTGACTGAGTCAGTCCTGGCCGTGGCCAACCGCCCTCACTGCCACCCCCGCTCTCCATTCCCCTTTTTACCTCTTCTCTCTGCTTCTCCCTGGTTTCTGTTCCCACTCCCACCCCCACCCTGCTCCTTCTTTCTCAATCACAAGCACAACTTCCCCAAGCGGAGCAGCGGGCAAGTGGCCAGCACGCCAGGACATGCTTGTCTGTCTTCCTGGTGGCTGAGAAGCAACCGAGGGCCTCAGCTGAAACACAGGGGTTCGAAGGAGGAGAGGGAAATCGGGCTGCGGGGGGACGGGGCACTCCGGAACATGGCCACGGCCGTGAGGATGCGAGGCCACAGCTGAATGTAGTGGAAGGAGTGTGGTCAGGTGGGGCCGGCAGTGGTGGCCGTGCTGGGAGGTGGGGACGGGCTTGCGTGTCGCTGGGTTTGGTATGGTGGTAACAGCGACGATCATGTGAGCGGTGATTATAGAGGTGACAGTGGATGTGGCCACGGTGGTGGTGATAAGGTGACACTGGTGGGTGGCGATTAACTGCAATGATCACACACACACACACACACACACACACACACACACACGGCCTTGCCATGTGACATGGGGGTGGTGATGAAGAGATGGGGACACCGGACCCCTTCACTTGGGGTTCAAATGCCACTTCCTTCTCTAGAAGGTGGGCCCACTCTCTTGGACCTTCTGGGGGCGCAGAAGCCAGCCTTTCAGAAGCAGGCAGAGACACCCACTCTGAGATTTCAGGGGCTAAACTTGACAGAGACAACCCTCAGTGGGCCCCTGCCGTGTGCCAGCGGTGCGAGGGCACAAACCCGTCCGTGAACTTCTCTGCCTCCTCCTAACAGGTCTGTGAGGCCGATGGTCCCCCCACTTTCCCACGAAGAGAGCAGAGCGAAGTCAGGCCAGGCTTGTCCTCCACGCGTCCCCCACAGATAACACAGCCTGCAAACCGGGCCCCCAGGGCACACCCTTTCCTGTCCTCAGCCTGACCCGCCCTGGGAGGCCTGGGGGCTGAAGGGCTCCTGCGCGGTGAGGCCTCATCGTTACTGTTGTCAGCCTCAGCCTGAAGCTCAGTCTTCTCAACCTCCCAGGCTCACCTGTGTTCCCTGTGCACCCACCCCACCCCCCAAGTTTTCTGGAAGGAGGAGAAGAGAACCAGATGCGTCAGCGGCAGGAGGAAGCTCCCCGCCCCCACACCATACTTCCTGTCGCAGCTAATCAGGGGGCACAGGGTGGGGGCCATTCCCCTGCAGCATTATCTCCGCAACCACATCCCCAGCAGCCCAGATACCATCGCGACGCCCCCTCCCAGAGCGGCCACCCCACCTGCCCAGAGCCCGCTCCTCTCCGGGCTGCCGCCTACTGTCCTCCCATCTCCGTCCCCTCCACCTGCCGCTTTACTTCCCTGGGCCCCAGTCCCCGCGTCTGCAGAACAGAGCGAAGGCTCCACCTGCGAGTGGAACGGTTGTGAGAGTGGGTCAGGTGACATAGGTCTGTTCCCCAAGTTAAAGATTCAGAGGACGGATGACCCGCAAAAGCACTTGTGTGTAGACATCCAGCCCCAGGTCCCCGTGGCAGTGGCCGCTCTATTGGTAACTGCCCCCAGCTGGCAACAACGCAACATTCCCCACCCCCATCAGGACAGGCAAACGCACTGTTCTGTGTCCATGAAGCAAAGTACTTGACGGGCGAGGGCAGGGGGGTGAGCCGCTGCACACAGCAACACGGGGGAAGCTCGCAGACACACGGCTGAGAAAAAGAGCTGCACGATTGCGCATGTGTGTGATCTCATCTCTGTGCAGCCCAGGGGGACTCGCATGTTGGGGGAAGTCAGTGGGGCAGGGTAGTGGGGGGGGGGGGGAATTAGGGGTCTCTGGGTGCTGGTCCTATCTTATTTCTTTATCTGGGTAGAGGTTGCACGGGTATGCTCATTCTGTTGAAGTTCATCCAGATGTGTACTGATGATATGTCAATTACACATCAATAAAAGGTCTACAAGAGTAAAATAAAATAGAGAGTGACTGATCCCTCCTCTGGGGCTGAGCCTCCAGCCCTGAGCCGCCCTGGGATGGAGTGGGTGCTGGGAGCTCGGATCCCAGAGACAGCGGGGGCTTCAGCTTCTGAGAGGCAGTAAGTCTTAACGATTTCTCCCAAAGAGCACAGGAAGGTGCTCAGGCCGAGGGGATGGCAGGAGAAAAAGCAGACGTGGGTGAGATGCATTCAGGAAACTGCAAGAAGGTTCCCTTGGGAGACTGGCACTTGGGGCGATCCATGTGCCAGGCACACAGTAGGCCAGGAAATGGTAGCTGCTGTGTGGCTGGGCTGGGGGAAGGATGTGGGAGATGCTGGGGGGCACAGGGTTTTCCGAAGGCGTGACTCTGGGGCTGGCAGGGACAGGAGGGAAGCGCAAAGGCCCGCGGACCGCAGAGCTCGCTGTGTAGACGACGCTCACCACTGTGCACCACCTGCAGCCGGGAACATGGGACAGGAGCACCCGGACAGGGAGCGGCTAGCCCTGGCCCAGGGCCTCCTGGGAAAGCCTGTGCAGGGCCTGCGGCAGCCCAGCGAGGCATGCCCCTGCCCTCTGGCCTCTGCCCTTCCGGACCTGCCCCGATGAAAGAAGGCAAAATGGCAAGGAACGGGCACAGAGGATCAAGTTCCTGGCCCAGTAACTTCCAGGGGCCTCCACATGCTCGGGCGGAGAGTAGGTCATCAAATCTCCTTCTATGGCCGCCACTCAGGGGCCTGACCTGAGCCCCGTCCTCCTCCTCTTCTCGGTTTCTAGGGAAGTGGCCCGCACCCCGCAATCTATCTAATGGTGAACCATGACTTCCC
>NW_005367431.1:588583-605421 GCF_000412655.1 Myotis brandtii | reverse complement strand
ACTGTTCATAAACATTGCTCTTCCAGCTGAGCATTTAGGGGAGGACAGGTCCTCCTCTGAACGCCGACACCCACGCTCCGCCCTCGCCTCGTCCTATGAGGCAGGTTCTGCTCTCAGGACTATTTGCCCCCACTTTGCAGGGGAAACAGAGACGTGTCTTCCCTGAGGGCTCCGTGTTAGTAAGAGCAAGGTTCCCTGAACCAGAGGCGTAGACTCCCAGCTGTAAACCGAACGAGCCGCGGGGACGTGGTATGGGGCGCAGGGAATGCAGTCGCACCATCGTCATCACTCCGCTCGGTGACAGGCCGCCGGTTGCTACACACATCGCGGTGACGGCGTCATGGGCACAGCCGTGCAGAATCACTCGCTGAATGCCCGAAGCCAATGTCATACGCATGTCAGCTGCACTTCAATAAAGATTGTTTCAAAGAAAACAGCGATTGGGACAAGGCTCCCGGACATTACAGCTGATGCTCCCCCCACCCTGACCCCTCCCCCACCACAGTCTGCCTGTCTGAGCCTCAGTTTCCCCCTCTGTCAAGTGGGGGCTCTGGTGGCAGCTGCCATTCTGGGGCGCTCACTAGGTGCCAGGTGTATCGGCCACCTGCTTTCTTTGGAGTCTCCGAACGGCTCTGCAGGTCATGGTCACGGACCCCCATTGGACGGGGGAGGAAACTGAGGCTGGAAGGGACACACTGGCCCCGCGCGGGCTGAGGACTGGAGGGCGGGAGCCAGCAGGCTCACTCTGCACAGCTCCTTGTTCAGCTGCACGCCTCACTGGGCGTTCTGTGCCCTCCTTCCCCCTCCGTCAAGGCAGGGTCCCCTGGGAGACCAACACAGGCCTCATCATGACCTCAGAGCCAAGTCCTAGTTCCAGACCACTGCCCCGGCTGCAAACGACAGCCTCACTTCCTGGGAGCTCGGGGACAGGGTGGTGACTGAGAAACCTCGGCCCCCCAGCCCTGCCCTCCAGCCGCAGGCCAGTCTGAGCAGGCCCCAGGCCCTGCATCAGGAGGACCCTCTCCCAGGCTGGTGCCTCCCCCAACGGAGGCCCTCTGACAGCGGTGAGTCCCTCCAACCAAGGCCACCCCCGGCGACTGGGACCACCACCCGCCTGCCATTCCCAGAACCTCTTCCTGCCCTTCCTTTGGGCCTGAGAACTAGGACGCTGGGGAGAGGATGAGGCCCAGGCTGGGGTCTGGGCAGCCTGGCTCACCTCACACAGGTGACTGACATCGTCACTCAGCCCAGCAGACCTGGTGCAGCACGAAGAGCCCCCTTTGCCCACAGTGGGCCCCGCGTGCCTCTCCCATTGGCCTAGCGGCTCCAGCCACCTAGTGGGACTCCAACATTTTATAAGCTGGACGGTGGGATGCACATTCCTGAGGTGAGGAGCACAACTCATTCCCTCAGCCATGGTGCTGGGGAGAGGCAGAGACCCCATCCTACACACACACCGCCCCCGCCTCCCCACCCCTGCAGGAAGGGCCCAGAGAGCCAGGCCTCTCGCCCCACACGGGGACATCAGGTGTGGAGGCTTCTGTGCCCCACACGGGGGCATCGGGCGTGAAGGCAAAGAATCTAACAGATTCTCATCTGGGGCTTTCACCGTCTGACCGTTGGGGCCTATTTTAAGGCCCTAAACAGCTGAGATTTGAAAAGGAGCGCGGCCTCTGTGGTCTGCTCTGACGAACAACTCTGGGCACTTGCCTGCCAGCTCCCGCCGCCCACTCCAGTGGGGCCACATCAGCTCAATACCTTGAAACGGTTACCCTGGAGACAGGGACTACTAGCCCCATTTAATGGATGAGGAAACTGAGGCCCAGCCAGCAAAGACGCCTGCCTGCTCAAGGTCACATTGAGAGTAAGTGATAGAGACAAGTCTGTGATCTCTTCTATCTCAAAGTGGAACAGAGAGAGGAGCCCCTGGAATTCAAAGAAGAAAAAATTCTGGGGTGGAGGGGCTTCCTGGAGGAGGAAGCTTCATGTGAGCTGGACCATAAAGAAGAAATGAAGGGCATCCAAATACTTGGCCACCCCTAGCCCGTGAGCCAGGTAAAGAGTTCATTTGTTCACTGTCTGGCTTATCCCACACACCTGTGTGCCAGTCGTGGCAGCCTGGAGCAAGGCCCTGCTCACACACACACATCTCCCCGGGGACCTGGTACAAGAACAGAGAACCTCTGTTTTCTCATCTGTAAAATGGGAGCATTGGGCCAAGCAGAGGTCCACCATTTTAGCTATGAAGCCTGAAAGGAGCGAGGGCCTTGGTCCAGTCCCACCGCAGGTCCCCTCCCCAGCTTCCCCCACCACCCCTCACAGCCCCCCCTTCCTCCAGCCCAGCTTGGTAAGGTCCCGGCATCACATGGTCTCCCACCTCCAAGCCTTTGCTCAGGCTGTTCCCTCGCCTGGCACGCCCTTTCTTCCCCAACTTCCCCAAGCGAAGTCCTGACCGGATTTAGCACTCAGGCCTCCTCCAAGAAGCCTTTCCTGAAGCCCAACCTCCACCAGGGGCTGGGCTAAGACCCCTCGTCTGCCCCCATAACCAGCGCTGTCATCCATCAAAGTCACAGTCACAGTTTTTCCGGGGCAGACTAGAACCCCTGAGGGCAGAGGCCAGGAATGAGTCGGGCCTGGGCCCTGGCCTGGGGCCGAGCGTGGAAAGTGAAGACATGCATCTGTACTCACTAGAGACTCTTGGCCTAACAGAGGCCGCCTTGCTTTAGTTTTTTTTTTTCCAATTTAAAAAGTCGTACACTCGAGCAACCAAATAAACAAGGTAGCATTGGATTATAACCCAAAGTATAAAATAAATATCCAGGAGGCCCTGCTGATAAAAACATAAATCAGCCCTTTATTTATATAATAAATGAGGAGAGCTAACAAATGTCCCAGGAGGAATTTAAAATAATTTATGTAGCAACTCTGCCCTCTGGGAGGGGAGCACACCTCCCCCCTCCTTAAGTGTGGGCCGTGCACAGTGACTTCCTTCCCACGAGAGCGGGGTGGCGGTGGGGGAGGGGGCGGTACAGTAACTTCACCGTGGAAAAGGCTGTTGACAGCACGCAGCCAGGTGATCAAGGTCAGCAGTGATGTGATGCGATGATGTGCTGAGAAGGCACTTTACCTCTGCGGCCTTCCTCCCAAAAACACGTCCCTCAAGTCCAGCCGCGCGAAAACTGTCAGGCAAGTCCCTCTGAGGGATATTCGATACAGTGCCTGGCCAGGCCCCCTCACCACTGTCAAGGTCATCACAAGCGAGGAAAACCTGAGACACCGCCTCAGCCAAGAGGAACCTAAGGACTAAATGCAACAAGGGAGCCTGGAGGAGCCCCCGAAATAGAACGGGGGCATCGGGGGACAGCGGAGGGAATCTGAATAAAGGACGGACTTCAGTTAACAGGGGACGATACCAACTCATCACCTGTGACCAATAAGCGGAGGGAATCTGAATAAAGGACGGACTTCAGTTAATAACAAGGGACGATACCAACTCATCACCTGTGACCAATGTGCTCTTAATGGAAGACGTTGGCAACGAGGGAAACCTGGTGTGGAGTATCCACAAACTCTATCCTCTGTTCAAAACTGCTCTGTAAATCCAAACCATTCCAAAATAAAAAGGTTCTTTTTAAAAGCAGTCATGCCCGTGGTGCCAGATGGGGAATAGAGAAAAGCAGAGAACAATCAGAGCTCACAGTCCTGTCACCCAGAGATGACCAGGGCCAGCGCGTCCTCCCCTCCTCGCCCTGTCCTGTTGCTACAGCGCTGAAATCACAGCAGGTGTGAGCTCTCCCCCAGCCAATGCACTTCTAATGGAACTCAAGGTCAGGGAGGGCCATACATCTGGGCAGAAGGATCTTCCAGGGCTCCCCACCTCCTACCATTGACTTAGGGCGTACGTGGGGCTGCCAGACAAGCCAGGACCAACGTGGCCACTTTAAGCAAGTCCTCTGACTCCCCTACCTGCGCAAGTTTGGGTTAGAAATCATCTGTGACCCAGCGAATCTTCTACCCAAACCCAGTGAAATCCTGAGGAAGGCCCTCCAGCCATTGGACGCCGGAGGGTCCTCCAGTAATAACGCTCCCTGTGACTCCATAGGGTGTAACGCCGACCCATGGCACCAAGGGCCCGATTTAACCCTCCCCAGAGGGCCCAGTTCTACGAATAGCTCTCAATATGCAGGGTTGTCACCCTTGACTGGCTCCAGATGAAGACGAACTTGGTGGTTGACACATCTGGGTGGTGGCTTCTCTTTTTCCATCCAGATGTTCAAGGCCCTGACAGCACATCTGTCACCAACTGCTGGGTTCCAGGAGAAGCCTCCATCCCTGTCACAGAGGGGGCAGGAGGATGACGCCCCCTCCCACTGGAATCAACTAAGGACCGCAGCCCAGAGACGGCTGCTCGAGCCTGACATATGGTTTCCAGGCTTCTACTCATACCTCCTACTCTAGAACACCCCATGGCTCCCCGTGTCTCACACTATAAAGTGTTTCTCAACTGAGAGGACATTGGCAATGTCGGGAAATATTTTTGGTTAACAACTGGAGGGTGCTATTGGCATCCTGTGGGCAGTGGCCATGGATACGGCTAAACATCTGACAACAGACAGTTCAGTCTCCACAACCAAGAGTTCTCCAGCCCAAAATATCAACAGTGAAAGTCCAGACTCTTTCGCTGTCACTCCCAGCCCCTCCTACCTCCTGCTCCCCAACCTGAAGCTTCCAGGTTGGTCTGTGTAGTGTCACCTGCACAAGCCTCTGTCCTTCAGCCTCCACAGCTCTGCACACCCCTTCTCCCCCACCCCTACCCCCCACAACGGAACTCTATGCCTCTGCCAATGACACCACCTCCCAGAGGTCTTCCCTGATTGTTTGCCCGCAGATCGTCCTGCTCCGTGGGCAGGCATTGATATTACTGTCACGTATGTCAGGTCACTGACGTCATGTACAGGTGAGGACCTCAGAAGAAACCCTGAGATCACAGTGCCCAGCGTTTGTTCCTGCCCAGGCGGCCTGCAGGTGGGTTCGGCTTGGCCTGCACGGGGATTGTGTTGTTTTTTTACCTCGAAGCAGTCACCAACATGGAACCATCAGAAGATAAGACATCAAAGCTGTGCTCCCTGCTTCTCTAAACATCAGGAGAGCCCCCGCCAGGGCCACATTCCTTCGTGGCAACAATCGGCGGAAACAGAGAGCAGCTGCCAGAGTGGGCCCGGAGCAGGGCCCAGGCCACCCCCGACACTCACTCCCATGACCTGTCGGCCCCCGGAGGCGCTGGCGTTTGAGACCTCGGAGCCAGTCCGCACCCCCTGCACCCCCTTCATTGTACACAGGGAAGCTGAGCCTGGAGAGAAGCTTGTCCGGGGTCACACAGCCGGTCCGTGGCAGAGCCGGGGTGAGGGTCAGGGGCCGCCTCCCACGGGGCCTCCTCCGCGGAACCACAGGGATCTGCCGAGGATGTTGCCCAACCGCAGAGCTGAAGAGGCCATAGGACTCGGTGTGGGGACAGCCAGGCTGCCGGGCACTTCGCTCAGAATCACTCTTGCGTTGGCAGAAGCCAGGCAGGGCGACCTCAGAGCGCCTCCCCAAGCCAGCGTCTGGGGGCTGCGGCTTGACTGCAGGTGCGCGGGCAGCACACTCCCCGTCTGACACCCTGCTCACAAGGCGGCACTGGCCCTGGAGATAACACTCTGCCCCTCCCAAGCGGCCTGGCCTCCCAGAGGTGGCTGTGATGGCCATTCATTGGAGGAGGAACCTGAAGTTCCATGAGGTCAAGCAGGCAGCCCCAGGCTGCACAGCTAGCAAGTCGGGGGGCCAGGACTTGCACCCAGGACCCTGGATCCAGAGGCCATGTTCCCTGAAGAGCATCATCACCCCTTGAGGGCTGGGCTCCTGCGCCCACCAGCCTGCCAGCCTCGACAGGAAGCAGGAGGAGGTGGGGGGGGGGGCAGCCAGGCCTGAGGGCAGAGCAGCCCACCTCCGCCTGCGGGTGTGGGTGAGGCTGGTTTTGAGGAAGCCCTTCCAAGGCTCCTGGGAGACTGTTCCCCACAGGCCATGCGTCACCCTGGGAGGAAGGCGCCTGGGCCTGGGGGCTGGGCATGGCTTGGAGCTGTGGGGAGGGGGAGGGGTCTGGATAGGACAGAACGGAGCCCCAGACCTCAGCCACTAAGATGGGGGGCCTCTGGCCCCGGGGGCTGTGACTCCCCCAGAGTCAAGGCTCCACACCGGGCAGGTGCACACCAGCCTCCAAAGTGGAACCGCTGGGCCTGCTCCCCTCTCGGGATGCCCCCCAAGAGACTGCGCCCGGCCAGCCCCCTGTTCGTTAGCCCAGTCCACAAGTTTCCTGAGGAGAAGGCAGTGGCTGGCCGAGCTGTACACTAAGAGGACTCCTTCCTTCCTCCCACGAGGAGCACAAAGAGAGATTCCCGCTGGTTAGCCGGGCCGGTGGCGGGGAAGAGCGAGCCATGCCTGTGCCTGGCCCCACATCCTGGCAGCAGTCCCAGCCCCCGCTTCTCCCACGAGTCCTGGCTCCCAAAGCACTTTCCCTTCTGGGGTTCCGTTCGCACCCCGTCGACCTGGTGGCTGCTTTCCTGTCCCATTTTACAGAGAGAGAGACTGAGCTTCGGAGAGAATGTGAGTTACGTCATCTTGTGACAAGGACCCCTCCTTCCACCACTGTTCTGCTCAGGCGGCTGCGACAGGGTCCCCTTCCCCCCATTGGGCAGGGAGGGAGGCTGACACCCAAGCAGGAGCCCACAGAAAGATGGTGAGCAGCGGCCGCCCAGTGGCTGTCCAGCTGGAGGGCTCAGGAGACCAGCCCCCCCACACACACACACACACTCTCACACACACACTCCCTCGGCCTCCCTGGGCCTGCCCACACTCACCACGTGGTAGATGGCCAGGGCGGTGGTGGCGATGCGGACGTTGAAGCAGCAGCAAGTCTGGCGGACGGCCGTGCTGGGGGCCATGGTGCCGCTGTCCCCTCCTCCGAGGCACTGAGGGGGAAGAAGCCCAGCTCCCGGAGCAGGACAGAAAAGGGGAAGCTGCCGCTGCCCTCCTCACTTCCTTCCTGCCCCTCAGACAGGCAGGGGCCCTGCTGTCACAATGGGGCGGGGCCGCTGGGAAGGGCCACAGCCTGCCTGGGAGGCAGCTGGCCCCTGCCACTCCCAGAGGGGGCTTCCCGGGAAGGGCAGACCCTGCACCGTCAGCACCTGCCTACCTTGTTCGAGCGGCTTCGCCCGTCCCGCACGCTGGGTGCTCACCGCCACCCTCAGAAGCAGGAATTGTAACCAAGCCCCTTTCCAGATAGAGAGACAGAGGTCCAAAGAGATCAGGCGTTCACCTAAAATCACACAGTCGTTCATGCTGGTGGCAGAATCCACACCCAGGTCTGCAGGCTGCAAAAATAACTCTTATCTACTCATTCCTGCCTGCTCCAAGCCTGCGCCCAGGTTAATCCTTTCATCCTCCCCTCAACCCTTGGAAGGAGGTGCTCTTATTATCCCTGTTTTACAGATGAGGAACCTGGGGCACAGAGATGGGAAGTGATTTGTCCAGTCACACAGGAGCCCGTGGTGGGATGGAGACTTGGACCAGAGCTCACTGCTCCAGAGGCTGCCCCTCCAGCCTCCCTGCCCCCTCAGAGAGAGGCGTGTTCTTCCTGAGCCACGTCCAAACTCGAGCAGAAGAATAGTTACTAAGCAAATCTTCCCACTGTGTGTCAGGCCCTGGAGCTAGGCTCTTCCTACGACTGGGTTAGTAAGGCCTCACAGCAATTTGGGAAACCCTCAGTCAGCCCACCCCCCTTGTGGGCTCAAGGCCCCCCATGATCACATGCAATCAGGGCTTTTTTTTTTCACCTCACTCTTTGAAAAGGTTGAAATTAATAAACCATGACTTTAGGGAAGCAACACTGGGATTTATACTCCCTCTCGGGTGATGAATGATCCATATTACAATAAGGGAAGGGACTATGAGGCACTTGCAAGATGCCTGAAGGAAGTCTGCTCTGCCCAGATGCTGAGCTCACTTGCAAAGTAAGACTTCTGGTGGAGAACCTGCAGGACCTACCATGAAGCCCCGCCCACACAGGAGATCATGGAGTTGGGATTAGCCACTACGGCCGCCCATCATTTCTGCCTCAGGAGAGGTTATGAAAGGTCTCTAAGCTTCCCTCCCTGGACAGGAGTTTCTCTGCTGGATCCATAAAACTCGTCTGGTGGACTTGCCACCGAGGCCAAGGGGGTCTGCCAGCACGGGGCTCCTGCAGATCCCTTCCCTACTTCATTCTCAAGCCTGCACATTTTTCATCGTAGGCTTTGCTGACACGAGATATTGTAGGAAGGTGGTACAGTGTAATGGTTAAGCACGTGGACTCCAAAGTTCACGGCCCAGGTTCAGATCCTGCCCCGTTATGGCTGGGCAGCCAATGCAGCAAGCAAAGTCCTACTTTGCCCAAGAGCACGGGGACCAGAGTGCCTGGAAGTGAGGAAGGAGGGCCAGCAGGGCCCTGAGGGGGTGCTGAGAAAACTGGATTCAATTGTGCTAGAAAGCCCTTTGACAGTGTAACACCATAACACATGATAGCTCTTGATAATGTTATGATTTGATGAAACGGGAGCAGGTTTGGAGCCAGTTCCCAAAGAGATGGCTGAAACCCACTGCGGGTATGTGAGACAGTGGTATGTGGTATACGGACGACAGATTCGTTTTAATGTGCATCTTAAAAATACACATAACCAGCTCTGAATTCTGTGATTTTCCATGTATGGGAATAATATAAGGTCTCATTTTAAAACAGATGCATTTAAGTTAAAAAAAAAAAAAAGCAATAAGTTGATTTAAAGAAAAATATCACCGCCACCGTAGGCCAGGAGGCAGGCAGGTGCGGCAAGCAGCCATGGAGGTGCAGTGGGCATCACCGGTTTAGGAATCCTGGTGGGTGAGAAATCTCACAGTAGCTGTGTGATCACAGACAAGATGCTTGATCTCTCTGAGCTGTTGTTTCCACATCTGCAAAACAGAGGCAGAAGCTCCACCTTGGGGACAATGAAATGAGGTCATGTGCAAACTCAGCTTGTTTGTTTCCTCCCTTCCTGGCCCACCCTGCTCCACTCCCTCCCCTCCCTACCAACCCCCCTCAGGCTGGGGGAGGTAGAGCTGGGATTGAAACCCAGATCTGTCTGATGCAGTCCCGGGCCACGCCTCCAGGAGGGGCCAGTGAGCGTGAGGACAGCCTCTTCCTGAGCAAGTGGTGTCTCCCGGGCACTGTCTCCCTCCCAGAAGCACAGGTCTGACAGATCACTTGCTCCTGCTGGGTCACCAGCCTCCAGAACAGCTGGTCCCTTGATGGCGACCTTCATCACTTTCTAAGGACGGAAGCCCAGTCCTCTTTATTTTCATCGCTTCCAAGCAAAGAGATGAAAGGAATAGCTGTTATCCCAAAGGTCAGGCCTTTGTCCAAGACCACTGTGGTACGCAGAATACAGAATCCCCCAAAGACACCCACATCCTAATGGCTGGATCCTGTGAACATATGTTGCCTTACCTGGAAAAGGACTTTGCAGATGTGGTTAAGTAAAGGGTCTTGAGATGGGGAGATTGTCTTGGAATATCCAGGTGGGCCCGATGTAGTCTAAAGGGTCCCCGTAAGTGTAAGAGGGGAGTGGGAATAGCAGAGTCAGAGAGAGATCAGAAGAGGCCAGCCTGCTGGCTCTGAAGGAGGGAGAAAGGGGCCCAAAGCCAAGAAAGACAGGCAGCGTGTAGAAGCCGGAAAAGGAAGGAGGTATTTTCTCTGTCCGAAGGATTGCAGCCTTGCTGACACCTTGATTTTAGCCCAGTGAACCCCATTTTGGGTTTCTGACCTCCAGAACCATAAGATAATACATTTGTGTTGTGGCTAATTTGTTACAGCAGCAACAGCAAACTCATACATCTCCTCAGCCAAATCCATAGTGGAACCCAGGTGCCTCTGACACTAGAGCCCAAGCCCACCCCACAGAAGACACAGTCCCCATCCTGACAAGCACAGCCCTTGACCTCCTCACTGTGTGACCTTGTACAAGTTGTGGACTTCCCTGACCCTCAGCTTCCTCCTCTGTAGGGTGGGGATAAAACCATCTCATGGTCTGTGAGTATTCAATAAGAAAATGCCCTTGCTGGGCGGGGGAGGGGGGGTGGGCAGGGAAGTGCCCCTTACTTCTGTTACAAATGACACGCCTTGAGCTCCTCTGGGCTACTTTTTAAACTCTCTTAAGTGGTGGACCTTTGGAAACTTCAGACCTCCCGAAGTCCTCAAGATAATTGGGAGGAAATGTTCCCCATCTCCAAGGTCACAGCCAGACGGAGTGGAATTGCTTATGAAACTGTCCTCCTAACGCAGTGATGGCGAACCTTTTGAGCTCGGCGTGTCAGCATTTTGAAAAACCCTAACTTAACTCTGGTGCCGTGTCACATATAGAAATTTTTTGATATTTGCAACCATAGTAAAACAAAGATTTATATTTTTGATATTTATTTTATATATTTAAATGCCATTTAACAAAGAAAAATCAACCAAAAAAATGAGTTCGCGTGTCAGAGGTGATAGGTTCACCATCACTGTCCTAATGGTTCCTTCTGACCAAGGAGGCTTTCAAAACCCACTGACTTCAGGAGTGATGTGCATATCCAAGAAAGGCATCTTTAATCAAGGCAGTCCGTCCTTCTGGCTGTTTGTCTTGTGTAAGAATTTGCCGCAGCGGCGCACGCACGTGTCAGCAGGCGTCTCTGTGCCTCAAAGGAAGTTACGAGTTTTCTTTGTTAAGCCAGAGCATCACCGGAACTTCCCTCTTCACCCACATGCCTGGAGGTAAAAATAAACCCACGACTTGGCCAAGTTTCAGGTTTAAACAAAGAGCTGGACAGTCCTGTGTCCTTCCCTGAGCGGGGCCTGGCTCCGGGTCGTGCGCGGCAGCAGGAGCATGTTGACCCTGACCCCTGCTGCGATTGTTTCTGTCCTCAGCTCAGCCCTGTCCCAGCTCCTGGCTCAGCGGGGCCTCCCCTGCCCCAGCCCAGACGGAAGGCAGCCCTGAGGTGTTGAGCTGTGCCTGGCAGGCCCAGGAGGGCAGTGACCTGCCACCGGGCGGGCACACGGCTGATCAGCAGCAGCAGGAGGCTGCGGGTCCTGCTCGGGGACAGCTGCTGGGGAGGCATGTGAGTGGTGCAGCCATGGGCAGCTCCAGCCTCTCTTCCCTCTGGAGCTCCCGGGGGCCCTGCACCTTGCTCAGGCCGAAGGTCAGCTTCCCGCCAGACCACTGGCGTTCCCTGGCATTCCCTCCTGCCGCCCTCACAGCCTCACTCCCACCTTCGACATTGGAGCGGTGGCCTGGGAACTGGGAGGAATCCCACAGCACGCCCTGCCCTTATCCTGCCCCCAACCTCGCATGCCCACCAGGGGCGGGGGCCTGAGCATGAAACCTCGGGGTCCCTCCCCTCCTCTCCCGTCCCTTAGAGGGTCAGCCTGGCAAGAACGGCCCACAGGCCTGGGCTTGGGGACAGCAGGCCCTCCAGTCACCAGCCAGTCAGGCAGGGCCCCCGAGGCTGTCTGTCCGACACCCCATCAAGGAGGCCACCTCTCAGCCAGGGGTTGAGCAGTCACTGGCTGCCCCCAGGGCCACGGCGCACCATATACCGGGCTGTCCATGCTATCGTGGCTCTAGAGGCAGAGGCGCCTGGTCGGCGTGGCTCAGTGGTTGAGCGTCAACCCAAAAACCAGGAGGTCATGGTTCAATTCTGGGTCAGGGCACATGCCCGGGTTGAGGGCTTGATCCCCAGTGTGGAGGCGAGCCTGGGTTTCGGGCTCAGTCTGGGGACTATGCAGGAGGCAGCCCATCAGTGGTTCTCTTTCACCATTGACGTTTCTCTCTCTCTCTCCCTCTCCTTTCCTCTCTGAAATCAATAAAAAATATATTTTAAAAGAGAAAATAAATAAATAAATAAAGGCAGAGGCCCCTGGGCAGGAGGCCGTAGAGTGATGGCACCTGTTAGAACGGGCGCTGTCGGTGGGGAGCAGAGCGCGGACCCCGGAGCTGGGAACGCCCCTCCCCTCCCGCGGTGGCCCCGCCGGCCTCTGCCTGGCTGCGGTGCTCTGGAGCGGGCACTGCCATGCTTGCCCAGGCTGCTGCGAGGACCAGAAGGCCAGCGCCGCCCTGCTGCCAGCTGCTCACCCTCCCGGAGCGGCACACCTGCCGGTGTAAGGATGAGCTCATGGGGGCATTTCCCCTGGAGAGGGGATTTTCACTTAATCAAATAAAAACAACAACAACCACAAACAACAAAAGTGAGAGGCCTGCTGAGGACCCTGCCCCTGAAAGAGGTTTAATAAAAGAAAGAACGGCAATGCGCCATGACCGCACTATTCAGGGACGTCAAGGAAAGCCACGGTGACCCCGATTGAAAGTGGACAGGCTCAGCGGTGCCTGCCTCTACCCTTTGTCCTAACTCCCTCTTCCTGCCAGGAATGCGGGCACGGTGCCCGGAGGGCAGCAGCCGCAGCCACGTAGGAAGCATGAGGACAAAGCCACAGCCTCAGGGTCCAGGGGGGAGAGATGGACAGAGAGGGGGCGCTGACGGCCTCATGCAGCCTCGGCTCCCGCTCTGAACCCCCTTCCTGGGCATGTGCAAGGTGAGAAAAGGAACCCGACTAGGGCTCCTGTCTTCATCCATTCATTCAGCAAGAGGACCCTGTCAGCCGCGGGGGCACGGAGAGGACAGGATGGACAGGTCCCTGTCCTCATGGGGGGGGGGCGTTCTGGTGGGGGAGGCAGTCAACGAGGGCCCACATGAACAGGGCACGTCAGCAAGTGCCAATTCCCAGCCGCTGCTCCCACGCCTCCACCAGCCTGGTCCGGTCTGGACTGGACAACAGACTCCCTGCAGGGCTTGGGGACACCCGCTCCCCCCTCCGCCCTCGGTTTCCCTGCCTGTAACTTCAGGGAGTGGTCCCCTCGGCCAGGCCCCGGGGCCAGGCAGGTTACTTATTCTGAGCAGCTGGCCCCAGTGCCTGGAGCCCCTCCAGCCTGACGATGTTGCTGCCCTCAAATTCCTTCGCGCTGGGTAAACAGCTGGGAGGCCCCTCCGCCAGCCCGGCCTCCTGACTGCAACCTTTCAGGGCTGCCAATAAATCTCCAACAACTGCTGAAAGGTCTGTCCCGGGCCGGCTGCAGGCTGAAGAGCCCGATTGTAGCCAAGTGCTCTCCCTGCCAGCCCTGGGCAGGGCCCTGAGCAGGTTGAGAAGCCGGGCCACGAGGCTAGGCGGTACCCTCCCGCTGTCCCAGGGCCACCAGCCCTGCTCTGGGTACCCCAGCTGCCCCTTGCCCCAGGCCCAGGTCAGTCCCTGGTCTCATGGTCAAGGGAAGCTGAGTCTATTCCCCGGTCCTCATCGGGGAGTAGAGGGTGCACATGCTAATCTGACAGGTGGCCGCGTCATTCATTTACTCGTTTAGCAAGCATTCATTGTGCACCTACTGCGTCTCAGGCCCGTGCGAGGCCTTGTGGATAGAGCAGGGAACAAGACCACGATCCTGCCTGCAAAGGGCCACCATTCGAGCAGGGTGCCCGCTAGATCCCAGCCCCCACTCAGAAAAGTCAGGGCAGGGGCCTCCTGCACCGTCACGGGGGCCTAGAGGCTGAGCCAGGCTGGTCCCCAGGTGGCAGCCCCAGTGACCCGCCAAAACCCAGCTGGGTAAGACAGCAGTCAGTAATAGTCACAAAACTAGTATCAGCATCGCAGGGACAGGGGTAACCATTCTGCCTCTTAGTAAAAAGAATAATCGAAATGAAGCTGGTGATCTAAAAATAGTGGGCCCCTCAGTTAGACAGGAATCAGGTGTAGGGGAAGTCCACAGACCCTGCCAGGGACAAACCCGGGGTTCACACCCCACCTTTGCCCATGGCAAGCTGTGTGACTGAGAGCCGGTCTCACCGGCTCCCTCAGTTTTTTCATCTGTAAAGTGGGCGTAACAGTAGGTCGGCCTTTCTTGCAGAATTACTGTGAAGATTGAGACGATGAAGATGATGCACTGGGTACATGGCCTCTGAGGGATCTACTCTCCGCAACTCATCACCGTTCCCCCTGCCAACCACACTTCCTAGAGGCTGGTTCTGAATGGGCCCTGTCTGGCTCAAGAACTTTCCGTGGCTCCGTAGGGCCTGCAGGATCCATTCTTTGGCATCACTGATCAGGGGCAGCACCATCTGCCCCTCCCCAGTGACAGCAAGACCTTCTCTAAGGCCGAGCTCTTCCGGATCCCACGCAGTGGGGCAGCCACGAGCCCAGAGCCCTGAGGGGGTACAAACCACCCCCCCAATACCTTGGCCAAAAGGGCTTGGGGTACTAGACCTGAAGGTGTCACTGGTATCACCAGCCTCAGGCCCACCCCAGTTCCCCAAAACCCCCTTGTGCTGGAGGGAAACGTGGGGGTGTTTGTGGTTGGCGAAGTGTGCTATTTCCCATCGGGCTAATCTGATGTTGACATTTTCCACCCCACCCCACCCCTCAGCGGCTTTGCTAAGCAACGCCGCTACGATCTCCTTCGAGGAGGGGGGACTGAGCCCTGCCCCCCAGGGGGTTCCCAGGAATGAGGGAGGGCAGTGATGGTGTCCAGGGGAACGGAAGGGGCAGCATCACTGGCCCGCATCATCCCTGGGAACCCCCAGGGGTTACAGAGCACCTGTGGAGGGTTGGCCTTTCGCATGCACGGTCTCATTTTAACTCTGTGAAAGGACTGGGTGTGTCCCCATTTTATAGACTAAGAAACTGAGGCTTCCAGTGGTGAATTGGTTTGCCCACTTAGAGTTGGGGTTCAGGCTTGAAACCTTCATAGTCTCCACCACCCTATAGGACCTCCGGACACTGCTCCGGACTGAAAAGCAATGCTGAGGTAGGTACAGGGTGTAGACCTGCTCTGCCCTCTCCACCCCTTCATCCATGATGCCTGAGACACTCCCATCAGCCCTGCTTCCTGTGGGTGAGGCAGTGCCCTTGCTATTCAATGTTTTACAATTAGTTTTGAATAGATAACAGCTGCACATGGTATAAAATTGAAAATACACAAAAGGGTATAGAGTGAAAAACTGGTATCATTCCAACCCAGTTCAACAGCTACCCCAGTACCCTCCCCTGGGGCAATATTAACACTTGGCTGCTGGTATTTCTTTCCAGAGGTTTTTACGCATATACACGCATATCATTATGCATGTCATTACCGAAAATGGTAGCACAGCCAGGCCGGTGTTGCTCAGTGGTGGAGCGTTGACCTATGAACCAGGAGGTCACGGTTCAATTCCCGGTCAGGGCACATGCCCAGATTAGAGATTCAATCCACAGAAGGGGTGTGCAGGAGGCAGCCGACCAATGATTCCCTCTCATCATTATGTTTCTATCTCCTTCTCCCTCTCCCTTCCTCTCTGAAACCAATCCTATATAAGAGGGAGGCAACTGGTGGCGGTGGCATAGGGTGAGGCCAGTGAGCAGGTGGTGTCAGGCCAGCCAAAGCGGGTGCCAGTGGGGGCCCCCCCCCAATCACCCTGCCGGTCGCCCCACAGGTCAGCCCTGACTACCGGCCAGGCCTAGGGAGCCTGCCTGTGCACAAATTTCGTGCACCAGGCCTCTAGTAAAAATATATCTTTTTTAAAACATTAGCATACCTTATACAAGTTTCGAGCTTATTCTATTTAGATACATAAAGAGTGCTCCCCTTCTGTATGATGGCTGCATAGTCTTCCTTGGAGTGGCTATCTCATAACTAAGTAAATTTTAACTGGTGGGTATTAGACTAACTCCAATTTTGCAATTACAAACACAACAGCAATTGATCTCATTGTATGTGCATCATTCTCACGTTTGAGTATATGTGTGAGAGAAATTTCTTAACAGCGGAATTACTAGCATGTGAAAGACTACAAGCACATTAAAGAATACTGACAGATTGCTCTTCAGACGTTGCACCAGTATGTACTCCCACCAGCCCTGCTAAAGAGTGCTGTTTCCCACATCCTCACCGACATCTGAGTTATCAAACCTTTTTATCTTTACCAGTATGACAGATGAAAAGTGGCTTGCATTGCAGTTCAATTCATGTTACCAGTAAAGTTAAGAATATTTTCATGTGTTTATAAGCTATTTGTATTTCCTCTTCTATAAACTTTGCCCATTTTTTTTTCTTTTGACTGGTGATCTATTTCTTATTGATTTTAAGGTGCTCTTTACATATGAAAGAAGTGAACCTCTTGTTGGTAATATAAGTGGTAAGTATTTTTACACAGTTTAGCCTTTGATTTGCTAGGTGGTTTTTTTTTTCACCATTTTTAAAAGGTACTTGAATTTATTGATATCTGAAGTTATAGTATCTGTTAAAATGTTGGATTATGAAAATATTCCTCAATGTTTTTTCTATACTTTTCTGCTGTTGTTTCTGGATCATTCCCTCTTCTGACTTACTGATGTGTCCTGGTTTGTACCATTTTTCAGGCCCTGATTATGCCGTTTCTTCATCCTGCTTGTGTGTTGGGTCAGGAGTGGAGACTTACCCAGCAGAGGCGAGGCTGGGCAAAGAGTGGCTACCCGTAGATATCTGCCCACAGGCCACCTGGGTTACTGGAAGGGAAAGGGTGCAGGTCCAGGAAGCCAGGTGTTGTGCTGGGAAGAGCTGGGAGATGGGCATGAGAGGAGAGGTGTGTACAGAGCCCCTGCCTTATAGGACACTCTCTTACCTTCACAACCACCCACTGACCCTGCAAGACTGGATTGCCTCCCTCTCCCATTTTACAGGTGAGAAAACTGAGGCTTT
>NW_005367431.1:582564-585115 GCF_000412655.1 Myotis brandtii | reverse complement strand
GCACTGACCACCAGGGGGCAGATGCTCAATGCAGGAGCTGTCCCCAGCCTGCAGGCCCCAGGCCAGCCAAGGCGGGTGCCAGCAGGGGCCCCCCCAGTCGTCCTGCCAGTGGCCCCACAGAGGGAGGCAACTGGTGGCGGTGGCATAGGGTGAGGCCAGTGAGCAGGTGGTGTCAGGCCAGCCAAAGCGGGTGCCAGTGGGGGCCCCCCCCCAATCACCCTGCCGGTCGCCCCACAGGTCAGCCCTGACTACCGGCCAGGCCTAGGGAGCCTGCCTGTGCACAAATTTCGTGCACCAGGCCTCTAGTAAAAATATATATTTTTTAAAACATTAGCGTACCTTATACAAGTTTGGAGCTTATTCCATTTAAGTACATAAAGAGTGCTCCCCTTCTGTATGATGGCTACATAGTCTTCCTTGGAGTGGCTATCTCATAACTAAGTAAATTTTAACTGGTGGGTATTAGACTAACTCCAATTTTGCAATTACAAACACAACAGCAATTGATCTCATTGTATGTGCATCATTCTCACGTTTGAGTATATGTGTGAGAGAAATTTCTTAACAGCGGAATTACTAGCATGTGAAAGACTACAAGCACATTAAAGAATACTGACAGATTGCTCTTCAGACGTTGCACCAGTATGTACTCCCACCAGCCCTGCTAAAGAGTGCTGTTTCCCACATCCTCACCGACATCTGAGTTATCAAACCTTTTTATCTTTACCAGTATGACAGATGAAAAGTGGCTTGCATTGCAGTTCAATTCATGTTACCAGTAAAGTTAAGAATATTTTCATGTGTTTATAAGCTATTTGTATTTCCTCTTCTATAAACTTTGCCCATTTTTTTTTCTTTTGTCTGGTGAGCTATTTCTTATTGATTTTAAGGTGCTCTTTACATATGAAAGAAGTGAACCTCTTGTTGGTAATATAAGTGGTAAGTATTTTTACACAGTTTAGCCTTTGATTTGCTAGGTGGTTGTTGTTTTTTTTCACCATTTTTAAAAGGTACTTGAATTTATTGATATCTGAAGTTATAGTATCTGTTAAAATGTTGGATTATGAAAATATTCCTCAATGTTTTTTCTATACTTTTCTGCTGTTGTTTCTGGATCATTCCCTCTTCTGACTTACTGATGTGTCCTGGTTTGTACCATTTTTCAGGCCCTGATTATGCTGTTTCTTCATCCTGCTTGTGTGTTGGGTCAGGAGTGGAGACTTACCCAGCAGAGGCGAGGCTGGGCAAAGAGTGGCTACCTTAGATATCTGCCCACAGGCCACCTGGGTTACTGGAAGGGAAAGGGTGCAGGTCCAGGAAGCCAGGTGTTGTGCTGGGAAGAGCTGGGAGATGGGCATGAGAGGAGAGGTGTGTACAGAGCCCCTGCCTTATAGGACACTCTCTTACCTTCACAACCACCCACTGACCCTGCAAGACTGGATTGCCTCCCTCTCCCATTTTACAGGTGAGAAAACTGAGGCTTTAAGAGGCTGAGTTATTTGCCCAGGATCCTACAGCCAATAATAGGCAGAGCTGGGACTCAAGTGCTGGCCTGGCGTGAGTAGGAGCTGGTTCTCAGTTTCTATGGAACTGAAGGGCCTTGGGGAGGCGGTGTCAGGGCGTGGACAGCGGTTGGCGGTCAGTGACCTCTCCCTCGTGGCAGGAGGGTGGAGGGGAAGCAGCTGGAGCTGGGAGATAGGAAGCCGGCAGCCACAGATAATGAGGAGGTGGGCGGCCGATGCACGCATCCCGGCAGCTGGAACTGAGAAGCAACCTCCACTAGACCAGCACGACGGCTCGAATAGGGACCGTGCGACGCCCAGTCCCCGCCGGGCCCTCTCCCGGCTTCTCAGGCCGCACCTCAGAGCACCCTGGAGATGTTCCCCTAGGCCTGGGTGCTGTGGGCCCAGCCAGGCTCCCCACTCCACCGGGGTCAGAGCTTCCTGTGACCACACGGTACGCTGATCTCGGTGCTGTTTACTTCGAATGCCTTCATGCCTGGCACGCTCCCCAGCTGTCCACCGTCCTCCCCGCTCCCTGTCATCCCGCCTCGGCTCACCTCACACACGCGCCCCCTCCACCTGCCCCTGGCGACTGTGGAGTGTGAGGACCTGAATGAGTGCTCAGGCGCACGGGGGGGCCGGGTGGACAGTGGCAAGGAGTGGGGGTCCTTGAGATAAAGGAAGAAGGAGGCCCAGGGGAGACAGTAACATCCCAGAGCTGCACACAGAACTGGGCAGGACCAGGACTGGAACCGGGAGTCCCGACTCCCAGTCCAGGGCTCGCTGGCCTGCCTTCTGCTGCCTCCCTCCCAGAAGCCACAGGCAAAAGCACAGACACCCGAAGGAAAAAAAAAATGGAAAACACAGGTGATGGCTGGCCCTGCCACTCACACTGGGACCCAGGGCAGGTCCCGGCCACCTCCAGGCCTCGGTTTCCCTGTCTGCACAGAAGGCGGTTGGATCAGTGACATCAGGCTCCTGTGAGTGCCTGAGGCCGCTCCCCGCCCGGGGCCGCGGGGCCGCGCGCACATTCTGTTCTGCACGAGCTA
>NW_005367431.1:578186-582330 GCF_000412655.1 Myotis brandtii | reverse complement strand
GGGCCCGGGGGCGAGGCAGCAACCACCAGCCGCCCAGGGCACAATCCCACGACACCCACACCCGGCTGTTAAAGCATCCAGTGTGTCTTTTTAAAAAAAACAAGAGCTGCCCAAACACGGTTATAAAACGTCTGGGGTATTTTTTAACGTTGCATTTCATAAATAAACTTTTCTAACACACATATAACATGCACGCACGTGCGCACACACACGGTACAGTAACTGTATGTTCTACCTCATTTGGGAATCGCATGGAAAACTTAAAATTAGGCCTTTCCTTTAAGAAATGGCCAATTCCAGGGTTGGGCCAGGGACCGAACAAGATTAGCCCAGAACACTTTTTTTCTACCAGAAAGTAAGGAAATACTCAAAGAATGATGGGGACACGCACCCCAGCAGGAAGGGGCTCCCGCCAGCCCCTTTTAGCATCAAAATAAAAAATGATAGTTATCATCCATTGACCGAAACAGGACACAAGAAGGCCGTACTGACATGAATAAGTGAGCAAATGGATTAAAAGTCTGCTGAGGAATGAGCCACTCACATTGTCTCGAAGCCCCTCCGTGCCATGCCTCCGCGTGGCCAGGGGGGATGGGGGCACTGGACGGTGGGGCAGCCTGCAGCTGGCCCAGACCAGGGGTCCTGGGGACGGGGAGCAAACTCACAGCAGGGGCCCCTGAGGAAGCAGGCGGAACCCGGCACCTTCTGTGGCCGCTCAGCTGAAGATGCCCAGCTCGAAGCTCATCAGAGGGAACGAACCCCAGAGGAGGAGCCCTCCGGAGCCGCTGGCCTGCCTTCAGCGGTGTCAGGGCCGTGAACGGCAGGACTAACCGTGGATTGGAGGGACAGCACAACTCAGGGCAAGGACATTCCCGGGACAGAGGGGAACGCAGACGGAGCTCGAGGACAGTCACAGAGATGTGGCACCGCCAGTGTCCCTGTGGGTGGGAAAGAGACACTGACATGCTCAGGGCGGGGTTCACCATGGCAGCGGCTCCCCTCCGAGGGGCGAGGGAAACAGTTCTCGTCTGTCTTCGCAGCCTCACTATATGTGCTTGAGATGGTTAGGAAATAAGAGGGCGGCGTGTGTGTGTGAGAGAGGGGAGGGGGTCATGAATCTCTAAGTTCCCAGCTAAGATACCCAGAAGAAGCCGGCTCCTCCGCCTCATCTCCTTCCTTCAAAGTCCCTCCAGCAAATGAGATGAGACAAGGACGACCGGGAGGGCACAGCCCTGCCTGAGTCCACACAGCGCATGGGGCAGCTGGCACCAGCAGGACCCTTCTTGTGTTTCTCTCCTTCCTCTGACGCTCAGAGGCCTCCGGGCAGCAACGGGTCCCCTGGGGTCAACGCAGACGGAGCCAGGAGCCCTGAGCCCCGGGCCCGCTCTGCCATAGGTGACTGTCTTCCCTCTCCAGGCCGCCATCTGCATCTGCAGGAGGACAGCTCGGCCTCGCTGATGCTCTCGCTGCTGCTCTCTGGGAGCCGGGGACTTGGGTTCGCCTGGTGGGTCTCTGGCCTGCGGGACGACCTGAGGCGGCCACTTACCCGGCAGGTGGTGGGATAACATGTTGAAATATTCCCAATGCCGCTTCCCCCGAATTTCCTCTGTCCCCTTCTCTCCCTCCCAGGCCCCCTGTCCCCAGCCCCCGCTGAGCAGGCCGCTGTCCTAAGGAATAGCCCAGAAGAGCGCAGGTACCAGGAGTCAAATTCGCTGCTTTTGAGTTTCGTGGTACAGGAAACGTGCAAGCCCGCGTGCCAAACCAGAAAAGTCCTCCCGGCCCCGGAGACCAGGAAGATTTGGGGGCTAGGGGGGGAGAGGGACGAAAGGAGCAGTGGAGAGAGCTGGGGGCTGGGGTCCTAGCCCTGCTGGGGTGACGGCTCTCGGACGACTCTGGACCCAAGTCAGAGCAGAGTCCCTCCCGGCACAGGGGCCAGGGACATGGCCCTTCCAGTGGGCGGACCCAGCCCCAGAGCCCCCCCACCATGGCGAATGCCCAGAGGGCTCTCCCCTCAGAGGGGCAGGTGCCGTAAAATGCCACCCCTGTACCCACATGGCACCAACATGGCCCCTGGGAGCTGGTGGCTCTGAGGGACACTGTGACAGGAATGAGGGAGGACTCAGCAGTGCCCTGCAAGGACTAGACAAGAGCAGGGACAGCTCGGGAGAAGTCTGGGGACGACAACGCTGGGGTCTACTGGGCCCCTCCTCACCAGTGTCCCAGCACCATCTAAACCCCCGGGCCTTCGACAACCCTGCGGCGGGGCCGGAGGACCAAGAATGGCAGGATGACGATGTCTCCATCCCTGATGGGGTGAAGGCATCGAATGCAAATTCAGGTCAGTTCAGGGACTAGCAAGCCGCTGTCCTCGCACGCCCGAGTTTGCACCCCACAGATTGCCACTCACCATGTGTTAACCAGGAATAAGAATAGACCAGCAGCTTGGAGCAGGCCACTCTGCACAGGTGTCCTAACTGCGTTCAGTGACCTTATGGGTCACACTAGAGGTATTTACACCATGGGGATTGGCACACCCTACCAGTCAGGGACAGCTGTCGTTGGTTTTGTTTCCTTTTTCAGAGGCCCGTTTACCGGCACTCCCCTGCACAGACTCCCCCCCGTGGGGCTCTCCGAGGCATTACAGGAGCTTGTGCAGAGTGCTGGCACCAGGCCTGGCGCTCAGCAGATGCTCAGTAAGTGGTGGCCGCTGCCGCTGCCGCTGCCCTAACAGAGAGACAAGGAGGTCTGAGGCCTCCGAGCCGTCCTTTCCCTGCCTCACTGCTGGGGCTGGGAGGCAGGGGATCTAGCCCTGTGAGTCACAGAGCTGTCCCATGCAAAGGGACTGCCCCCCACACACACCAAAGGCCCCTATAAAGCTTTGTCTTGAGCCGTGGTTCTCAACCTTCCTAATGCCGCGCGACCCTTTCATACAGTTCCTCATGTTGTGGTGACCCCCAATTTCATGGTTACAAATTGAACATAATTAAAGCATAGTGATTAATCACAAAAACAATATGTAATTATAGATGTGTTTTCCGATGGTCTTAGGCGACCCCTGTGAAAGGGTCGTTCGACCCCCAAAGGGGTTGTGACCCACAGGTTGAGAACCGCTGGTCTTGAGGATGCTGAGCTGGGAGGTTTGCAAGGACCCCGGTCTCCTGGGAGGACAGTGGGCCTCTCCGGCTCTCCCAGGCCAGCTAGGAAGGCCACAGAGAGCTGGCAGCAGGTACCAGGCCCTGGCTGGGGGACAAAGTGATGACAAAGAGGGAGAGGGACCCTGGACACCCCGACACTCAACCGCAGCCGCCTTCGGGAGGGCTGAGCGCTCTCAGTGGAAAAGTTGCAGAGCTGTTTCCCCCTCTCGCGCTGTGTGTGTGTTTGCCGTCAGCTAACAGGAAAGTGGTTTTCTCGCTGGTCTGGGCTGTATCGCATGCCTGTCACACACTGGAGGCCTCGCAAAGGGGTGACATCGGGATTGTTTATGTTGACTTTATTTTTATTTTTCTCTGGTTCAGGACGCCCCTGCCCAGCCCAGCGACCACAGCGCCATTAATAGGTCAGGACATGTTAGGGTCCTGTGCCCACTCGGCCCAGCCCGGGCTGAAGGACTCCAAGGCACACGCCAGATTCCGGCCACGGAGCACGGCGGGGCCGTAAACGAGGTGGGGGAGGCTCTGGGCCTCGCTGGTTGGAGCCAGTTTGTTTGGCGAGAGCAGACGGCGCTGGTCAGAGTGTCCCAAAATAACTCACGTGGCCGGGGCTTGCAGCCAATCCCTCCGTGGAAATTTTAAATGAATTCTTCACAGCTGTGCGGCCCCGGCCCCCAGATGGGCCACCCAGAATCACCTGATCTCTGTGGCTCTGCTGCTCCAGAGCCCAAGGACGCCAGCCCCCGTCTCCGGGCTCCCTCATGCAGCCAGAGGTCGTGATAAAAGGAGGGTGACCCCGCCGCCAACTCCTCAGACCCTCAGGATCCACCCCTTCCAGCATCGTACAGATGGGGAAACTGAGGCCAGAGAAGGAAAAATAAAACCATAGGGAAGAAGTGAGGTTTGTCCAGGCCTTGCAGGTGCCAGGCATGGTGCTAAGTGCAAACTGATCCTGAAGAAAGCAACTAAGTGAATGGGGGGCAGGGGTGACATGG
>NW_005367431.1:572657-578163 GCF_000412655.1 Myotis brandtii | reverse complement strand
TGACGTGGGGGCGGGGAGGATGAATAAACGAGCAGAATGAGGGCCGCCCAGAAGGCCAAGGAGGCTTGACAGAGGAGATGGGCCTCGGGGACCAGGCAGATGGGTCTGTGCCCAGGAAGCAGGAGAGGAGGGAGGATGGTCCCCTGGCGGAAGAGGCAAAGTCGAGAGGCGGGAACACAGTGCCCCTGCACCCTGTGGGGACCACAGAGCACCCAAAGTGCAGGTCCATTTCACAGGCAGAGGCCACCCTCGGGCCACACGATGGCAGAGGCAGGAGCCCTATCCTCACAGCTCCTGTCGGGAAGTGGGAGGAGGGAGGGTGGTTGGGAGAGGAGTCAATGAGCCGATGCCTGTCAGGGACCTGGCTTTCCCACCAGGCAGCCTATCGCCCCGAAGGCCTCTTCCCTGTGACCTTCCCCAGGGTTCTGGCACCAAGGACAAGGCCTAGTCCCTCCGGCTACAGGGCAGGGAGTTCAGGAGAACTGGGGCCGCTTGGGGGCTCAGGTAAGGGCAGGGGCCAGGCAGCCAGGGGAACACAGGTCCCCTTCATCCTCTGCTCAGCCGGCTGGATCCTCCCTGTCCCCTTGGACCCACTGGGGACTTGGGGTTTTCATGCATCTGATTAGCATAAATTAGCAGCTGTCAGCAGGAGGGAGGAATGCAGCGTGCCAGGGGCCCACTCTTGTTTTTGGAAACCTTATCGAGCCCTGCTGAGGGCTCCCCTTGTTCACAGGGCCACTGGATGGCGGGCTGGTGTTTGTGTACCCAGCAGAGGCCCACCCCAGCCCTAGCGAGCCCACGACCCGGAGGCTCCAAGCATAACACAGAGGGAAGGCAGGCGATGCCCGAGAGGGGGCACGGTGCCCCAGGAGAGCCTGGTGTCCTCAGATTCCACACCCGACCCGACCCCAGGCCCTCATGGGGGGCTCCCTGCGCACTGAGAGACCTCTCTCCTGGGTGGTGGGGGGCAGGGGGAGGGGCCAGTGGTCGGAGCTTTACAGGCTGGGGTGACACCCACACAGCCCTTCAGCTGGGCCCACCGACCTGGCTCCTTGGGGATGAAGCTGGTTGGCCCTGATTTTCCAAAGAAAGGGAAGGCGATCTCCCATCCCAGATGGCTCTCTGTGGCCAAGCCCGGGGCGGGTGTCTACTGCGTCACCAAAGGGTCCCACAGTGGCAGAAGGGACATGCAGGCCTTTGTCTGCCCAACAGCCCTTCCCTCTGCTTTTGGCAGCTCTACACCTTGAGGGTGGTTCTTTAGGCGACCTAAGAGCCTGAGCTCTGGAGCCAGACTAAGTGCAAAGCCCGGCCACACTGCTCACAGCTGTGTGCCTCCCACCTCACTTCCTCTGCCTGCAAAACGGGGTCATTGTTGTGAGAGTTCAATGAATGTGTTCGTTTAAGGTGCTGATGGCCTTGATCCCACCCCAAGTGGTTCTGGTGAGGCTGTTCATCACACGACCCCTGTTCCCAACCATAAGGGTGGACATGTGACCTAGATCTGGCCAATTAGAATATCTCATCTCCAATTGGCCACAGTAATTGGCCCAGCCAATCAGACTCTTCCCCAGGATTTTATATTTGGATGTTGGCAGAGACGCCCTGCTTCCCTGGCCCAATGATGCCGGTAGCCTGGCCCTCCTGTCCTCACTCACCACCCCGAGGAAGCCCATCGGCAATAGAAGAAAGTGAGGCCTCCACCTAGAGACAAGCAGAGACAAGAGAGACCTGGAGGCAACTGAGAAACCAAGAGACACACGAAGACTGACAGAGCGACTGGCAGACAGAGAGGCCACCCATTATTTCCACCCGAGACCAGCTGTATCCTCGTACTTCCCAGACTGAAGGTCCCGAGAATCCAGGGTTTATTGTCTCTATTGTACAAAGTAGAAAACTGAGGCTCAAGGAGGAGGAGTCTTAGTCCATCAGGCTGCTATAACAAAATACCATAGACTGGGTGACTTATAACCACAGAGATTTATTTCTCACCGTCTGAAAGCTAGAAGTCCAAGAGCAAGTGTCTGGTGGGGACCGGCTTCCTGGCTCATAGACAGCTGTCTTCACTCGTGTCCTCACTTGGCAGAAGGACAAGAGAGCACTCCAGGTCCCTTTTACAAGGGCACTAATCCCATGAGGGCATCTGTTCTCATCACCTAATCACCTCCCAAGGTCCCCACCTCCAAATACTATCCCCTTGGGGGTCAGTTTTCAACATATGAATGGGGGGTCCTAGAGCAGGGAGTGACCTGCCCATGGGGGTAGAGCTAGCATGTCGGGGAGCTAGCATGTAGGACTTGAGCCTAGTCCCAAGAGACCAAGGAAGGGAAGAGGAAGGGAGGGAGGGAGGAGGGAGGAGGGAGGGAGGAGGGAGAAGGGAGGCCACTCTGCCTCCTCACACTGCAGGCCGCCCTCTGTGGACAGCTGTCTGGAAGAAGAGATAGAACGTGGGTTTGAAGTCCAGCTCGGCCCTTTCTGGCCGCGTGAGCTTTGATCACTCACTCCCTTTCTCTGAGCCGGTTTCCTCGCTTTCACATGGGGCTAACATTCCCCACTTTATTCTGCTGACACAGAACAAAAGGTCACGTGGAGAGCGCCCAGCGCCTGTTTAGCACCTGGTCAATGTTCACTTCCCTATTCTCCCAAATACAGCATCGTTACCGCAACCCTCCAGGAAACCAAAATGCCTCAGACTTGAAGGGCCTTCCTGTTCTCAGTGGATCCTCAAGGCAAGGGTGGTGCCCATTTTAGAGATGGGGAAACTGAGGCTCAGACCGGTTGGACAACATAGCCAAGGACACACCGCTTGTTATGTGTGTTGGATAACACATCCACATCGACTCTCAGAAACGAGAGGGAAAATCCCAGCCAGGACCTTGGTTTCTCTGAGGTGGGGATGTTGGGAGCAGGGTTACATTTGGGGGCCCAAAAGTCCTCCCGAGACTACAGCAATCTCACCTCCACCCATCCCTCCCACAGAAAGCTGCTTCCCCTAGTTCCTGCCGGCCCTGCCCATTGCAACCCAGAGACTCTGGCCAGGACGAGCAGTGTTCCAGAGCAGCCACCAGGGGGCGCACTGCACACGCGATCCCAGGTGCTGCTCTGAGAGCCCCACTGTTTAACCCATTTTGTCCTCATAATCACCCCAGAGGAAGGGAGGGAGGATCACAGTCCGGGGGCACCTTCCTGGGCAGAGGGCTCCAAGGCATGTTGAAAGCTCCCCCCGCCCCCCGCCCTCCCCCACCCCGGGGCGGGGAACACCCTGAGTCATGGAGTCACAGTCATGGAGATGTCCTAGTTTGCAGGGGCTTAGAACAGGGGCCTTTTTACAGGTGAGGAACCCAGAGAGTAGAAGGTACCCCCTCCTCCCCATGGTCACATGGCAGGTCAGGGCAGATAGAACTAGAATTTCCCAGCACACTCACACCTGCTCCTTCTCTCACGGCCCCCAGAGAGCTCAGGGTCCAAGACAAAGTGGAATTGTGGGGCATGGGGCTGTAGCATTCCCAAGGACACACCGCTTGTTACTGGAACCTCTCAAACTTCGACAAGTTGCCCGAGTCCTGCCTCAGGGTTCTTGGCAGTCAAGGGCTGAGAGTCCCAGGGGGAGACATCGGGGTCAGGTGCTCGTGTGGGACTGATGGGGAGTGACCCTGAGAGCCCCGCCCAGCTTTCAGGGGCTCCTGAGCTCAGTCCTCCCACGCCCTCCAGGCCTAGGCTCTGGGTCCTGGGTCAAGGGCTCCCCCTTCTGGCCACGCAGAGAACCCCATCCCATGCTGCTGGTGAATCCCAGGGAAGACATCAGTAGGCAGTTTAGGAGCCTGGAGCTCCTACTCCAAGCGACTCAGGTGAGGGACTCCCTTCTCTGAGCCTCGGTTTTCCTATCTGCCAAAATGAGATGATAATGATAATGTACTAAATGGAATAATTCTGTGAAGTGCTGGCACAATGCCCCCCAGTGGTTCTCAAACTTGAGAGTGTATGAGAATCACCCAGAATGTTAGATGAAGCCCAGATTGCTGTGCCCCGGCCCCAGAGTTGCCAATTCGGTAATGAGATGATAATGATAATGTACTAAATGGAATAATTCTGTGAAGTGCTGGCACAATGCCCCCCAGCGGTTCTCAAACTTGAGTGTATATGAGACTCACCCAGCGTGTTAGATGAAGCCCAGATTGCTGTGCCCGGCCCCAGAGTTGCCAATTCGGTGGGCCCTTGAAAGGGTCTGAGAATTTGCATTTCTAACAAGTTCTCAGATGATGTTCAAGCTGCTGGTTGGGGAAAATAAGTGCTAGTTTAAATATAAGAGACCACTAAGTACACGATTGGCAAAGATATGGATAAATTAGAACCCTTGTGCATTGCTGATAGGAATTTAAAATGGTACAGCCACAGTAGAAAATGGTGTGGAAATTCCTCAAAAAACATCAAACATAGAATTACCATATAATCTAGCAATTCCACTTCTGGGAATGAAAGCAAGGATTCTAATAGATATCTGTACACATATGGTCATAGCAGCATCATTCACAATAGTCAATGGGGGTAAGCAACCCAAGTCCCTCCACAGATGAATGGATACGTGAAATGTGGTAGACACATCCCATGGGGTATTGATCAGCCTTTCAAAGGAAGGACATTTTCACACATGCCAAGGATTCTAATAGATATCTGTACACATATGGTCATAGCAGCATGATTCACAATAGTCAGCGGGGGGAAGCAACCCTAGTCCCTCCACAGATAAATGGATACGTGAAATGTGTAGACACATCCCATGGGGTATTGTTCAGCCTTTCAAAGGAAGGACATTTTCACACATGCCAACATGGATGAACCTCAAAGACATGCTAAGTGAACTAAACCAGTCGCGAATGGGCAAAATATTGTGTGATTCTGCTTATACGAGGCACCTAGAATAGTCAAGTTCGTGGAGACAGAAAGTGAAAGAGTGGCTGCCAGAGGCTTGGGGAGGAGTGATTGTCTAATTGGTACAAAGTTTGAGTTTGGGGAGACGGAAAGGTTGTGGAGACAGATGGTGGTGATGGTTGCACAACGTGGATGTACATCAGACCACTGAACTGGACACTTAAAATGCTTAAAATTGTATGTCATGTATATTTTACCGTAAAAATAAATAAAAGGTCACTTGAGCTGAGACCTAAAGAATGGACATTCCTCAAAAAATGGAAGAGTAATTGAGCAGAGGGAACTATATCAGTTCAGCGGGGAGGCCAGAGCCCCCGGGACCTCCCAGGACAGAGCAGGTCGGAGGGCTGATTGGTCGGCAACACAGGGACGATCCACTCCCCTCACAGAAAGCATCCACATCGACTCTCAGAAACGAGAGGGAAAATCCCAGCCAGGACCTTGGTTTCTCTGAGGTGGGGATGTTGGGAGCAGGGTTACATTTGGGGGCCCAAAAGTCCCCCCGAGACTACAGCAATCTCACCTCCACCCACCCCTCCCACAGAAAGCTGCTTCCCCCAGTTCCTGCCGGCCCTGCCCA
>NW_005367431.1:569068-572490 GCF_000412655.1 Myotis brandtii | reverse complement strand
CCCCCCCCCCCCCCCCCCCGGGGCGGGGAACACCCTGAGTCATGGAGTCACAGTCATGGAGATGTCCTCGTTTGCAGGGGCTTAGAACGGGGCCTTTTTACAGGTGAGGATCCCAGAGAGTAGAAGGTACCCCCTCCCCCCCATGGTCACATGGCCGGTCAGGGCAGATAGAACTAGAATTTCCCAGCACACTCACACCTGCTCCTTCTCTCACGGCCCCCAGAGAGCTCAGGGTCCAAGACAAAGTGGAATTGTGGGGCATGGGGCTGTAGCATTCCCATAATCCTTTTCCCCCAAAATGCTGAGTCACAAGGAAACTGAGGTACAGAGAGGCAGAGATCATGTCCCTCCTGAGCAGGTCAAGGCCCCAGTGAGCCTCCTCAGTGCCTCCAAGGGGCTCGTTTGGAGACAGTGTGTGACCAGCCGGGCCGGCCAGGCCACTACAGCTGCTGGCTCCATGCCCAGCAGAAGCCATTGATGGGGCTGCGGTGGGAGGGCACCGGGGTCAGCCCATTACAGGCCCCCAGAGGACAGACTATCTGATGGGCCCCTCGGGCCCTCTCTGCAGGCAGCAGGGCCTGGAGGGGAGGGAGGGGAGCTCCCTCCCGTCTTCCAGCTCCCGGCTCCACCTCTCTCCTCAATCGCTGCTGCAAACAGCACCTCCTCCCTGAGGAACAGGAACTTCCTAAAGGACTCACCCTTCTAGGAACCGGTCCCAATCTGTCTAGGAAATCAGAAACAGAGACGCCAGTGCAGCGCTTCGGCCATACACGCACTGAATCCTCAGAACAGCCCTGCGGCACAGATAGGACTCGTCATCCCTGTTTTCCAGCTGGGGATTCTGATGCCACCCTCAGTGCTCCGAGAACGCCACGTGCCACCTTCCACGCCTCCCTGCCACGGCGTGCCTGCATACCTGCTGTCTAATCCTCCAGGCCATCCTGCCAGCCAGGTGGGTCTAAGGCCACAGATGAGGAAACTGAGGCCCAGAAAACAAGTTGTCCTGACATTCATGCCCTCTAGGCTTCCCGTCACTGCCCAGACCTGGATGGCCGAGGCACCTAAAAAGTCCATGATCGCCCTGGCTGGTTTGGCTCAGTGGATAGAGCGTCGGCCTGCGGACTGAAGGGTCCCGGGTTCGATTCCAGTCAAGGGCACCAAAAAAAAAAAAAGGGTCCATGACCCCCCTGGCTGGACTAGAGCCTCTGCAGGGGACACTGAACGAGTGGAGAGACCTGCATGGGGAGACCACCTCAGGCCAGGCAGGAACGTGGGTTGGCGCCCAACACCTCTCCCAGCCGCCCCTCCATGCTTCTGAAACGCCAGAGCTTTGAAGGCTGCCTCATTTTACACCTTCCCGCCAAGGTAGCCGGGCTGTGCTCTGGCCAAGAGGTGTAGGTGGGAGTCTGCCAGGAAGGGCTGCTCATCCCAAATACAAAGACGAAGCCTCCCAAGGTGAAGACCTTTGGTCTTTCCACTGTCTTTCTGCCTGGAATGCAAACGCGAGTGCTGGAGGTGTGGCAGCCACGTTGGAACTATGAGGGCGAGAACCACAAGTTGGGGATGGGAGAGTGGAGAGCGCCTGATCTCGGACAATGTTGCTGAGCTGCTGCACCAACCCCAGATCTCTCGATGTGTGAGAAGGATAAACCCCTAGTCCCTTCAGCACGCTCAGTCACCTGTTGGTGGCAGCCAACCTGGGTTTGCACTCCCGTCGGATACAGAGCAGCACTGAGGAGGGTTAAGAGTTCACGCTTGAATCCTTAGCCTGCAGGTCAGCCCACAGATTACTCCCGCCGGAATAACACTGTCACTGACACTTGCCCTTGAGCACGTGGTTTTGTGGTCTGTTTCCTCAGCTACTAAATGCACACGTGCACCTGCTGCGTGGGGTTGTTGGGAGGGTTAAATAGGACACCGAGGGCGCGCCCTCGGCCCAGGACAGAGCACACCCACCTAGACGTCAGCTGCTACGAGGAAAGAAGAAAAGGACAGTGAGAGGAAACAGAGACTAGACGCCCTCTCCCCAGGAAAAGACGTCTGGGAGTGAGGTTTCATTGGGGAAAATTGAACAGCGACTCCTGAGAGATCAGTAGCTCCCTGAGCCCCCAGACCAGTGATCCCCTCCCCTTTAATTAGGTGCAAAGCTTGGCCGACTCAATTAGCTGGCCCACCAGACAAGGGCGTTACTTCTCGGTCAGGGCTGGCTGAACACACTGGCAATGTGGGAAGGACCCCCTGGCCCCCAACTCCAGCCTTCCAGGTCTTCCCTACCTCCTGTCACACTCCACTATTAAGAATTCACTCCTTTAGATATAAAGGCTTAAAGGAGCGTGGCTCAGAATCCCCAGAGTGGGACTCCAGGCATGGGTCTTTGGCCAGCTCCCAGGTGATTTGGGCCGGTACCGAATCCCCTTGAGGGGACCTCCAGAGACCACTGCTGAGGTGTAAGTGCCTCGGAACATGTCACCCCGAGGCCATAGTCGGCAATGGCGCCTGAGAGCAGGGAAGGAGCTCACACCGTGAGGCCCTGCCCTGCACCAGACACAGCTGAGCACACGCATCCCTCACATCACTTAGCACAAATGATCCTGCGAAAGGGGGTTACTGTCCCCAAGATGAGAAAAAAAGCCTCAGAAGAGGTGAGGCACTTGCCCAAAGTCACATCAAGGAGCTGGGATTCGAACCCAGGCCTCCGCATTCCATGTCATGGCCTGGGCTCTGGCCCCGGTTCCATTGATAACCGGCTGTGTGACTTGGACAATTACCTCCCCCTCTCGGGGCCTCTATAAAATGCAGGGGTTAAAAGTCAGGATCTTGCATGAGCTCACCAAGTTAGACACTGCCTAGCGCCCAGCCCCAGACCCAGCCCTCACTGTGAACTTAACCCTGCGGTGCCTTCATATGCTCATCTGTAAAATGGGGTAATAGTCTCGCCTTCACAGGGTTGTGAGGATTCACGGAGTCTATACGTGGAAAATGCTCGATGGGCCTTATCAGGCACATAGTGAATTCTGTCCCTCCTGCACTCTCATCTCGGTCACTCTGGGCGGTGAGGCCCCAGACAGGTCCCCTGAAGAGGCGAGGCAGGAAGCAGGGCTGGGGGTGCTCAGAGCTGAGCTGGTACAAGAGGAAAGCACCCTCCAACCATAACAACAAGGCCGGTGACGCCACAGGAACAAAGGTCTGGGGGAGCCCAGGCTCTGAGATCTTTGGCCCTTGATGGTCCCGCAGAAACCTGGGCGGATAAATCCCAGCTCCTCACTTCCTGTCCCCTCAAAGGGACCCTTTGTCAGCCGGGCACCAAAGGCCACTTCTGGTCCCACCAGGGCCTGATCAAACCGCAGTGCCGGCCGGGGGACAAAGGGCCCTCACAGGGCCAGGGAGGCCCGGCTCTGCCCAGGACACGCCCGCTGGCCCCC
>NW_005367431.1:564759-568869 GCF_000412655.1 Myotis brandtii | reverse complement strand
GCCCACGCACACACGCAGGCACGCAGCCTGGCGAGATCAGAGGCAGCGGGGCCCGCGGCCAGTGGCCCTAGATAAGGAAGGCACTCAGAGGGGGTCAGAATCAAAGGCTCCTAAGTTCCTCGTTTGGAGCCAGAGAGCATTTTTTAAATAAATAAGTAAAGGCTCCAAGTCCTCTTCGCTTCCCATCACCCTCCAGACCAGATGCCAGCCAGCTGCCCCCAGCCCTGCGGAGCTCTGCCCAAACCCAACCGCTGCGGCCTGGCGCTGCCTCCTCCCTCTGCCTCCTCCTGCTCCGCCCACCCAGCCCCTGGGGGGGCTCTCTGTTCCAGCTCCCCCTCTGCCTGCAGAACTTTTCCTTGTCTCTAGTTCCCGCCTCTCACTCAGGCTTTGCTCCAGGACACATTCCCTGCCCCCTGCCCCCTGACCTGTGACCCCAACCCTTCTCTGGCACTGTTTCCCGTCCCTCCTGTCCTTTTCCTCTGGAGCCTACTCAGACTAGGTTTTTGTCCCCACTGCCCTTGTCAGTCACAAACCACCTGCCTGTTGCTGGTAGGAGAAGAAGGGGGAGGAGGAGGAAGGGGAAGAGGAAGAGGAAGGAGAAGGACAGGCAGAGGAGGAGGAGGAAGATGATGATGGTTTGGCTCACAGAACTTGAATACTGTGAACTTCAGGTACAGTTCGATCCAGGCCTCAAACCATGGCTGGCTCAGCTTGGGACACATGCCACCCCTTGAACCAATCACTGGGCCGGAGGTCTCAGAGCTCTCACTCGTCAAGCCTGGGTCAGGTGAGGGGGGGCAGTGTCAGCCCCACATGACACGCCAGGACTGAGAGAGGAGCCAGGTGGGACCCCAAAGGAATATCAGAGTGCTGATCCAAGAAAAGGGGGAACGGAAGCAGATGTCCCCCTCACCCAGGAACTCAGTGAGGGAAGCGAGACCAGACCCCAGCCACCTGACCCCATGCCCAGCATCCATCCCACCTCCCCAAACCACATCAGCAAAATCAACTAGAGTCCGCACGGGGGATAGATAGGGCCAGGGTGGGGGACGGGAGCTGCAGGCAGGGGCAAGCAAGGAGGTCCTCGGGGCGAGAAGCAATGAGCCCCTTGGTAGAAACCAATCAATCTCCGGCCTCCCTCCCCCACTTCCCCTTCAGATTTTGCTGAGGAAACAGCTGTCACTTCCTCAAGATGAATAACACACGACACCGTGATTAATGGATGTGTAAGTGGTGTTTAGAACCCACTTCACTCTAAATAAAAGAAATGACATAGAGCTCTCCGGCCACGTTTAGACCCTCGAGGGGCTGGCGCCATGTGGCTGCTTAACCAGTGGCACATGCCCAGCGTGGTGCCCGAGCCCGGCCCACTGCAGCGGCAAACGGAGGATGCCACCCCCGAGAGGGAACCTAATGCTGGGGAGGGCGGGCGAGACGGAACATTCTGTCTGCTGCTGGTGGGGTGTCAGTGCTGTTCTTCCGAAAAGTCACTTAGCACGAGATCTTATAGCTGACGAGGTCCCTCGCCTGTGGCCCACTCATCCCTCTTCTGGGAAGACCTCCTGCAGGCATCGCTGGAGATGTGAAGAAAGCTCCGCATGCTGAAGATATTCATCGCGGCATTGTTCATCGTGGAAAATGGAAGGGACCTAAATGTCCCCCCAGAGGAGAAGGGTTGTGCAAACTCAGACAGGTCCACCCAAAATGTTTTCTCTCTGTTCAAAAAGGTCGCCTCCAAAGATTATTGACTTCGGATGATTTGACTGGAAAAAGCAGAAACTTAAGGAAGCTCCAATCAAAAGGAGGATTCTTTTAAGCATCAGAGGAATTTCCCAGAATTCAACGGCCAGCTGCACTGCTGGGAGACAGAAGCCCTGCCAGGTGCTCGGGCAGCATGCATCAGCCACTTACTGCTGCGTAACAAACAGCTGCCCCAGCATTAGTGGTTTCACGCAGGACTGGCCGTCTCTCACAGTCTCAGGGGGTCAGGAGGGAGGGGCAGCGGGGCTGGTGGTTCTCACTCAGGGTCTCTCGTGGGGTTGAAGTTAAGATGTCAGCTGGGCTTCAGTCTTCTGCCGGCTCGGCGGATCCTCAGCTGGAGGCTGCACACAGGCCCCTCCACCGGCTGCTCCTGGCAGACAGCTGGCCTCCAACCAATGACCAAGAGTGAAGCTGCAGTCTCTTCTAACCCCGTCTCAGAAGCGACACCTGCCAGTTCTTCCCACAGACCACCCCTGGGACAGTGCTGGGGGGTACTACACAGGAGGGTGGGGCCACCATCAAGGCTGGTGACCACACATGGGAGACCCATCCTATAACCAGCGTATGGTTTTGAATATGCGAATCAAGTGGGGTGAACACAGTCCAAGAGAAAGCCTTTCTTGTAAAATAACGTGCCTGTGATTACTTCTGCTGGCTACCAGAGCTGACCAGGCGGGAGCGGGGCGGGAGCCCTCCGGCACGTGGGGTTGAGTGACCCTCGGCATCCAGTTATCCACCACCAGCCGCCAGGCCCTCGGGCTCGGGGCAGGCACCTCAGGGAAGCCAGGCAGGGCTGCCAGGAACCAAAGGAGAAACTCTTCATAAAAGAACACAGAGGGCGGGGGCAGGGCAGACCAGCAGCAGGGCCCGGATGGAGGGAGTCCTGGTGTGGGTGTGTCCTGCCTCTGGTTCCTGCACCTGCCTCGGCCTGGTCACAGGCCTGGCGGGGAGGAGGCTGAGTGTGGCAGTGAGAGCTGTACTGCTGCGGGACCCCATCCTCGAGAAGCATGCTTCCCCTCTTCACCCCAAACACTGAGCTCCTGCGGTGACAGAGGACAGAGCCTGGAGGCCGGGAGGCAGGACCGGGTGGACCGGCCCTGATGGAGAATTGAAGGCAGCAGTGGCAGTGATGCCTGATGGGGACAGAGGACAACGCAGGTGACTGCCTCTTGTGACTCATTCACAAGGAGGATTCGCCCACACACTGGAGAAGAGAAGAACTCACCCAACATGTGGGGTTCCTGCTGGAGAAGGTGGGGTGTCGAGCCAGCAAGATGCAGGTAAGAATGTGCTAGCTGCCCTAGCTGGTTTGGCTCAGTGGATAGAGCATCGGCCTGCGGACTGAAGGATCCCGGGTTCGATTCCCTGTCAAGGGCACATGCCTAGGTTGCAGGCTCGATCCCCAGCAGAGGGCATGCAGGAGGCAGCCGATCAATGCTTCTCTCTCATCATTGATGTTTCTGTCTCTCTCTCTCCCTCTCTCTTTCTCTCTGAAATCAATAAAAATATATATTTTTTAAAAAGAATGTTGGTAGTGGGGCGTTTATCACTATGGTCCTTAGAAACACAGGCTGGAGGAAGCGCGTTAGAAAGCTAGTCCAAACCCCACCTGCGGCGGAACCCCTTGTCCATCGTCTCGACCAGGCATTCAAAAGCTGGACTGCTCCCAGCAATGGTGGCCTCGCTATTCCTTCAGGAAATCCTTTCCATCGCTGGAAAGCTCTGACACAGGAAGTTCTTTCTGAAACTTGAGACTAAATCTGACTCCCTCTGGATCCCTCTGATTGGCAAGCAGATCCCAGTTCTGCCCTCCAGGGCCTCATAACACCAATCAGCACCCGACTGCCCAATGGGCCCCTCTCCACGTGCAGGCCAGCTCTTCCCAGCAGGCAGTAGCCCCCGGACACCATTCGTTGTCCAAAGCGTCAGCAGGAGCCACCCTGCTACAACCACACACCCAGCAGAACAGCCAAAAATGGAGTTCAACCATAATAAGTGTCAGTGAGGACGCAGAGCAACCGGAACGCTCCTTCCTGCTGGCTAGGCTGTACATGGCAAGACCCCCTTGGGAACTAGTCCTTCCATTGCTAGGAAGTCCCCAGGCAGAAACAAAAACATATGCCCACACAAAGGCATGTGTATCCGTGTTCCTAGCAGCTTTATTCGTAACAGTCCAAAACCGGAAACGGCCCAACTTTCCTTCTAAAGGTACATGGCAACCCGGTGGTGGCAGACCCATGCCATGGAATACTCCTCAGCAATGAAAAGGAACTGGGGACAATACGGATGAATCTGGAAAAGCTTATGCTGAATGAAGACCGCTAGGTGCAAAGTCCACATTCTGCATGA
>NW_005367431.1:540644-563530 GCF_000412655.1 Myotis brandtii | reverse complement strand
GGGATTTCGCGCGCTTGGCTTCTAGTGCTCTTATAAAGGAGGTCTTCTTATCATCCCCATTTTACACACAAAGAATCTGAGGCTCTGAGAGGCAAAGTGATTTGCCCAAGATAGACAGCAAATAAGTGGTGGAGCCAGGATTTGACCTAAAGTTCCCTGAAAGGCTCCAAAGCCGACTCTGGCTTATGGCACCACATGCCAACTGCTTGGGTGGCAGCAGAGCCCGCAGAGGGAAAGGTATGGAGTAAGTCTCCTCAAAGCCCACTGGTTACTGTTGGAGCAGAGGAAGCCAAGGCCTCGCCAGGCAGCCGTGGTTAAGCTCGATCAGGAGTCCCCTCTCTGGAACTGGGCTCTGCCACTTTGAAAAGCAGGCCCCCAACCCCAACACACCCACCATGGCCAACCAACAAGGTCAGTGGATCTGTACGCACTGTGGCCAAGCTGGAGGCCCCGGGGCTTCGTCATCAGGGCGTGACCCTGGGCAGCTGATCTGGATTCAAACTCTGCTCCTCTATTCACTAGTCTGTGATCTTGGGCATTTCAGTGCCTGTCTCTGAGTCTCAGTATCTTCATCTGCAAAATGGGGACAATCGCATCACCTTCATAGGGTTGTGTAAAAGTTACATAAAATCATTTATCTAAAGACCCATAAATGCTCAACCAATGGTGGCTGCTTTAATGACCATTTCCCACCTCCACCATCAGAAGTGGCATTCAAGTCACTTCCCCACGGGTCCGAGTCCCAGATTCCCGGGAAGTCCACCTGGAAGTTCTCCCAAATATCAGACCACAATCCTTCCTGCTGCTATTACTGCTGAAACAGGATCAAGATCAAAACTCCAGGGGAACTCAAGTCCCGATGCATGACAGAGGCAAGAATGAAGGTCACCAGGAGAGTGGGGGCATCAACCGGGGAGAGGCACCGCAGCCCCTGGCCCAGGTGACGGTCACACAGCTGCTCTAAATGTTTCCTCTAACGGCCAGGAGTGAACACATGTGCCCGCCCAGGCACTCAGGCAGCCCTGCCCAGATGACAGTGCTCACAGATAGGCACCCCCTAGTGGGCACCACACCCACCTGCAGATGTGCCTCCCGGGCTCAGACACAGACACGAGTGCAAACTCACCTCACCCCCAGCAATCCACACGGAGCCACGTGCCCACCTGAGCACACCCACTGGAGACCGTCACACAGTCTCTGCGCCAGCGGGCTCGCAGCAGGAGTTGCTGGAGAAATACGGAAAGTCACAGGTGCTCTGCTGACACCGGTCTAGCCAGCTCCCCACCAGGATTCCCCAAAAGGCTTCCTCACACCTGTGGCTGGGCTGCACACCGGTCTAGCCAGCTCCCCACCAGGATTCCCCAAAGGGCGGAGACACTTCCTCACGCCTGTGGCTGGGCTGTTGGAGGAGGCCATGGCTTCAGTGCTGCTTCAGCAGATTTCTCATCAAGCCAGCAGGTCCCTAGTACAGCCTGCAGCCCCAGCACCAACACTGGGGACCGGGAGAGGGGAGAAGCCCGGGTCCCCGGGAGGAGGATCTGGCTCGCCCTCCTTCTGGGCCAAGACTGTGCCAGACCAGCCCTGGGGTTGGCTATTGAGTGGGTGAGTCCCCAGGAGGCCAGGACTGGGGGGTCCTGATGGGCAGAAGGCTGGACAGAGAGTATTGGTGTCATGGTGGTAGGACTGCCTGGAGACTATCCAAGTGAGCCTTGGAGCAGGAGAGCCCTGCTTTGTCCCCCAGCCCTGCTGTGTGACCCTGGACAAGTTACTTACCCTCTCTGGAGCTCAGTTGCCCACTTATCAAATGGAGATGAGAATATTGCCTAACAGGACAATCTTACAGGGCAGGCATATGGGAGTGGGGTGGTGGACACAGTCACCACTCACCAGTGTGTCGTTTTTATCAAGGGCCCGGGACAGGAAGGGGCCCCTAGATATTGGGTCGCCCATGGATTATAAGTGACGCCCACAAGCCCAAGAACAGCCCACAAACAGGCTTTGTTTGGCCCACACAGTGTCTTTCTTTTTAAGTTGTTGCCAACATTTAAAAATCAGATTTCCCAGCAAAATCCAAATTTTCTGCTTCTCTTGAAAGCTCAAACATTCGGCAATGCTGGGGTGAGCTGGGCAGGCAGGAATGGGGGCCCAGGATTGGGCCTGCCCAGCTCACCCCAGCCCTCCCCGGATCCCTTGCCCAGCCCTGGGGCACTAGAGTTTGCGCCCCCTGAACTGGTCCTGTGCCTTCGCCATGTACATGGGGAAATGGGGCTCCAGAGCGGACAGAGACCCAGCAGGGCCACACAGCCAGCCAGTGGTAGAGGGGGGAGTGGGACCCAGGTCCCCAGACTCCCAGTGCTCCCCAAGCACTGGTGAGATGCTGAGGATAGAAACTGGCTGCGGCCCCAAAGCTCCTGCCTCCACAGCCCTTACTGGAGAGACAAGGCCATCACTGGGCTTGCGACTTACTTCTCTGAGCCTCAGTTTCTTCATCTGTAAAATGGGATCATAATGGTTCCTTCCTCGGGGTGATTATGAGGACAAAATGGGTTAAATAGTGGGGCTCTCAGAGCAGCACCCGGCACAGAGTAACTGCTTGGTAAGTGGCAGCCATCCTCATTGCAACCAGTGACTCCTGGCGAGTGGGATGCAGGCACGTGGCTCATGGATTCCTCAAACCAGCTGGGACGTCGCTCTACTTAGCCCCACCTGACAGCTGAGGAAACTGAGGGCCAGAGGGGACAATACCCCACTTCCTCCTCCCCAGGCTCCTGTCCCTATTGTCAGGGGAGGACGCTGAGGTCAGAGAGAGGCAGAGACTTGCCTGAGGCCGCCCCGCTGGGGAGGATGGGCAGGTCTGGGACTCCCTGCACTTCGCCTGGGGAGAGACCTTGTGTGAGCAGAGCAGGGACCACAGGGTCACTTCCCAGCCCAGGCAGGCCTCTCCCTGGAGCAATAAGGCGCTCAAGGCCCTAACTCTGGTAACACCAAGCTTCCAGCCCAAGGGCACAGACATGCACAGCTTACACACACACACACACACACACACACACACTCACTCGCATGTACACAACAGCCCCGCCATGAAGAAGGGCTGGGGCAGGGACAAGAGACCTCAGGAGAAAACAGCAATCTCCACAGGTAAGCTTCCAGCAGGGAACTGTGGCAGGTGCCCCCACCCTCCCCCCAATCTCCCCATCTCATTGAAGGGTACAACCCATGGCCCAGGCCAGAAGTCTGCAGCACCCTCAACTCGTATCTCTCCTACACTCCCCACCTCGGAGCTGCTACAGACCTACCCTGACGCCCCAGCCTCTACCTTCCACCCTGGCTCTGGGGCCAGACCATCTCATTGAAGGGTACAACCCATGGCCCAGGCCAGAAGCCTGCAGCACCCTCAACTCGCATCTCTCCTACACTCCCCACCTTGGAGCTGCTACAGAGCCTACCCTGATGCCCCCAGCCTCTACCTTCCACCCTGGCTCTGGGGGCCAGGACCTTTCACCACTGTCACCCCCTCACGCTGGAGGACCAAGGCCTGGACAGCGGTGGCAGCTCCTGGGGACCAGGAGGGGGTGCGTCAGTACCGTGATGTCACCAGCCCAGGGCACCTGCTGACAAACACATGTTCATAAGCACACACACGCACACGCGCACACATACACTCACACACATGCACACCCGCGCATGCACACACGCACCCCTCCTCAGTTCCCATGTTCCCATTTCATGGCTATCAGGTTACAGTGACGCTGCTTCAAGACAAAACAGGAAATCCTACGACAGACCCAGCCAGATGGGGTGAGGGGCTGAGAATCTGAAACCCCCGCTGCTCTGTGAGATCACCCCACACCCCCACGGCCCCAGGCTGGAGCCCAGCTGCAAGGACCCTCCTGGGGGGGGCTCACCTCCCCACTCCAGGTGTTGGGTTCAGGACCCGGAATTCCTGCTCTGTGCAGGCTCACTGCCTCACACAGGGCCTCCGGCCTCCATCAGCCAGGCATGGGTGGATGAGCTCTGAGGGTCCTCCCAAGTTAGATACCCCACCTTTTATGGACATTTGGTTCCCAGAGCCAGTGGCTGGGAGTCTCCGAAGTCGAAGGTGCAGTGAGCAGGAAGGCCAGCAGAGGGCGCGCACACCTTGTTTACAGGAGATGGAGGCGCCAGGGCCCTGGAAACTGAGTTCCTGCTTGTACCCGCCACCCTCTAGTTTTTGGGGAGCCCCGCACAGTTGCAGGTCCAGGCCTTTGCACAGGCAGCTCCCCTTGAAGCCTGTCCCCACTCCTCTGGCACCCCCTTTCCCAGAGCTGCTGTATCTGGATCCTCGGGTCCATGGCAGCTCTGGCCTTGGGCGGAACTGACACTGGTGGATGGAGGGCTGGATGGAAGAAAGCCAACTACAAGCAGCCCTTGTCATTCTCCAAAACAAATGGCATGTGGTGGTAAACCCCTGGGGAGGAAACCGTTCTGTAAAATAATCACTGAGGTCTAAAGGGCTGGGCGGACATTTGTGCCCAGTATAATGACCTTATTAAATCCTTCCCAAGCTCCTCTGGGGAAGATAATAATACCCTCACATTACAGATGGGGAAACTGAGGCTTAAAGAGAGCAAGTAAAATGCCCAGGTCGCCCCGCAGATAAGTAAAAGCAGCAGGATCGGAACCCAAACCTGTTTCACTCTACATTCTGTTGTTACCCCAACGCCAACTGTGAGCTCACCCGTCTGAGCCCCAGCAGGGTCCTCTGGGTGACCCCAAGAAGCAGACAAACACATCCAGGCTCCAAGCGGATGGGCAGCCCTGGTCCTGGCTTCCCATTCATTCTATCCTGACTCTCAACCACCACCTTCCAGAGAGCGTGACTCTAAGCCTGCACTGTAGATGCAACGCTGTGATGCCTGTCAAAACCCAGTACAAGGTGAGGAAAGGGAGACGCAGGTTAAATGATGGCCCAACACCACACAGCTAACAGGTAGCAGAGGCAGGATTCAAACCCCGGGCTGTCCATTTCCATAGCCCCCGCTCTTCCCTGTTACTTAAACTCACCTCCTCCCATCCTCCAGCGCCTCCTGGCCACGCCTCAGCTGGACTCATCCTGAAATGGGATGACCCTGCTCAGGCCCCTGACAGCCGGAGTCAAGGCTGTGGCTCCAAGTCCAGGCTTCAGTGCGGGTTCCTCTCATCCAAGGAGGGGAGCTTTGATGACGCTGACAGGAGCCCCTCTCCCCTCTCCAGAAGCACAGGAGCCCCCAGACCCTTGTCCTAACCTGGGATCTGAGTCACACAGATCCTGGCTCTGCCACCAACTCTCTCTGGGCTTGGGAGGGTCCTTTAATAGCCTCAGTTTCCTCATCTGTAAAATGACATAATATTGTCAAGCTCCCAGGGCTGCTGGGAAGTCTCCTGGTTCATTCAGAGGCTCGCTCCATGCCCGTTCCCCTCCCTTGAACCTTCCAATGCTGATCTAGAGACCCAGCCGTGGGAGCCCTCCATTCATTCATTCATTCATTCATTCATTCATTCAGCAAGCCTCTGTGCACAGCTGGTCCATGCTGGGCTCCGCTGGGAAGAAGGAGGCAGCAGAGAGGGCTGGCTAAGACGCTTCCTCAGCTGTGCCACTCAGGACTGTATGACCTTGGGCAAGTCACTCCCCCTGTCTGCGCTTCCATTTATCATGTATGAAATGGGGACGAATGTGGCACCAGCCTGCAGGTTGTTGGGAGAACAGGAAGTCATGCAGGTGAAGCCTTAGCCGTACCCACACACAGTTCAATGTGCTGGCAGCTATTGGGATGTTGTTGAGGAGCTTTTCAAGTCCAGGGAGGAAGGAAGAGCTAATCAAATCATTGCCGTACAGTGGGATCCCTGCTCACACCAAGCTGACCAGGGTGACGGGGGGACACGCTCAGGGAAAGGAGCCACTAGCCCTGCCTGGGAAAATCAGGGAAGACTGCCCGGAGGAGGGGCCGTTGTCGGATAAGTAGGATTTCACCGTAAGGATGAGCGAGGAAGGGCATGCCTAGCAGGGGAACAGCAGTGACAGAAGCTTAGAGGCTCTTGGAGGCACAAGACGCTCAGTGAAGAGTTGGCTATGCCTGTGAAGTTGCGAGACACGGAGCGGAAAGGTCTGCCTGGGGATTGGGACCCTCTCCCAGGCAACAGGGGGCAGGAGAGACAAGACCCAATTTGTCTTTGAGAAAAATGCTCCACGGGGGAGGGTCAGCGGTTCTCAACCTGTGGGTCGTGACCATCGGAAAACACATATAGCTTATCAGGTATTTACATTACGATTCATAACAGCAGCAACATTACAGAGCATGAATCCCAAGGGCAGCTGCGAGGGCCCAGAGTGGGATAAAGCCTGCTGCTGTCAGGTGAACAGTGGCTTTCTGTAGAATAGTGGTTCTCAACCTTCTGGCCCTTTAAATACAGTTCCTCATGTTGTGACCCAACCATAAAATTATTTTCGTTGCTACTTCATAACTGTAATGTTGCTACTGTTATGAATCGTAATGTAAATATCTGATATGCAGGATGGTCTTAGGCGACCCCTGTGAAAGGGTCGTTCGACCGCCAAAGGGGTCGAGACCCGCAGGTTGAGAACCGCTGGGTTAGGGGATGGGGAGCGGTGATCAGACTCTAAGCCCCCAAGGTCCCTGTCAGGAAAAAGGGGCTGAGGCAGGGCGAGGTGGGGCTGGGGTGACCATGACCCCAGTCAGCCAGGACCAGAGCCGAGGCTGAGGCTGAGGCTGGGTTGGGAGGGGGGCTGCTGGCGCACTGAGTCTCTCACTGGCTTATTGGATTTCTGAGAAATCGCTCCCCTCCCCCACGCCCTGGCAGCCAAGGCTCCATTATAGCTGCGTTGTCAGTCAGCTGGGAGAAAGAACCCAGGCACCCAGCAGGGGTGGGCCAGGCACAGAGCAGAGGGATCCATGACCCTGGGGATGGTATTCAGGGCTGATCACACAGGGAGGCAGGAGGGGGACGTGGATAGGAAAGTGAATGCTGGAACCTGCCAGCCTGCTTCAAACCCCAGCCCTGCCTTTTCGTGGCTGTGTGACCTGAGGCCACTTCCTTAACCTCTCTGGGCCTCAAATGGGGATCATCCCAGGACCTTCCTGAGATAGTGGGTTGTTCTGAGGATTATTAAGTAGAACGTGCTGGCCACCTGTGGCCTCTGGGTGAGGGTTGGGTGCTACTGTTAGTGTTGAGAGGGGAGTTACCCATCTCAGTCCTCAGTATCTCAGTCCTCAGCGGTCAAAGGCTCCCTGAGATAGAATCCAAGCTCCTTGCTGGAGTCACGGCCGTTCACAATGTGCCCAGTTCCTCTCACCCTGCTCCTGCCACGCTGAGCCTCTGGCATTGCTTCGTACACGTATGAGGCTCACACGCCACCTTTGCCCATGCCGGTCCTGCCCGGAGTGCCTCCCCAGTCCCCCTGTCTCTCTGGTAAACTCCTGTTTCTCCAGGGGCCGCTTCAAACCCCAGCCCTGCCTCTCGTGGCTGACTGACCTGAGGCCTCTTCCTTAACCGCTCCTGCCCCTCCCTCCCCCACCATCAGGAGCGGTTCCCTCCTCCCGGCTGCCACTCAGAGCACTGCACTGACATTAGCCGTCTATGGCCTCCATGTTTGCTCCCTTACAAGATTGGGGGCCCCCTGAGGGCGGGGATCGTGTCCAAATTCCAGGGCCCAACACATCTGTGGGCGACAGCTGCTAGCGGGCGGCTAAATGAGCAGGTAAGCACCAAGGGGCCCTGACATAAGCCAGTTGCTAAGCCCCGCCTAGGAGACGGCTCCGTGCCAGGCGCTCTGCACGAGCACCTCGCTCAGCCTCCCAGCTGCCTCGTGAAGCAGGGAGCAGGGTAATGCCCGCCCTAAAGATGAGGACGTCGGGGTCAACACCGAGTGACTGTCCAAGGCCACCCAGGCAAGACGGGGCCCAAGCAGAGAGGAGAACTCGGGTCTGACACCCTCGGCCAAGTTCAGAACTGCTGCCCACACTGCCCCACTCCAGAGGCTGGCTCGGGCTCTCCTCCGTCTCCCCCGTAACTACCAGCTCTGCAGCTGACGAAACACATAGAACCAGGGAGACTTCACTTCCAGCCCTGGCTCAGGACACAGGGCCCAGGTCCTGGCTGTGGGACCCTGAGCAGGTGGTAAGTAGGGTTATTGTGAGCGTATGTCCCACACATAGAGCGCTAGCACCACGCTGGGCTCCCACGTGGGAAATGATGCTGTATTACCGATCTTCATAATAATCATCCTAGATGGACATTCGCCCATTTTACAGATGAGGAGACTGAGGCTCCAAAAGCTGCCATGATTTGCCCACGCTCACAGATGTAGTAAATGACAGAGCAGGGGCCCAAACCACTGCTTTCAGCACCGGGACTCATACCTTCCCCCCAGTCACTCTCAACACAGTTCTCGCCCCTAAAGTGATCTCAGTGCCTCAGGATGCCAGTCCAAGAACAACCTCAGCGTGTAGTGAGCACTGGCTGCGTGCCTGCTCTCAGCCCTGCACATGTGCTAACATTTCATCTCACAACCCTAACGTGGGGTTACGACATCCCCGTCTACACGGGGCCATCGAGGCCCGGATAGCTTAAGTGACCTCTCCAAGTCACCAGCTAGTGCGAGGCTGTGCAGGATGGGAAGGTGGGCAGGCTGACCCAGGCCCAGCCGCAGGGGAGCAGTGAGGTCTGGCCATTGAGAGACTGGGCCCCAAGGCCGCAGGGTGCAGGGGGGAGGCCCAGGATCCAAGCCAGAGGACCTCCCCGGAGCACCCCCCCCCTATCTTGCTGGCAGCGCCTGTAGATCTGGGCACACCTCCCACTCCATTGACACCCTGGGACCACCCCAGTATTAAGCTGCGCCTGGAGGGTCCCAAGGGCTCCCCGGGGACACCTCAGAAGCCACGGCTGCGCGTTTCATTAGTGACTTGGCCACCTGCCCGCAGCACCGGGTACGGGTCAGGGGAACCCAGAGCCCTTCCCCGGGCCTGGCCGGCTGCCTCCCTCGCAAACATCCATCCCCTGGGACGCCTCCCTCCCTGGCCAGCCTTGCAAAGCCTGCTTCTGCCGGCCCAGCCCTGAGGCCTGAAGACGCAGCCCTGCCCTAGAGGCCCAGCACGCAACCACTATGTCGGGGACGCCCGCCCTTCAGTATGAGATTAAGGAAATAATAGCTCACCTTGTGCCACTGCCCGCAGTCACTGTGGAGAGGACTCAGCTCCCCCCTACACTCAGCAAGGGCTCCTCTCGGCTCTATTTGACAGTGGAGGAAACTGAGGCCCAAAGGCAAGCGTGCTCAAGCAGGGACCCCCGTTCTCTGGCGGTTTCCTCCGCGCTGACGGAGAGCAGCTGTGCTGTATTGAGCACCGACTTCATTGTAAACCTCACCGCCCTCATTGGTATCAAAGAAAGGTCATCGTCTCCTATTTTTTTTGCCTCTTAAAAATCCTCATAGAAATGACTCTCTCTGATCATGGGGGCGGGGGGGAGGTGATAGATGAATGATATGCCTGTTCTACCAATGAGGGAACTGAGGCCCAGACAGGCTGGAGAAGACCAAGGTCACACAGTTGCGTGTTTCTAAGGGCTGGCAATGTAACCGGCCTGAATCGGAAGCCACGGGCCCTGGGCGGGGCTGGGGCAGGTGTGAAGGCCCCGGAGCAGAGAATGTCCGCCTCTGATTGATGGGTTAAGGACAGGAGTGCTTGGCCAGGGCAGGCAAGGCGGCCGGAGCACGGGGGCAGCGCGGGCACTTCCTCTCTCCTCTTTCTGCAGCACTCTCTCCCCGCCCCTCACCTGCCCGCCCCTCACCTGCGGCTGTCAGCTCCTCCGAGAGGTTCCCCCCACCCCACCCCACCCCACCTCACCACTCCTCCGGCCCGGCCACCTGAAGGTGCCGCCCTCCCGGTGTCTTTGATTTATTTTCTCCGCTGTCCCTGCACACCTGATGTGCTCACCGTTTATTTCCCGGCCCATTATCTGCCTCTGGCGTCGTGAGCCCCTTGAGAACGGGGCTCTTGTGTCTCTGTCGGTGCCTGTATCCCGGGCCGAGAACAAGGCTTTTAATGAACTAATTAAATGTTTTCACTTGTGGGTCATCTGCCAGCCAGCAGTCCGATTCCCGTGGTCATCACATTGTCCGGGGGCGGAACTGGCCCCTTTCCTTGCACTGCCCCCGCAGGTGCCCCAGCACCACTTACAGGAGGCTCTAGCACAGCAGACTTTCCTGAGGTCTGTGCTCCCCGTTGCTCAGCCTCTCCCCGCAGACTCTGCCTCTGGGCGTCAGGGCTCCCCTCCCTTAGGACTGAGCTCAGCATTCCGTCCCTCACCAAGTTAGAACGAGCTCGCTCCCCTCTGACTGGCCCTGGAGACCCACTGGCATCCCTGCTCCCAGAGGGCCGTCCACTCCAGGTCCCTGCGGGCAGCAGGGCAGGAGACAGGGCGGAGCCCCTCCAAGGCCCACTCCCCTCCGCCCCCCACTGGGCTCTGCAGCAAAGGGGTGTCTAGAATTTTATCTCCCTGTGATGTGACTTACACCACGGCCACCCTTGCCCGGCCGTAGAACCGGACCAGGAAGTGATACAGACTGTTTGAGGTTTTCACAGTAATTTTTTTAGATATATTTTTATTGATTTCAGAGAGGAAGAGAGAGGGAAAGAGAGATAGAAACATCAATGATGAGAATCATTGAACTGCCTCCTCCTGCATGCCCCACACTGGGGATCGAGGGGGCATGTGCCCTTGACTGGAATCGAACCTGAGATCCTTCAGTCCGAAGGCCAATGCTCTATCCACTGAGCCAAACCGGCTAAGGCCATAGTAATTTTTTCTCTCTCTGGCTGGGTGGCTCAGTTGGTTGGAGCGTCATCCTGCACACCAAGATGTGGTGGGTTCGATTCCTGGTCAGGGCACATACCCAGGTTGCAGGTTCCATCCCCAGTCAGGGTGCATGGCGGAGGCAGCTGATCAATGTTTCTCTCATATCAATGTCTCTCTCTCTCAAATCACACTTCTCCTTGGGGCCTCCCAGGAGCCTCCTGTGTGTGCAGGAGCCGTCTCTCCGACTCTCAATGGCAGGTGCCACCTTCCTTCTTGCCAGTTCCCCTGTGGGCAAGGCCCCAGGACCCCCCCGGAATGCCGAACGCCACCCTGGAGGCTCTGCTGCCAACTCCCCCCAAGCCACCAGCCAGTCCTTGTTGGCCGAGCCGAGTTGGGATGACAGCTGCACAGGCCCCAGGGAGAGGGTCTGTGGGCCCCAAATGGGTTTCCGTGTTCAGAGGGAGGAGAGCCTGTTGCCTTTAAGAAATGGGTTGACCTGAATGAGCGGTTAAAACTGCCAGGCAGAGCACAGGAGTGTTCGGCGCTAATGAGTATTGATTACAGAGAGGAAGCAGGTTAATTGAGTGAGTTTGTAAGCTGGTTGCCAAGGTAACGGCTCACTTGGAGTAAATTCATCAGCACTGTGAGTGCGGACTGAGCCTGGCTAAGGACCAGAGGGGCAGCCGAATCCTCCCATCATTGGACCGAGAATATGAAACCTTAGAGCACTGGGAAGTGCGGGAGAAGGGAAGTTTAAAGTCTTCTCTTAAGCCGCGGCTGATTGCTTTCCACGAGAAGGAATTGGCACTTGAGCTTGAGGACTGAAGCCGCTCCCCCCACCCAACCCCCCCGCCTTTGGATCTCATGGCACACGAGACACAGGAGAGGAACTTGGGGTGCCTCCCCGTGGAGTGTGGGCAGGTCGTCAGCTTTCCGCTGGAGAGATGGCGGGAGCGAGAGAAAGGCACCAGCCTCCTGAGATTTCAAAGAAAAGCGGAGCCTTTGTTTGCGTAGAAGCTGATAACAGATTAATTTAGGGGAAAGGTGAGAGGTGATGGCGAAGGTTTATAGCTCTTTATGTTTTGCTCTGTATTAACTCATAGTAAATGCTGAAAACAAGCCACTGGAAAGGCCAGAGCAACACTGACATCCGGTCTAGCAGGTATTCAATGCCTGGGGCCTGGGCTTTTATCTACTAACTTGATTCTTTTTGTCTTATTCTCATAATTAGCTTTTCTTCCCCTTGATGACCTCAATTGCTTTTACCCTATTACATTCATACATAATTTAGTGAGCACCTCAAATGCTTTTTGAAATGAGTATAGATAAATAAGATCCAGGATTTCTTGAAGGAGGCTGACTCTCAAGGTTGATAGCTCCCCCTTGGCTGCCTCCACCTGGAGAAGGTCCCTAATACACCTGTCATAGTGCTCTCCTGGTTGCAGTTCACCGAACCCCAGAGTCCATACCTTAAAAGATAGGACAGACCTCTATTGGCAACAATCAAGGGAATGAAACTGTCGCAGCCTGTGAAAACGTGAGAAGTCATTACATTTTGAATGGGTGGCGTCTGACAGTAGCCCTCTGTGGGAAGAATTGCAAAAATAAGTAAGTACACAAGTGGGATAAGTGCGTGTGAATCGACGTGGATGAGGCGCGCTTTAATCACACCGTCAACGTCACGCGGATTAGAGCGGGGTGAACTGTGAGCAGCTGCTCTCCGTCCTCTGAGGACAGAGCCAGGGGCGGGAGGGCCACCTCCCTGTGGAAGAATTCTTCATGCTTAGGTAAGATTTCCAATAACCGATTGTTTTTTATGGTTGCACACCCCAGTTAGCACCTTGGTGGCAAATATTCCAGGTATTACTCTCTGCAACATGCACACATGTCTCTTTCTAACAAAAATGGGTTATAGCATACCTTTTGGAAATGTGCTTTTTTATTTACATAGCGATATGTCGTGAATGTCCACACCAATGAATTACCTTCTACAACATCGTTTTAAAGGTTACACTGAAATTCATCCTATGAATGAAGCATGTTTTATTCACCTATTTTTGTACATTTAAGGTAGAGGCTTTTTCGGTTTGTGTTTTGGGGTATTTTTTTTTCTGTTATAAACTTCAAATTTATCCTTGTAATTAAATCACTTGACACATCCATGATTATTTCCTTTGAATAAATTCTAAGAAGTGAAATTTCTGGGTCAATTTGTATGCAAATTGTAAAGCTTCTCATAGATAGTTCCAAATTACAGAAAGTTTTTAGAATCCAATTTGCATCTAGAAACCATGTCTTTAAGAAGATAATTATTTAAGTATACAGAGAGAAAAAATCAGAAAGTAATATGAGCTGAAGTATGCAAGTCAAAATCACTCATAGTTTTACCACCCACACCTAATGTCTCTCACTATCTTAGAATCCACCACCTCACTCTCTCTCTCTCTCTGTCTCTCTCTGAGTCTCTGTTTCCCTCTATCTCTGTCTCTTTCCCTCACTCCTCTCCCAAATCTATCTATCTATCTATCTATCTATCTATCCTGCACCCAACCACCCATCTCTCCCCGTCTCTCTGTCTCTTTATAGATCTTTCTGTCTCTGCCAAGTCTCTGTCTCACTCTGCCTCTATCTTCTGTGTCTCTGTCTCTCTCCCCCTCTGTCTTGTTTTCAGTCTCTCTCTTTGTCTCTGTTTTCTGTGTCTTTCTCTGTCTCATTTTGTCACCGTACCCCTCTCTTTCCCTCTCTCCCTCTCTCTCCCCCGCTCTTTTTCTCTCTCAACAAAATTGAGGTCACGCCCCACACCGAGTTTTGTGGCCTGGGCAGCACTGATCATTCCTCACACTTGGGCAGAACCTGGGAGCTGGCAAAGCACTTTCACATGTTATTATCACCCTTTTCCAGGTGAGACCCAGGGCTCAGAGCGGCCGGTCGCTCCCTGCCCAGGGCCCGCAGCGCATAAGAGCCTCTAGGTCAGGCCTTCCAGGCCCCTGCTGTCCTCGCCATTATCCAAGACCACACGTGTGCCCGCCAACACACATGTGTGCACACGCCTTCGCTGGCCTCCTCGGGGGCTGTGTGGCTGCCCCCAGCTGTCTCCAGGATGCCAAGGGCCCCCTCAGGACCAGGACTGGGAACACAGAAGCAGCCGCCAGAACTACCCAGCTGCTGCTCCCCTCCACCTCTGGGCCGCAGCCTGCTTCCCTCATCTCTCTTCTGTCTTGCTTCTCGCTCTGCACTTCCTCTCCTCCATCCTCCTCCCCTCCTCTCCCTCTAAAGAATGAGCCTCCATCAAACTCTATCTCAGCCCACTATTTACAACAATGTGTGCTATATTTATCCCCCCACCTCCCCTGATAGAGGTTCCATGGGGCAGAAACCAGGTCTTCACGTAGCAGGTGCTTAATAAAAATGAACTGGCCAAATGATAAAGTGGCTAAAAGTGCAACTTGGGTGTCCGGTGAGCCTGCGTTCTCCTCCTGCTCTGCCACGTGGCCGCTGCGTGACTTGGACCGGGTCCTGAGCCCTTTTTGCCTCAGCGTCATCAGTTACAATTGGGAATCCTGTCTCGTAGAGTTGCCATAAGGGATATATGAGATGATAACTGCAGTTGTTATAAACTTCAAATTTATCCTTGTAATTAAATCACTTGACACATCCATGATTATTTCCTTTGAATAAATTCTAAGAAGTGAAATTTCTGGGTCAATTTGTATGCAAATTGTAAAGCTTCTCATAGATAGTTCCAAATTACAGAAAGTTTTTAGAATCCAATTTGCATCTAGAAACCATGTCTTTAAGAAGATAATTATTTAAGTATACAGAGAGAAAAAATCAGAAAGTAATATGAGCTGAAGTATGCAAGTCAAAATCACTCATAGTTTTACCACCCACACCTAATGTCTCTCACTATCTTGGAATCCACCACCTCACTCTCCCTCTCCCTCCATCCTGCTCTCTCTCTCTCTCCCTTTGTCTCTCTCTCTGAGTCTCTGTTTCCCTCTATCTCTGTCTCTTTCCCTCACTCCTCTCCCAAATCTATCTATCTATCTATCTATCTATCTATCCTGCACCCAACCACCCATCTCTCCCCGTCTCTCTGTCTCTTTATAGATCTTTCTGTCTCTGCCAAGTCTCTGTCTCACTCTGCCTCTATCTTCTGTGTCTCTGTCTCTCTCCCCCTCTGTCTTGTTTTCAGTCTCTCTCTTTGTCTCTGTTTTCTGTGTCTTTCTCTGTCTCATTTTGTCACCGTACCCCTCTCTTTCCCTCTCTCCCTCTCTCTCCCCCGCTCTTTTTCTCTCTCAACAAAATTGAGGTCACGCTCCACACCGAGTTTTGTGGCCTGGGCAGCACTGATCATTCCTCACACTTGGGCAGAACCTGGGAGCTGGCAAAGCACTTTCACATGTTATTATCACCCTTTTCCAGGTGAGACCCAGGGCTCAGAGCGGCCGGTCGCTCCCTGCCCAGGGCCCGCAGCGCATAAGAGCCTCTAGGTCAGGCCTTCCAGGCCCCTGCTGTCCTCGCCATTATCCAAGACCACACGTGTGCCCGCCAACACACATGTGTGCACACGCCTTCGCTGGCCTCCTCGGGGGCTGTGTGGCTGCCCCCAGCTGTCTCCAGGATGCCAAGGGCCCCCTCAGGACCAGGACTGGGAACACAGAAGCAGCCGCCAGAACTACCCAGCTGCTGCTCCCCTCCACCTCTGGGCCGCAGCCTGCTTCCCTCATCTCTCTTCTGTCTTGCTTCTCGCTCTGCACTTCCTCTCCTCCATCCTCCTCCCCTCCTCTCCCTCTAAAGAATGAGCCTCCATCAAACTCTATCTCAGCCCACTATTTACAACAATGTGTGCTATATTTATCCCCCCACCTCCCCTGATAGAGGTTCCATGGGGCAGAAACCAGGTCTTCACGTAGCAGGTGCTTAATAAAAATGAACTGGCCAAATGATAAAGTGGCTAAAAGTGCAACTTGGGTGTCCGGTGAGCCTGCGTTCTCCTCCTGCTCTGCCACGTGGCCGCTGCCCCCCCATTTGCCTAAATATAAGGGAATTTTGGTCTCTGTATTTTTAAAAAAATATGTTTTATTGACTTTTAGAGAGAGAAGAAGGGAGAGGGAGAGAGAGAAACATCAGTGAGGGAGAAACATTGATTGGCTGCCTCCTGCCCATCCCCTACTAGGGATCCAGCCTGCACCCCAGGCATGTGCCCTGATCAGGAATCACACGGGGGACCTCTCAATGCAGGGGATGTCCCTCAACTAACTGAGCACACCTGCCAAGGCTGGCCTCTGTATTTTGAGTTTATGTGGGACTTGGAGCCACCTATGGACCCTGCATACGGGAATTACCACCTCTCTGACCTTGGGAACTCTCCTGACCCCTGCAAGGTGGAAGGATGGGGACGCAGCAGCAGAGTGACCCCAAGGCATCTCCTCAGGATGCTGAGGCCATGGGAGATAACGCATCAGCAGGTGGGCTGGAGTCCAGGCCCATCCTAGAAAAGGCCACTGTGAGTTTCCATGGAGCCTGTAGCCATGGTAACCAAACCTCAGCGGCAGGACTCCAGCAGAGCCAGGAAAGACAAGCTCCTTTCTTGTCCATATCCCAGGAGCCTAACTGGAGGGGGCAGAGGGAAGTGGGGACAATCAGGCTTTCTGAGCTGGGATGGGGATGGGGGCAGGAAGAAGGGGAGGTTGTCTTCCTATTCAATGGGCCAGCCATAAACTACCTGAACGTGGCACCCTATTTCACGCCTCAGTGCCTTTGCTCACACTCTTCTCGCCCAGGGAAGCCCCCCCTCCAATCCTGTCTCCCTGGAACCCTCCCAACTGTCATTCGTGCCTCCCTTTTTACCGGCTGACCCCTCCAGACTGAATCAGCCCCTCCCTCTACTGGCCACACACATTCCTGCTCCACACACATCCCCAGTATGTCTGCCTCACCCAAGAGCTTGGGGAGGGTGGTGGTGGTTAAGAGTACACCCTCTATAATCCGAGAGACCTGAGTTCAAGTCCCAGCCCTGCCATTGACATGTTGAGTGACACGGTAAGTCTCCTATCTGCCATTTTTCTGCTGTGTGATCGTGGGCAAGTTTCCCAACCTATCTGAGGCTCAGTGTCTTCATCTGAAAAATGAAGTGATGGCTGTGAGGTGTCTAGGGCACGGTCAGCATTCTCAATGGTGTAAGCACTGCCTCTCTGTCCCCTTGGGAGGGGACTTCCAGCCCCACCAGGCCTGGTTTCCCGGGCTCACACCGGGAGTCTGGCACACAGCACAGTGCTGGCATCGCAGCCTGAGAGCAGCATTGTGAAGAAAAATAGACGCCCCTCGAGCTTGCTGACAGCAAGGCCAGCCTGCGGGCTGTGTGCGTGCATGTGTGTAAATGGTTGACAGTACATGTTCTAATATATGCACACACACGGACACTTGTATACCCATGTTCTCACAAATTCTCTCAGACACAAACCTAACCAAAGAGGGTGCGAGGACATCCCTGAACACTCTGGTCAGTCTCCAAAGACCACCCCACCCCCCATTTGCCTAAATATAAGGGAATTTTGGTCTCTGTATTTTTAAAAAAATATGTTTTATTGACTTTTAGAGAGAGAAGAAGGGAGAGGGAGAGAGAGAAACATCAGTGAGGGAGAAACATTGATTGGCTGCCTCCTGCCCATCCCCTACTAGGGATCCAGCCTGCACCCCAGGCATGTGCCCTGATCAGGAATCACACGGGGGACCTCTCAATGCAGGGGATGTCCCTCAACTAACTGAGCACACCTGCCAAGGCTGGCCTCTGTATTTTGAGTTTATGTGGGACTTTGGAGCCACCTATGGACCCTGCATACGGGAATTACCACCTCTCTGACCTTGGGAACTCTCCTGACCCCTGCAAGGTGGAAGGATGGGGACGCAGCAGCAGAGTGACCCCAAGGCATCTCCTCAGGATGCTGAGGCCATGGGAGATAACGCATCAGCAGGTGGGCTGGAGTCCAGGCCCATCCTAGAAAAGGCCACTGTGAGTTTCCATGGAGCCTGTAGCCATGGTAACCAAACCTCAGCGGCAGGACTCCAGCAGAGCCAGGAAAGACAAGCTCCTTTCTTGTCCATATCCCAGGAGCCTAACTGGAGGGGGCAGAGGGAAGTGGGGACAATCAGGCTTTCTGAGCTGGGATGGGGATGGGGGCAGGAAGAAGGGGAGGTTGTCTTCCTATTCAATGGGCCAGCCATAAACTACCTGAACGTGGCACCCTATTTCACGCCTCAGTGCCTTTGCTCACACTCTTCTCGCCCAGGGAAGCCCCCCCTCCAATCCTGTCTCCCTGGAACCCTCCCAACTGTCATTCGTGCCTCCCTTTTTACCGGCTGACCCCTCCAGACTGAATCAGCCCCTCCCTCTACTGGCCACACACATTCCTGCTCCACACACATCCCCAGTATGTCTGCCTCACCCAAGAGCTTGGGGAGGGTGGTGGTGGTTAAGAGTACACCCTCTATAATCCGAGAGACCTGAGTTCAAGTCCCAGCCCTGCCATTGACATGTTGAGTGACACGGTAAGTCTCCTATCTGCCATTTTTCTGCTGTGTGATCGTGGGCACGTTTCCCAACCTCTCTCAGGTTCAGTGTCTTCATCTGAAAAATGAAGTGATGGCTGAGAGGTGTCTTGGGCACGGTCAGCATTCTCATTGGTGTGAGCACTGCCTCTCTGTCCCCTTGGGAGGGGACTTCCAGCCCCACCAGGCCTGGTTTCCCAGGCTCACACCGGGAGTCTGGCACATAGCACAGCACTCCTATCTGCCATTTTTCTGCTGTGTGATCGTGGGCAAGTTTCCCAACCTATCTGAGGCTCAGTGTCTTCATCTGAAAAATGAAGTGATGGCTGTGAGGTGTCTAGGGCACGGTCAGCATTCTCAATGGTGTAAGCACTGCCTCTCTGTCCCCTTGGGAGGGGACTTCCAGCCCCACCAGGCCTGGTTTCCCAGGCTCACACCGGGAGTCTGGCACATAGCACAGCACAGTGCTGGCATCGCAGCCTGAGAGCAGCATTGTGAAGAAAAATAGACGCCCCTCGAGCTTGCTGACAGCAAGGCCAGCCTGCGGGCTGTGCACATGCATGCGTGCATGTGTGTAAATGGTTGACAGTACATGTTCTAATATATGCACACACATGGACACTTGTATACAGACACAAACCTAACCAAAGAGGGTGCGAGGACATCCCTGAACACTCTGGTCAGTCTCCAAAGACCACCCCATCACCCCATTTCTCCCCAAAATGCTCCCTCTGGAGCCCAACCTGAGGCTCTCTGCTGTTCATGGAACAGGTGAGGGGAGAAGCAATGGCCCTTCCCAGTCTCATCAACCTGTGACTCCAGCTGTGGAGGTGAAAGGCCAGGGCACCATCCAGACAACTGGTCTACCTGAACACAAGTCTCTACCTTTAGAAGCACCTGGATACCTGGGACCATGCAGCTGGCACCTTACTGAAGTGAGCCCTGCTAGGGCCTGTTACACTGCCTGCCCCCAAACCATCCTGCTGCCACTCGCCCCCCTGGAGTTCCCCGGCCAAGGCTTGGGTCTCCGGCCTCTAGCCCCCTGTCCGGGCACACAGGTCCACAAGGCAAGGCCACATCCCCTACCTCCCAATGTCCCTCCATAACCATCCTGAGCAGCAGGCAGAGCAGCTGGTCACCTCCCTCAAGCCACAGAGCTGATAAATGTGGGCTGACACCTACAGAGCACTTACTCTGTGCCAGGCACTGTGCTGAGCACTTGACCTGTATTATTCCTTGATCCTCACAACATCCCTATAGGGGCGGCCATGTCCTAATCCCCACTTTATAGATGGAGATTGAGGCCCAGAAAGGTTAAGAAGCACAGCTAAGAGGGTGTCCCAATCAGAATTTAAATTGAGGCATCCTGGGTGCAGGGCTCAAACTCTTGAGTATTTGTTATCTTAAGTCTTCCAGCCACATGGAATAGAGAGCAGCTGGGGTGTCATGGGCTCAAAAAGAATACCCTAGCTACAGGCCTAAGACACAACCTGCCATGACCCACTTTTAGTAGGAATTTTTATGTTTAGACCATCCTATGTGGTTACTTTCGGTCGCTGAGTTTGTAAGACCCACCATGCAGGTCTCCCCTAAACTTCTCAGATTTAGTATGTGGCCCCTGTTTGGTCCACACTCTTGACCATTTGGCTAAGGAGAATATATTCATGATTAATTCTTATGAAATAAAGACATTTTCAGTGGGGGGAGGGGTGGCATGGGGAGTAGACCCCTGTTGTGTCTACTTTTTCTCTGGAAGTCTTTCAGGGGCATTGGCCAAATGCAATATGATGCAGACTTATAAATATTTGATGGCTTACCTTTTCCAAAGTGCATTTGCAGCCATTTTATATTTTGATGCCTACAACTGGTCTACCTGAACACAAGTCTCTACCTTTAGAGGCACCTGCATACCTGGGACCATGCAGCTGGCACCCCTACTGAAGTGAGCCCTATTGGAGTAGACCCCTGTTGTGTCTGCTTTTTCTCTGGAAGTCTTTCAGGGGCATTGGCCAAATGCAATATGATGCAGACTTATAAATATTTGATGGCTTACCTTTTCCAAAGTGCATTTGCAGCCATTTTATATTTTGATGCCTCAATGGGGTGAGCGCTCTCTACCATCCTTCCCCCGGCCCATGCTCCAGTTGAATGAACTACTTGGCCACTTAATTCAATTATACCAACATGTGTTAAGTGCAGACCAGATGCTGAGACTGAGACCCTGAGAGGAAGTGACCTGCCCACGGGCCAGTTAAAGGCAGAGCTAGGGCTGAACTCCACCTAATGCTCTTGAATCCGAGGACCTGAGAGATGAGCAAGGAGAGGAAGGTGGCGATGCTAGAACCCCAACAGTGGGCTTTCCTCCTGTGGAAACCCAGGGGCCAGGGCTCAGCATGGCCCTGATGGCTCCGGGAGAAAGGACTCAGAGCTGGGCCTGGCAGGACCTGGCAGAGGGGTGTGAATGTCTGGCTTAGGGCGAGCAGCAGCTCCTGCTAAAATTTAGGCCTTGGCTCAGCCCCTTCCCTCACCTTTCCTACCAAACGGGGCAATTACTCCAGGCAACCTGGAAGGCTATAACCTGGGGTCTAACTCCCCAACATGACTCTAATCTAGACTTTGATCTCCAAATGAGGTCATGCACGTAATCCCTTTATCTTTGTTCACAATATTAATTTATAAATGTAAACACATAAATAACCAACATTTTTGTTGTCCTGTTGTTGGCACATCATATTTTCTAAACCACATCCAGAAGCCTTAATACATGGCTCTGCTGACAGATCAGGGGACTGCAGCCCAGAGAGGAAGAGGGACTTGCCAAGGTTACGGCACATCATATTTTCTAAACCACATCCAGAAGCCTTACTACATGGCTCTGCTGACAGATCAGGGGACTGCAGCCAGAGAGGAAGAGGGACTTGCCAAGGTTATACAGCAAGCCAGTGTCAGGGTCCAAATCAGAACCCCGGACTCCTGGCCCCAGGCCATGCTTCCCCGAGGTGCTAAAGGGCACCCTCGCCTGAAAAGCTTGCTCTTAAATGTCCCAGTTCTTGCATGGCCTCAGTGACCACCTTTGTGCTGGTCGCCCAGCCCAGACCTCTCCCACAGACAGCCCCGCCTGAACATCCCACAAGACCTCAGGCTCTGTGGGTGCTGCTCTAAATTAGCCACCTTTCCCTTGAAATCTACCTCTGCCTGTGCTCCCTCTCCCTGCCCCCTCCTCACTTCTCAAACCAGAAACATGGGGCGTTACCCTGGGCACCTCCCTCCGCATCACCACCACAGCTTCTAGTGAACCAGCAAGGCCCACTCATTCTACCACTTTTCCATCTCTCGAACCCAGCCACTTTCCCATCCCTCCACTGCCCCAGGAATGCGGCCTCATCATCTCACCCCTCACCCATCTGAACCTCTGTCCCTCCGGTTTGTGCCGAAGCGCCTACGTGGGCTGGCGCTGTGCTGTGTGCTGAGACTCAGCGTGGAGCAAGAACCCAGCCGCCAGGGTGGTTGCAGGAAACCCACATCTAACCGCGCCCCTCCCCTTCTCAGATCCTTTGTGTGGCTCTCCATCACCCCTGGGTTCAAGTGCAAACTCCCCATCCAGGTATTCACATCCCTGTGCCCTCTACCCCCCTATGCATCTCTCCAGGCTGGTCACCTGCCTTTCTGCTCCACCCAAGCTGATCCAAATAAGCTATTGGCCATTCTCCCCAACACACCAGCTCAAAGGTCACCTCCTCCATGAAGCTTCCCCGACTGAGCCCTGTGCACACCTGGCAGAGTAAGTTTTGCCCCCCTCGGGAATCCCATCAAAACCCACGAATTGCGTGCCTGCCTCCTGGAGCCCAGGGACTGAGCCGATGCCAGCCCAGAGCCTGGCACTGAGAGGCACCGATATGTTGTGTTGATGGATGGACCGAGAGGTAGAAGGGCATTGGCTCATCCTGTGCCTCCCGGTTTGTTTGCTGGGAGTCCCTGCAGTTGTCTAGCCGAACCCCCTCACTCTTTCTCAGGTCTGTTCTCCATGCCCTTCCTTGCCCCAAAGCGCGGAACAGCCCGCCTTGCCCTCCGCGGGTGACATGCCAACAAGAACAATGTCTGTAAGGCTCCGGGGAAAGGCCAGCCGGCCTCGCCACGGACTCGGGAACTGAGCCGGGTGCGAGCTTTCCAGCCACTCGGGAGGGTGCCCCCGGCTGGAGGGCCGGCCGCGCGGTTGGAAGCCCTGAGTCACCTTCTGGCTGCGCGTCAGGCGCCCTCACTGCGCCCTTGTTTGGAGAAGGCACCGGCCGGCGAGGCCGGCGGGAGGGACGGGAGGGACCGGAGAGGCAAGGAGATGGGGACGTTCACAGCGGAGACCTGGGGCAGGGGCAGCGGGTGGAGAGGAGTCGCCCAGACCCGAAGGGAGACAAACAGAGAGAAGGACCAAGACGGCCGGAGACAGGAGCGCGGCGCAGAGACAGCGACGGGAGAGGCGGACGCAGACGCGCTCCGCAAAGGCGGCGGGA
>NW_005367431.1:537038-540405 GCF_000412655.1 Myotis brandtii | reverse complement strand
CAGGCCCAGCAGAGACGGTCCCAGAGCTCCCGCGCCCTTCCCAGCGGGTCTCCCTCCCGCCGCCCGGCCGGGACGTGGGTCAAACAGGAGCCAATGAGCTGCAAGAGTTGAGCATTACCTCACCAGAGCCGGCTGCCATTGGTTGGCCCAGCCGCCGGGGCGGGCTGTTGCTATGACAGCTCTGGCTGGCTCTGGGCAGGAAAGAGAGGAGCGCTCCTCCTGGCAGTCCCGTCCCTATCTCTTTCCATCCAGCCTATGGCGGGGCCCAGGGACCCCATTGATACCCAGGGACCTCGAATTAGCCCCCAAGGGGAAAGCCAAGCTCCTGCAGCCCCAGGACCCAAACTCCTCCACAAGTGCCCATCCACTCCCCTGCCACAGCCTAGCCCCTCTTCCAGTGCCAACCCCACCCCGCCCCCCAGCCCCGGAACCGACCACCCATCCATTCACCCTGCAAACCCTTCCCCTTCCAGGTGCTGCCGGGTTCTGCTGAGACAGATAAGTTCACCGCCCTCCCTCCCTGACGGAGCCCCAGGCTGAGCCAGCACTCAGCGCGGCAGGAAACCCCAGGCCGTGTGTTGCAGACGAACGGGAGGGGAGCCCGGGGCCTGCCCCGTCTGGAGGCTTCTGAAAAAGGAATGCCGAGCTGGGACCTGAAGGAGTTAGCCCGAGGAGGAAGGGTGGGGGAGGGAGTTCTAGGAAGAGGGAGCCACCTGTGCAAAGGCGGGAGGTGCAAGAAAGCAAGGAGCACTTGGGGCACTGTGGAAGGAAATTAGGTAATGGGGGAGGTGAAAAGGGGGGTGAGTTCAGGGTAAGGCTGAAAGGGGAAGCAGGAACAAGACCCCAGAGGGCTTGAAAGTCATGCCATGGGGTCCTGGGCCACACTCCCAGGCAACTGGAGGGATTTGAGGGGAGGAGGCTACGCTTAGGTTTGTGTTTTAGGAAGACCTCCACTCTGCTGCTCTGGAGAAGCTGGGCTGGAGGGGGCTAGGAGACCCATTATTGCAGGGGCTGGTGAGAGCTGGGGCGGGAGGGACTCAGACCCTAAAGTGGAGATGGGAAGAACCCAATTCGGGAGGCATATAAAGGAGCCACAGGCCTGGTGGCTGCGGGAATGTCACTGCCTAACCCGGGATGCTGGGAGGGTTTTCCTGGCTTCCAGACAGAATCACCTCTCCCCTTTGCATATGACACTGATGTCTTGTGGATGCAACTTTGGTCTGAAGAGTCATGCTGCATTGAAAAGATGTCTGTCTCTTTCTACGCCTGCCCCCACCACACACCGAGACTGCTGTTCATCTCTGTATTCCCAGCACTGGACACAGAGCCTCTGCCGAGTACAAGTGCACAAAGCTGATCTGAACCCCTGAAGTCTCCCACCCCACGACTACCCCAGCCCCTCTCATTTTTCCCATCCTCCATGCACCTCTCCCCCCACCCCTCCCTTATAGTCATGATGTAGCCATGGCCTGGGAGCTGGGGCTGGTCCCCTTCCCCACATGGTCTCTCCCTTCTCTCACCCCCAAGCAGGGAAGACAGGTTGCCTACCGTTGGGTCAGATTTCCGAAGACAAATGGGGCCTGTTTTCTGGTCAGCAGGGCATTATAATACAATCATAGGGCTGTTAATTATCCAATGAGTCAGCTATCCTGATGACGTTATGATTACTGAGTGTCATAGGAGGAGAGAAAGGCCTGGCTAGGACTCTAATATGACACAGCTTGGCACTGGGACACGGGACACTTGCTTAGCTCATCACAAAGTGGTGTTTAGATGTCCCGTTTGTCACTCACACTTGTTATACACTCTCTGGGAAAAACACGAGACGAAGCATGATGGTCAGACAAGATTCCTGGATTTGTCACGATGCCACGTTAATGCCATCAACACCTCACCCAACCCCCCAGTAGGATGGTGACAGGTGTCCTCTCCCAAGGAACAAAGGTAAAACTCCTGGCAGCTCCTTGACTGCCGAGAGAAGCCATCCAGATCTTATAGCCCAGGGATCTGCAGGACGTCCGAGCTGGCCGAGCCCATAGAACCCTCTTGCTCAGCCTTTGTTTCACAGACGAGGAACTGTGGGCCAGAAAAGGGAAGTCATTGCCCAGAGTCGCGAGGCTGGCTTGCGGGGCAGCAGCGAGGGATTTTTTCAGGTGCCCCACCTTCCAGCTCGCTGTGCTCTTCGGACTCTGGTCTGTCTTACCATTGAACACGAGCTAGAACGCCCCGCAGCCCAGGGCACACATGGGGCCTTCGCATCACCACTACCTTCCCCGCTCATGACAGCCCTGCCAGGTGGCTATTATCGTTCCCACTTGAAAGGTTCAGAAAGATAAGTGACTCACCCAAGCATTACTGGATCGAACCCAGGTCTGCCAGATTGCAAAGCCCACGCTCTTGCCATGACCGTGTGTCGGCTCTAGAACCACTCGGTCTGGTGTGTTTGGGGCATCAGAGAGAGTTGCCAGCGTCATCGCTGAAAGGAGAAGAGGCCCTCGGATCTCTTGCACGTTGGTCTGTACACCTACCTTGCTCTGTGGAAGCACTCCTTAAAGGAACATGACTCCGAGAGCTTTGCCCAGCCTGAGGGTCTAGAGAGGGGGCCACTGGGAGGCTGATTTAGAGACGAGAGTGCATTTTCAGACAGAGACACCACCCCCACATTCTCTGAGGAGAGGCCCTCAGAATGCAATGCAGGAGAATACGTCTAAATGAGGTCTCTGCTTGAGTCTGGGGGTCTTGAAGGGGTCATAGGTTCGGGGTGTCTTGGAAGAAGGGCCGGGAGGATGGGACCTACAAAGCAAGTGTCTGATGAGGCTCCAAAGCACAGTCCCCTGCGGCCTCTTCCACGGGGCGGAGGAAGGGCTGGGTCCCTCTGCCTGGAGGAGATGCTGTCCTTTATTCACAAGAAATGGACGGTTCTCCATCTTCGAGAGGTTCTGCTTCTAGCTCTAGACAGCACCCTGCCTGTGCATCGGGGGAAATGCTGTATCGAGCCTAGCACGGAGGACAGGGAAAGCCTCCTTCCAGGACGCTGGAGTTGAGACCTGAATGAGGAAAAGGAAGATGCCATGTGAAGGTCTGGAGAGAGTATTCCAAGCCCTTCTGGAACAAGAAGACTCCAGCCAGGAGAGAAGGTGCCTGGCCAAGGGAGAGAAGGAGGCCAGTGTGGCCAAAGCATGATACCCAGGGAAGGGCCAGAGGTCAGCAGGGGCAGAACCATCTAGGGCAGTGGTTCTCAACCTTGGCTGCACATTAGAATCACCTGGGAATCTTTTTAAAATCCTGATTCCTGGGCCTCATCCTCCGGAAATTCTGTCTTTGTTATGTGGTGAGGCCACAACATTAGTAACAAAGAAACAGAATT
>NW_005367431.1:506190-536962 GCF_000412655.1 Myotis brandtii | reverse complement strand
AGCGGAACGTGGAGAAAATCGGGGGCTATTTGAGGCACCCAGGCTGGAGATGATGGAGACTTACTTGAAGCAGTGAGGGGGCGGAGTTATTGTTTTAATGTTTGTTGGGCTCTGATGATAGCTGGACAACGTGCAATGGCTCCAGATGATCAAAGGCAGACCCTTTATCCCGTCAGCTCCGAGCCAGAGAAGGCTGCCGCGAGGGCCACGCAGGGGGCTGCACCTGGAAAGAGCAGCAGCGAGCTGGAACATAGGGCAGCTTGTGCTTGGCTAGTAGGTTTCGGGCTTCCTGTGGATTGGGCATTTGAACGATTCTGTGAACTCAGAAACGAGGCCATCTTTCGATGTTTGCTGCGGGGCCTCTGGTAGTTAGGTGTGTTGTCACGCAGGAGTGTGAGAGCCCAGCAGGGAAGCAAAGTGCCCATGAATGGGCATGGCAAGCTTTCAGCCAGGATCTCCAAACTGGGTCAAGGCGGCACTTGTGAAACGTTGCATTGCAGGCTGACAGCTGGAGAGCGGAGGGCGGGGCTGGGGGCTGTTTTAGAAGCAGAGCTGATGGGACTTCCCGTGATGTGCTTGCTGCACACTGGGCATGAGGCAAAGTGAGGGATCTCGAGTGACTCCCAGAAACAGAGGGCCAGCCCTCCCACCTAACAAATAAAGATGCTCGATAAAAATGTAAAGGCTTCCTCTTCAAAGCAATAAAGAGCTGACAAGATGATAAGAAATGACCAGGGCACATTGGGAAGAAATATAAGAACCCAGAGAGGAAAGTGATGGCGGAAGCCACATTGCCCTGAGGCCACTGACCAAGAATAATGCAGGGCAGGCACAGATGAACAGTATAGTATCCCCAATAAAAGGGGGGAGGGGTCACTGTGGACGCTGCAGACATCAGAAAGAGCATGATGAAAACTTTCATGCCCAGAATATTTGACATTGTAGGTGAAGTGGACAAATCTCAAGAAAAATATAGCTCGTCAATACGGCCAAGAAAAAAGTGTTAACAGTTACTTTAGAAAGGAGTTTGGCTTTTTCTGGGAAAGTTGAAAATAGATATACCCTGTAGCCAGCAATTATAGTTCTAGGTATATATCTTAAACAAATTTGTGCATTTGTGTATCATAAAAAAAGTATGAGAATATTTTTAGAAGCACAAACACACTGTGCTTAACAGCTGAAAATTGGAAACAACCCAAATATCCATCAAGAATAGAAGGTGGCATATACACTGGAGTGGAATCACATGCACCAATTAATATGCATGAAAACAGTTACATACAACAACAGGATCAGTATTATAATGTTGAAAGGAAGAATGAAGACACAAAACAATGTATTCAATGTGACCCATCAATACAAAGCTCAGTTACAGGCAAGACTGAAATATTTATATGTACAGTAGATCCTTGAACAATAAAAAGGTTAGGGGAACTGAACCCCGCACAGTCGAAGATCCATGTATAACTTTTGATTCCCCTGAAACTTAACTATTAATAGCCTACTGTTGACTTGAAACCTTACTGATAACATAAATGGTCAATGAACACATATTGTGTATGATATATGTATTATATGCTGTATTCTTACAATAAAGTAAGTTAGAGAAAAGAAAATGTTATAAAAATCGTAAGGAAAACACATTAACAGTTGTTGAAAAAAGAAAAGAAAATGTTATAAAAATCGTAAGGAAAACACATTAACAGTTTTTGTTGAAAAAAAAATCATGTATAAGTGGACCCATGTAGTTTTGATTCTGTGTTTTTCAAGGGTCTACTGTGTGTGTGTGTGTGTGTGTGTGTGTGTGTGTGTGTGTGTGTGTAGATAAATAGATAGATTTTTTAAAAAATTTAGGCATCTACAGGAACTTTGAGGGCTGGCAATGTATTTCTTGGCCTGGATGGTAGTGACATGGGTGTTTATTTATTAAATCATTTTGTTTTATGTACTTCCTAAATGTAATTTTTCTTTTACAATATAAAAAGGGATTCAAAAGAATGGGGCTAAGCAACTGGATGAAGAATGGTGTCAACTTCTGACTTGGAGATAGTTTCAGGAGGAGGGGTGAAGAGAGAAGACGGAGAATCTGGAAATGAGAGGTCCATTTTGCCATGTAGTTCAACGTGTCCATTGGATGTTCAAGAGGAGATCTTGAGTATGCAATTGAGGATAGGATTTCAGAGGGGAGGCCCAGACTCTTGATCTCAATGGAGTGGAAGAAGATACTTACAACAGGTATATCTAGCAAAAACTCACATCCAGAATTCATAAAGAATCCTGCAAATGAATGAATTTAAAAAAAAAAAAAGACAGCCTGGTAGAAAAATGAGTAAGAGATGAGCGCACTAGGTTTTAATGTAAGAGATTACACAATCGGACTGTTTTATGGGAATGAAGTGAAATCTAATGGCCTGGAATCCCCACCATGGATTTTAAGAGGCGGTCATTTCCAGGAAATGACCTTAGATGCAAGAAATTGAAACATATTATTGGTTAAGTTCCAGGCAAAAGGCAAGAGTTTAAAAAGCACCGATGACAAGGCCAACAGAATCTTAGCATCAGATGCCTGGAAAGTCCACCCATGATTGGGCCTCGGTTGGTGTTGAGTATGTTGGACTCGTGTCTTGTGGCCCCATATTTATAGGATTCAATCAAAAGTCACTCCGCCAATGTCATGGACCTGAGTTTCTGCCAAGAACTTTTGCTTTAATGCAAGATAGTAATGTGCTTCATTTTGAGAGGGGAGAGACATTTATAGGTTGACCCACACATGTTTCTTTTAACATAACAAGATGTTAAAGAAATTAATAATAATATTGATGCTTTTGGATATGAGTTGTGTTTACAGTTGTAGTAAGAAATTTTATAATCATGGTTTTGTTTTTAAGTTGTTCTGCTTGTTTTTTACCACGTTGGCAGCAAGATCCAAGCATTAATTTTATGTCTGATTAGATTTACAGAAGTTGTTTAAGTGCTTAGGAATAATTTGTTTGTCATAGTTGTAAATCTCCCTTGTCAGGTGTTTGAAGTGTTTGAATCAGATAAATTGAATTTGTAATTGTAGTTTGAAATATCTACAGGAATTTGCTTAATTAAATGTGTAAGTGGTGTTAAAAGTTTATGGGAATTTAATCTATCAAATTTATAAGTTAATTGAATATGAATCGATGAACAAGAAATGTGATCTTGTTTTAATATAAAAATTGCTAAGTTCATGAATAAAATATCAAGACCCATAAGTTGGACATAAGAGCTGAAGAGCTGGCTCTAATGTCTATAACTTTAATAAATTAAATATTGATTGAAATGTAAGTCATTGTAATTATGCCACACTCGCTGGATTCTCGTATCTGAATGGCTTACCAAAAACAAACGGTGCCTCACGCATACTAAACAAATAGAACATAGGCGGCAATTAATGCTCATGCGTTCACTGCTGGACGCACTTCCAGGGCACACGGTCCGGTGGGCGAAGGTAGCATGAGTCGAAGGTGAATCACTGCACAGGCATCAGGGTTTTTGCCTGATTGTTTTCCATACATTTTCCCTGCTTCTTCGGGACCCCTGGGGGCACTCCCAGCCCAGATCCAATCCAGATGGACTGGACCTCTAACCCGCCCATCACCGGTTATTGACGCTGTGGCACATGATCACTGTGGTGCAGAAGGTGGACCTCCCTCGCATCCTGCAGTGTCAGTGTACAGACCTATCCACTGCCCGTTCATGCAGGGTTCAGTAAGTGGATGATTTAAAAATAATCACAGGAAATACATATATAAAAATAAAATTAGAATAATGAAAACCAGCAAATAATTTGTATTGATTTCAGTTGAAAATGCTTTCTTTTGCCCTAGCTGGTTTGGCTCAGTGGATAGAGCGTCAGTCTGAGGACTGAAGGGTCCCAGGTTCGATTCTGGTCAAGGGCACATGCCTGGGTTTCGGGCTTGGTCCCCAGTGGGGGTGTGCAGGAAGCAGCTGATCACTGATTCTCTCTCATCACTGATGTTTCTATCTCTCTCCCCCTCTCCCTTCCTCTCTAATCAATAAAAACATATTTTAAAAAATAAATCTATAATAATAAAAGCATAATATGCTAATTAGACCAGACGACCTTCCAGACGGAGTCCGGGTCCCGGGTGCCAGAGGGAAGCTGGTGCCGGCAGCCTGGGGGAAGGAAGGCTGACTCTTGCACGAATTTTGTGCATCGGGCCTCTGGTAAATAAATAAAATGCTTTATTTTAAGCAGAAATCCTTGAAAGGATTCAGCGGTGAATTGGTTGGGAGTTTGGATGGGCCAGGAACACCATCTCGCTTCCAAAGCATTGCTTCCCACACACCTTCCGGGGCAGAGTGTGTGAGGAGAAATGCTCTAGGCGGGAGCCCTTCTCGGACCGGGAAGGCAGCCTTCTCTGCTCCCTTGTCACTGGGACACTTTAATTTCCCGTTTATTTTTCATCTTCGCGAGCAGAGATGTCCGGGACGTCTCGAGGGAGGAGGATTGATTAGCCAGGAGGTGTCCTCCATTCCTAGGTCATCATATTTACACCACGAAGACCTCACCTCACCCTCCAACAGGATGCTGATGGATGTCATTCCGGGCACCGAGCAATGATTCCGCTCTCCCTGTGCAAAGGCCAGGCTTTGGGGCAGCAGTCTGACGGCCAGGGTTCAGTTCATAGCATGTGAATCCGTGGCAGAGCCGGTGTGGATAGGAACTGTCGCCGCCTCTTTAAACCCTTTTAACTGGAAAGTTGAGGGCCAGGGGAGGAAGTGAGGTCTCCCGGGACGCGCGGTACTGTTTCTGCTCGCTGCCCTCATTGTGTCTTACATTTATCAGAGGCCCCTGCTTCCCGGGGACCCTGCTGGGAGCTTCCCACGCAGGAGCAGGACTCGCTGTATTGCTGCCATTTGTTCAATAAGAAAACTGAAGCCCAGATGGGTAAGGAGCGGCCCAAGGACCCTCACCTGGATCCGACGGTGCCCTTCTTCGTTCCAACATCCAGGTCTGTTCACTGCGATTCGCTTAGGGCATGTGGGCAAGTTTCCAAGAAGTGAGGACATATGATGAAGGGGAAGAGGTCAGCGCTCCGTTGGCGAAAGGTTCTGAGGTCCTTGCTCTTAGACTTTCTTCTCCACTGAAGGAAGGTGACCCCGTGAGCCTCCACTCTGGCCCGGGGGCCTGCAGCTGCATCCTCTGGGCGTGTGGACCACTTTAGAGTTGGTTCAGACAGAGGGGGGCTGAGATGTGATGAGCTTGCCACCCTCTGTCTGGGAGCCGCAGTCAAGGGGAGTGGGGTTTGATGGGATCTGGGCGAGACCCTGAAGTGCCGAGCAGCCCAGACACCAGCACCCTTTGCCTCTGGAGGAGATGCTGTTCGGTACTCTGAACTGAGAGCCGGCCCTCCATCTTGAAGTTTTTCTTGCTGCCTCTGGAAAAGTCTATGACTATGACCTGGGAAGTTGGGGGTGGGGGACTGTTTCTGGCTTAAGAACATTCTCAGCCCCAGCTCTGAAAAATTCTGTTCCCAAATCTGGGAACATTTCTGTCCGTAGCTCTAGAAACCCTCCATCTTAGATCTGGAAAGGGGCCCATCCTTGCATCTGGAAAACACTTCAGTGCAGGCTCCGGAAAACACTGGTCCTGAGCCTAGAAATCACTCCATTGCCGGCTCTGGACAACACTCCGTCCTACGCTGCAGGAAACACTCCCTTCAGGACTGTGAAAAAAATACTCTGCCCAGGGCTCTAGAAAATGCAACATCAGAAAATCCTTTCATCCGAAGATCTGGAATACCCACCGCCCGTGGCTGCAGAGTCCTCCACCCCTAAATCTGGAGGGCTCTCCCACTTAATCTGCAGGCCTTGAGCCCAGCAGTGTGCTGGTGAATGTTTAACCACGGGCCCGTGGTGGGGCAAAGGGCTGCTGATTGGTAGTGTTTGTCAATTCCCATGGTGTGAATACTTCCACCAGGGCTCATGCCAAGTTATCAATGTGACATCACCAAAAACGAATTTGGGAGGAGATGCATATAATTGCCTCATACAACGGTCAGTACGAGCCGGCTCCATCACCCACCATCTGGTGTAGACACAGCTCAGGGGTCTGGAGGCCTTCCAGGCCCTGGGTGTGGAGAACTCCACGCAACACATGTCCTAGCTTTTGTCACTTGATTTACGATAACCAGCTCTAAAGCAATTACTTCAATTCCAAGATTTTAGGGGACATAAAAGGCAAGAATGTCCTGAAGAGCTGGCATTCCTAACATTCTAATACAGTGGTTCTCAACCTTCTGGCCCTTTAAATACAGTTCCTCATGTTGTGACCCAACCATAAAATTATTTTCGTTGTTGCTTTATAACTGTAATGTTGCTACTGTTATGAATCATAATGTAAATATCTGATATGCAGGATGGTCTTAGGCGACCCCTGTGAAAGGGTCGTTCGACCGCCAAAGGGGTCGCGACCCACAGGTTAAGAACCGCTGTCCTAATATGTCCTGATCTTATCCTAATGACCTCGCTACCACATACAAAATTCAGGTATTTGCTCCCAACTGGAAGGCCTAGAATGTGGTCCCTTGGGAGGTGAGGCCCAGCTCCCAGCTGACTCGTGAAAGGAAATGGTCGTGATTCACGCAGGCCGCCCCTCTGTCTGGGCAGAGAGGCTCCTCAGAGATGGAACAGGGCTGATGCGTTGTGATGGGCTGTCAGGTGACTCTGGAGGCCCTCAGCTGTTGCACAGACCAGTCAGTATATCAGGAGGTGAAGGGTGTGGGGAGGAGTGGCTCGGACCAAAATGGGGGCGTCTGAGTCAAAGTTGCACAGACCAGTCAGTATATCAGGAGGTGAAGGGTCGGGGGAGGAGTGGCTCGGACCAAAATGGCAGATTTACATCTCCAACCTCACGGTCCCTGGAGGGCTGGCCAGGGGCACTGCCCCGCTGGGCAGAGAAAAGCCTGTGTCCTTGGGTCAAACGGAGATGCCTGCTTTGTGCTGAACACAGTACAGCTCTATCCTGCTGTGCCCAGAAGCACCCGGCTATGGGCTGTGAGGCCCCACCCTGGCTCTGAGCGACACCCATTGCCAGCTCCGGAGAACGATCGGTCTGTTGTTCTAGAAAGGCCCTGCCCTATCTCTAGAAAAGCCTGTCTCCCTCACCCCAGGAGGAGCCGCCCCCCAGCAAACCTGGCCTCGGCGGACTCTAGGCGCTTGGCTCTGAGGAAGCCCGAGAGATGCTTCATTCCTGCAGTTTGGTCTCTGCCTTTGGAGGGAGGGCTCTTTCTGACAAACACAGGAAAAAGCGCTTTGTAAAACCAAAAAGCTGGGCCTGGGGTGCAGCAGATGCTCACCGACACGTGTGTGGAATGAAGGAGTGGTCCTGGGAGATCTTTGCAAACTGCAAGGCACAGCACGATCTTCAGATATTATTCTTACTGTGACTAAATAAAGCAGTTATCAGAGGTATTATGGGAAACTCCATATTTCTCCCTAATGAGATCTTTTTCTTGTGAGCTCCCACCAGACAGGAAGCAGAGGGACTGGCTCACAGTGGGCATCAATAAATGTTTGATAGATGAATGAATGCATGGATGGATAAATGAGGACTATATAGATGGATGAATGGCTGTGTGGATGGTGAGTGAATGGAAAAGATGGATGGAGTGGCTGACACAGTTGCCTACTCATCAGCCACCTGCCTCTCCCCTATCCTTCTTCCTTGCTAAATGAGTCCAAATTATATCCCAGTCTTTTGCAGCTTAGGAGGAGACTAAACTGATCTTGTTTAGTTTGAAGCCATCATGGTGATTTTCCCTTGCCAGATAGTGGTTTGGGAATAGCCCTGTGATGTGAATCTGACCCAGGAGACATGAGAGGATGTCTACTGGGGATCCTTCAGGAAAGCTCTCCTCATTAAAGGAACACAAAGAGGGGGTGTTCTCTCTTCTGGCCTTTGAACACTGATGTGTGAGGATGAGATGTTTGGAGATGCTGCAGCCATAAGGAGATAAGATGGAGAACAAAAGCCTGACCTTCTAAGTACCACAGAGCAAGAATATAGAAAGAGCTTGGGTCCTTTAAGCTTCTCATTGAACCACTGAATTAACTGATGAGTGTAAGTATATGGATGGATGGGTGGGTGGATGGATCAGTTGATGAATCAGTAGGTGAATAGAAAATATTCATGGGAATGGGGACAGGTGAATGGATGGATGGATGGATGGATGGATGGATGATGGATGGATTGGATATGGGTGGATGGATGGATGGACGGACTGAGAGTGGGTAGACAGTAGATGGATGGGTGGGTGGATGGATCAGTTGATGAATCAGTAGGTGAATGGAAAATGTTCACGGGAATGGGGACAGGTGAATGAATGGATGGATGGATGGATGGATGGATGGGTGGATGGATGGATGGATGGATATGGGTGGATGGATATGGGTGGATGGATGGATGGACGGACTGAGAGTGGGTAGACAGTAGATGGATGGACGGCCTCAGAGTGGGTAGACAAGAGATGGATGGATGGATGAATGGAGGGATGGATGGATGGACGGACTGAGAGTGGGTAGACAGTAGATGGATGGACGGCCTCAGAGTGGGTAGACAAGAGATGGATGGATGGATGAATGGAGGGATGGATGGATGGACGGACTGAGAGTGGGTAGACAGTAGATGGATGGACGGCCTCAGAGTGGGTAGACAAGAGATGGATGGATGGATGAATGGAGGGATGGATGGATGGACGGACTGAGAGTGGGTAGACAGTAGATGGATGGACGGCCTCAGAGTGGGTAGACAAGAGATGGATGGATGGATGGACGGACTCAGAGTGGGTAGACAATAGATGGATGGATGGATGGATGGATGGACGGACTCAGAGTGGGTAGACAGTAGATGGATGGATGGATGGATGGATGGACAGACTCAGAGTGGGTAGACAGTAGATGGATGGACGGACTCAGAGTGGGTAGACAGTAGATGGATGGATGGATGGACGGACTCAGAGTGGGTAGATAGTAGATGGATGGATGGATGGATGAATGGATGGATGGACGGACTCAGAGTGGGTAGACAGTGGATGGATGGATGGACAGATGGATGGATGGATGGATGGATGGACAGACTCAGAGTGGGTAGACAGTAGATGGATGGACGGACTCAGAGTGGGTAGACAGTAGATGGATGGATGGATGGACGGACTCAGAGTGGGTAGATAGTAGATGGATGGATGGATGGATGAATGGATGGATGGACGGACTCAGAGTGGGTAGACAGTAGATGGATGGATGGACGGATGGATGGTGGATGGACGGATGGATGGACGGGGAGCTGGATGGTTGGGTGGGTGAATGTATGAATATATATGTATACTAAAATATAAAGGACCATCAGCAGTACTACTGTCTCTCTGAAGAACATTCAGTCCAGGGCACCCAAGGTCAGACCTGGCTGAGGAGACTGAGCTTTCCCACCCCTCTCCTCCGGCCCTCATTCCTGCTCCCTGGTTCATGTGCGCTGGGCCCACCTGTCAGGACCAACACTTGCCTTCAGTGCCTGTCACCTGGCTGGAAGGGCATGTGCCCACCTGCCCTCTTGTGCGGGCCTTACCCTGCCAGAGAGACGGCTGGTCTGTTAAGAAGTTCAGTGAGTTGAAAGGCAGCCTGGCACGGTGGACTCAGACAGTCCTGGGTCCAAATCCTGGGCTTGCTTTTCATGAGCTGTACGTTGGGTCAGCCTCCTAACCCACCTGAGCATCAGCCTTCTCATCTACAAAATGGGGATAACAGCACCACTGCCGGCTGCACTGAGTGAGGAAAGCATGTATGAAAGTGCTCAGCACCGTCTGTACTTCCCCCCCTGCCCCCTGCCCCCCAGTAAATCCTCAACAAATGCCAAGCCCTCCTATGTCCTGGCCAGCTCAGCCATGGCCAGGCATCCCGGGGCGGTGGCCAGGCAGCAGCCAACATGTGGCTGCAAAGGAGCCCCGGGCTGGAAGAGCAGCCTGTGGCCCCTCCTCCATCCTGCTGTGCAAAGCTGTCTCGGGCATTGGTCCTGGGAGCCAGCACAGGGACGAGGGAAGGGCCAGCGGAAACCGAGCAAACCAAGATTGCTTCCTTCCTTCTCGTGCCACTGGATCTGGCAGGATGCGTCGGTGACCCAGGAGCCTCAGGAGCTTGCAGGTTCAGAGCTGACAGTGAACAGCTGGCTCAGCTGCTGGGGCGGGGCCAGCCCAGGGTCGCAACCTCTCCTCCTGCAGCTTCCAGTGCCTCCTGGACAGAGACAAGTCATCCCAGCAGAGCCAAGCTCTCCCTCACCTGCAAGCCTTTGCACAGGCTAATCCCCATGGCTTACCTATCCCTCGTCACCTGTCCCTCATCCTTGGATTGAGGGTCCCCTCAAGACATTGACTCCTGGCTCTAAGAATGATTAACTGTGTGTCCTTACTGACACCCCATGAACCTAAATTTCTTATCTGTCCCTCATTGATTCAACAAACATTTTTGGAGAATCTACTGGAGGTCTGTTCCAGGGTTGCAGGTGCTAGGAATGCAAACATGAGTCAAAAATTATCTTGGCCTTGCCCTAGCTGGTTAGGCTCAGTAGATAGAGCACCGGCCTGTGGACTGAAGGGTCCCAGGTTTGATTCTGGTCAAGGGCACATACCTCAGTTGCAAGCTTGATCCCTGGCTCTGGTCAGAGTGCATGCAGAGGGCAACCAATCGATGTGTCTTTCTCACAACAATGCTTCTCTTTCTGTCTCTACCCTTCCCTTCCACTCTCTCTAAAAATCAATGGAAAAATATCCTTGGGGGAGGATTACCAAAAAAAAAAACACAACAACAACAATTTTTTCTTGGTCTTTGCAGAGCTCAGAGTGCAAGCAAAGAGATGGACCATTCAACCCCTAGGACAGTAAAGACCCCGTCAAAATCCATAGAATGGAAGTATAAAGAGAGTCATCTGACCCAACCTGGGGGCTCCAAGGAGGGCTTCCTGGAGGAGATGACCTTTTGTGAGATAGAAAAGGATCTCACAACATATGTGAAAAGTCTGGACACAGCATCAGTCGTAGAGGAGGAGTCTGCTGATGAGTCTCCTGTTTCCTTCCTTCCCCATTTTCCATAGGAAGAAGCGAAGACCCAGGACAGGGAAGAGATAAACTCAAAGCTCCCTGCAAGCCAGAGACAAGGCAGGAGCCAGACCTCACCCTGCTCATCCGCGGAACCAGGAGGCTCTCCCCAGATGCCCGCACAGGTTGGCCTGTGTCCTGCAGTGGCTGGGATGCCGGTCAGAGCCTAGACCAGCCGTGGGCAAACTACGATCCGGCCCGTTTGAAATGAATAAAACTAAAAAAAAAAAGACCGTACCCTTTTATGTAATGATGTTTACTTTGAATTTATATTAGTTCACACAAACACTCCATCCATGCTTTTGTTCCGGCCCTCCGGTTCAGTTTAAGAACCCATTGTGGCCCTCGAGTCAAAAAGTTTGCCCACCCCTGGCCTAGACCATCTCAACTCCACCAAGCTCTCCTGAGACACTTCACAATCACACTTTTATCACGAGTTTGATAAATAAAGGCAATTGTGGGACAATTAGATTCTCGTCTCTCCCAACGTCTTAATTGGAGCAAGATGCATGAGTCTTTCCTGCGCGTCATTTTGCCAGGTGTGTTGGAGGCTTTTCATCCGGGCGCCCTAATGCACCGCAGGAAGAGTGATGGCTGGAAGCCACGGCCGTGACACGCCCGGGAGCCGGCAGGCAGTTCCCACGTGGCCCCTGACTGATCACCACGGATGTCCCCTGACATACGCTGGGAGGTCCCCGAGCAGATCATGGCTTGTAACCACCGTTATCAATCACGTGGCTGTGGCGCTTTCCACAGAGCCTGTGCCAGTGAGAGGCGCGTGGCTTCAGGGACCTGAAGACCCAAGTTCAGATCCCAGCTCTGTGGTCAGTTCGCTGTGTGACCTTGGGCGAATTGCTTAACCTCTCGGAGCTTCAGGTGCCACAAAGAGGGAGCTCATCCTTGACACCATCAAACAAGACAACGTGTGTGACACTTCGTAAAGGCCTGGGGAGTTACCAGCTGTGTGCCGCCTGCCCCCACGGCCGGCCTCTGTGCACATAACTGGCAAGACGAAACCTGACCAGGGAGAGGGACGCACACGCGTAAAGACGGACAGGCCCTTCTCCTGATACCCACAGCTCAAAACTGCACACCACACTCGGGTGCACAAAGGAAGAGTGAAGGCCGCTTTCTGACTTCTCACAAACGCTCCAACACCCTCCCACTGAGGGTGCAGGTGGGGAGAGGGGCTGTTAACTGGCAAGTTCATTGTCACTAAATCTGACTCCCCCTCCAGTTTCATGTGGTCTCTCGGGAGGCAATTCAGTTGCTTTGGAGTGAATGCTCAGTGCTTCAGGCTTCCCCTTCCCACTTCTCCTCCGAATACGGCAGCGGGGTAGGTAGGTGTGGAGAAGCTGGCCGAGCTTCCTGGAAGCGGGGAGGGGGTCTCCCATCTATGTGACTCACCAGGTGTGACTCACCTGGTCCAGGGATTCCCCCCCGTCCCTGGCCACACGGTGCCCTTCTCTGCTGGTCTGTTGATCCTTGGGAGTTGGAATTCTGGACCTCCTGGTCACCCACATAGGTCATGGGGACCCAGCAATGCCAGGTCAGCCTCACCTAACCAGGCACCCCCTCCCACCAATGTCAGGTTCCCACCCCCACGATCTCACCCCCTTCCCCACGTTGGTAAGTGGCAAAGTGGACCAGAGCACGGATGTCCTGGTCTCTGTGGTCTAGTCTCTTTCCCACTCCTGGGGGCCCAGCCCATGTCCTCACCCCGTCCCTCCTCACCAGGACCCCTGTGAGGGCAGACCCCGCTTCCCCTCCTTGCCTGGCGGGCTCCCCCTCTCTCCATCCCCTCCGTCCTCTCCGCACTCCTCTGTGATCTCGGAGGCAGCGGGCTGGGCTCTTGATGTGCAAAGATGACGTTGGGACTCAGAAAGCCGCCCCACCTCTCAACAAAGCCTGGCTTTCAAGACGACTGTCTGTCCAAGGACGCAGGTTCCTCTTCAGTCAAAAGCTGAACGTCAATTCCTCCCTTTGTGTTCCTGATCCTGATCCTATTCCTCTCAAAGGCCCTGGGTGCCTCTGGCTGAAAAGGAAGAGAGACACATAAAAGCAGCGAAGAAACACGGGTGCATTAAAACATGGTGTCCTTCCTGTGACGCGGGCCTCCCTGGATGCCAGAGAGCAAAGCGCCCCGGGGGAGCTCTCCCACCCACGCCAGGGACCAGAGAAGGCACAGACTGCCTTAGGCCCCGCAGCAGGGCCCTGGCGGGGCAGGAGCAGGAAGCCCTCCTGGTGTGTCCCAGCGCTCAAAGGCCCTCCCACCAGCCCACTCTCTCTCGGGAGGTGGTGCTGGGCACTCGCATCTCGGCATCCTGTGTCTGCGCACTTTTCAGCCGCTCTCTGAAGCAGGGCCGTGTCTGTCTTACACATCCCACCCCCAGCCCGGGGTCTAGAACGTACAGATGGGACTTCCCTCGCGTCACGCTGCTCCTGCGGGTTACATCGCCGGCCGCTTTCCTTCTGGGTCAGGGTGCCTCCTTCCACCCAGGGCACCAGGCTCGGCTGCGCTCTCTCCATGTCGGTTCCGGGGCGGCCTGCTACCTGAGAGGGACGACTCCTGCCTGCCAGTTCCTTCCTCCACGCAAGGGGCTTGGGGTCCCTTTATTCCCACTCCTGCTGTCCTCAGCTTGCGTCAGCCATCGTCTACCTGAGCCTCCGTTTTCCCACCTATAAATAAATGAGTTTGATGAGATGGTGGCTCTTAGACATTTTTTTTTGCAGTGGAAAAACAGAGCTGCTTTCTTTTTAAGCAAGGAAATGGGTCCCTCACATATATACACATACATTCATATGCACACTATGATCATATACACATGCATTCATATACACACTATGTTCATATACACATACATTCAAATACATACTATGTTCATAAACACATGCATTTATAGACATACTATGTTCACATACACATGCATTCATATACATGCTATGTTCATATACACATGCATTCATGTACATACTATGTTCACATGCACATACATTCATATACATACTATGTTCATATACACATGCATTCATATACATACTATGTTCATATACATACTATGTTCATATACATACTATGTTCATATACATACTATGTTCATATACATACTATGTTCATATACATACTATGTTCATATACATACTATGTTCATATACATACTATGTTCATATACATACTATGTTCATATACATACTATGTTCATATACATACTATGTTCATATACATACTATGTTCATATACATACTATGTTCATATACATACTATGTTCATATACATACTATGTTCATATACATACTATGTTCATATACATACTATGTTCATATACATACTATGTTCATATACATACTATGTTCATATACATACTATGTTCATATACATACTATGTTCATATACATACTATGTTCATATACATACTATGTTCATATACATACTATGTTCATATACATACTATGTTCATATACATACTATGTTCATATACATACTATGTTCATATACATACTATGTTCATATACATACTATGTTCATATACATACTATGTTCATATACATACTATGTTCATATACATACTATGTTCATATACATACTATGTTCATATACATACTATGTTCATATACATACTATGTTCATATACATACTATGTTCATATACATACTATGTTCATATACATACTATGTTCATATACATACTATGTTCATATACATACTATGTTCATATACATACTATGTTCATATACATACTATGTTCATATACATACTATGTTCATATACATACTATGTTCATATACCACATGCATTCATATACATACTATGTTCATATACACATGCATTCATATACATAGTATGTTCATATACACATGCATTCATATACATAGTATGTTCAATGGGTTTGCAGGTCCCCCAAAGCACACATGCAGCACAAAATATGAAAACCCAGGCTGGGCTGTTGACAGGACAGGGCTGGGACAGGGAGAGGGGGTCAGCTGTTTCCTGTGGCCAGGGCGGCGACCTGGGCAGCAGGCGCTTCCTGTTTCCCAGAGGGAATCCAGGGTCACTTGTCCTACATCGTCGCCGGGCAGCCTTCCCTGCGTCAGGCAGCTCCCAGCACCAGCAACAATGGCCCTTTGTCTCCAGCTCTGCCGCCCCAGCCCGAGTCTCATGCCCATCTTCCAGACGAGCAAGTGTGGCACAGGGAGCTGAGGTCACTGCCCAGGGTCATGTGGGTTAAGTCACTTGCCTGAGGTCACCAGCTAAAAAGAAAGCTGGACTCTAACTCACCGACTATACGGCTGCCCTGCTTCCCAGATAGCAGACCCTGTGCCCAGGGCCCACCAGCCACCTGCCAACCAGCCCCCCTCCCCGCCTGGTCCTCCTCTATCCCCACTTTCCTGGAGCATCTTCCTGGAGGGAGGGGCCTGCCTGGACCCCTGCCCCTCCCACTGCTGAGCAGCCTGGCCCTGGCTGCACACACCACCGCGGCCACGGCCAGCCATGCAGCTGGATCTTGAAGAGGCGGCACTTTAAGTGCAGCTGGAGGAGAGGGCAGTCCAGGTGCCTTCAGGGGGCCCCCCCCCCCCCCCCCAAGCCCCAGCCTGACCTGCTCCCTTACCTCCTGCTGTTCTTTGCTGAAAGGAGGGAGCACCTGGAGCCACAGGAGGGCCACTGAGCAAAGAACAGCAGGAGGTAAGGTAGCAGGTCAGGGTGGGGCTTGGGGGGGAGAGGCACCCTGAAGGCCAAACTCAGGCATCAGGCGCGCGCGCACACACACACACACACACACACACACACACACACACACGACAGTCCCCAGCCTGTCTGTCTTCATTTGTCAGAAGGAGGGGGCAGGCGTGGAGGTGACCTGAGACCAGGGGCCCTGCCCCCACTCCTGCCCTGAGCCACGCCCCCCGGAACAGAGCAGGGAACAGTAACAGCCAAAATGGCATTGACTGAGCAGTTACAATGTGCCAGGTGCTCTTCTAAGGATTCTGTGTGGATCGGTTTGTTTACTTGACAAAGGAGCCTCTCCCCATTTTCTAGATAAGAAAACTGAGGCTTGCTAAGGAAGTGCTGGAGCTGGACTTGAAGGCCAGAACAACCCCTATGCACCAGGAGGGGCTGAGGAGAGCCAGAGCTGCAAGGCTCGAGATGGGGACAAAGGGTAGCGTAGCTGTGACATCTGAGGGCGGAAGGGGGGGGGGTCAAAGGCCAGGCAGGGAGGAGGGCATCTCAGTGGGGGCCGGAGGGGAGTAACGGCAAACCAGAGGGCATAGCGCCAGCCCCAGCTCCTGCCACTACAAAACCCCTCTGCCCTCTCTCCCCAACCTGGACACGAGCCCCAGGGAAGAGGTCCCCAAATAACTGAGAGCACATTTTTGCTACGCTCAGGGAACTGTGGGCTCAACATACAAATGCAGGTCAGTGGGGTTTGTTTTTTTTAAGTTGCATTTCTCATGAACTAATTTTGTACTTTTATGCCTGATATCTTATCAAACCCATTATTGTCCAGATGTGGAAACTGAGACTTAGAACAAGCAGTGAAAATGTGCATGGAGGACTTCCAGGGCCCCAGGCCACGAGCTCAGGATTTACTCCGTTCGGTTGGAGTAACCCTGGATGAACAGCGGGACCAGCTGGGGTTTGATAAGCTGATGGCTCCTGGGTTCAAATCCTGTCTCTGCCTCTTGGTTGCTGTGCAGTCGTGGGCAAATTGCTCTCTGAACCTCCATGTCCATGTCTGTAAGATGGAGCTAATAAGAGCCTCCTTCCTGATTCATTCCACAGACATTTACTGAGCACCTACTATGTGCCAGGCACTGTGCCAAGAACTGGGAATGCAGCAGGGAATACACCTTTAGTGGTAAATCAGGGCCCAGCTACTGAACAGTGGGCTCCCTCCACCCCGTGGGTGTGCCCTGCAGCCTGACTTAGGACCCTGTACCTTCAGACAGAATAAGGTAGATGCCGTCACGGTGGTTCTCAGATGCTGTAACAGGAGGCTGTGGTGCTCGAGGTGCGTGGTCTGAAAAGAAAGGGTGAGAATTCCTCTTCCAAGGCCCCACTGCCTCGGTGTTTTCCGGAACTATGACCCTGCAGGGTGGGCCCGCTGTCCTGCTGTCAGAGGGTGGCCACATGGGCGGGAATGGAAGGCACAGGGCGGGGCTGGCTTCCTGCCACTGCACGGGCACAGAAAACACTCCGGTCTGCGGAGGGGAAGCCCCGGGAATCCGTTCCAGCCAGCCTGCCCCAGACAGGGCTCCCAGCCTTCCTTCCGAGGGCAGCCGAGGGCAGCCGGGCAGCCCCAGGCAGGGCCAGCCCTAGGCAGGGCCACAGAAGGTCTCCAGACAGGCGTGTGTATGTGTGTGTGTGTGTGTGTAACTAGTGTGTCTGTTTCTGTATGTTTGTGTCTATGTATTTGTTCAACTAGGTGTGTACGTTTGCTTGTATCTATACTTCTGTGTGGGTCTGTGTGTGTACTTGTGTGTTACCAAGCCCCAGAGGGAGTGGCCCCCAGACCATCCTATATACACAGTTTCACTGAGGCAGACACAAAAAATCCCCTATAAAATCTCCACACAGACACACATCCACAGTCTTATACGCCCACAGGTGAACATATATGCATAGACACAGCATCCATAACCACAGACACACACATAAACATACCTTCACACGGAAACATATACAGAGACACAGGCAGACACCCAAGAGTTGGCAGGACCAAGACTTGGGGGACAGGTGCTAACTAAGAGAGGATAGTGACGGCCTTCAATAGGCTCACAGCCTAAAGGGACACTGGTATGTGGGTCCCTCGCTGGAGCACAGGGTGAGCTGTGCCCAGATAGAAGCCAATAGAGGAACACAGGGACCAGAGGAGGGAGTCACCAGCTCTGCCAGACTGGGGAGAAATCAAGGAGGGCTTCTGAGAGGAAGTGGAAAAGTGCTTTAGGAAGAGGAGCTTGGCATTTCTCAGCCCATCAGCTCTCATAGGTATTGGTTTGATGCATCCTTTCCTAACAATTAAATAAGACACTAGGAGCCCCGAGACAGAAACGGGGGGCTGGGGGGTGCATTTGGAGTGTGCTCACTGCTGGAGGAGAGGCACAGAAAGGTTATATCTCAGTCTCTCCCCACATTAGGCCTCCCACCCCCATCCCCAGTCATTGCCTCCCATCCCCCCATATGCCCACTCTCCCCTTCCATGTCTGCAGACTTTATTGATTGCTGCTGTCCACCCAGAGACCCAGCCCCTAGTCTCCAGGTAACAGAAAAATGCTTTCTTCCTTAGGGGAACCTCTTTTCCCTTCCTCCCTGTGGGGAGCACAATCCCAGGACCCCAATCCTTGGCCCCGGACTGGACAAGGGACCCAGGCCTAACCGTCAGAGCATCCATCCCCCTGGCCACAGCGATCGGCCGTGGGTGGGCAGGCGACCCCAGCCAGCTCTCCTTCCCTGGGGCTTACATGTGGGTGCTGGAAGAAACAGGTTCTCAGTGGAGCTGAAAGGATGGGACCCTAAGCTGCCTTTGGCCAGGCCGACCTCCTGCCCTGAGCGGGGGAAAGGCTGTCTGGAGTAGAAGAGAATGAGCTAACAGAGAGGCGGAGTGGAGAGAATGGCAGCCCAACAACTTTGTTCGAGTCTCCAGTCCACGGTGTTCTTCCCAGAGTGAGAGCCAGTAACGTCCCCTTTTCACCGGTTCTGGTTGGGTCTCTGCTACCTGCCGCTGGAGACCAGACCAGCACAGTCCCCCTCATTCTTCCTTCCATCTGTCCTTGCCCCATCTCCATCTCCCACCCAGGCCCCGCCCACCATAGGCACTTCCCTACCACCTCTCACTCCTCCTCAAGCCTCTCCCTCCCACCCTCAGCCCTGCACTACCAACCCTCCCCAGGGGGCTCCTGGGGCTCCTGTGGCAGCTGAAGGCTGGGTTCCACGGGCCTGCTTTCCAGGCCTGAGTGAGGAACCTGGCCCTCCCTCTGTCAGCAGGAACACACAGAGCAGGCCTGCTGGGGTCGGGCCTGGAGGTCTCTGCCCCCTTCTAAGACACCAGCCGCCTCTCTGGTCTTCCCGCCTCCTGTCTCTCTCCCCTCCAACCCATCTTGCAGTCTGCTGCCAGGCAGATCTCCCCAAAATGCAAATCTGACAATGTCACTCCCCACCCCGCCCCCAGGACTCTAACAGCTCCCTGTGCCCTAGAGGATACTAGCCCTTAGCCTTGCTATTAGCTACATAAAGGTTTAGCTCCTAAAGCGGACCTCAAATAGCACTGACTAAAGTAAGACAGAAGTTTACTTGTCCCTCATAGAATAACTCACACATAAACCATCCAGTGGCAGGTTCCTTCCGTCCTGTTGCTCTATAATTCCCGGGCTGTTGCCCTCGTTCACATGTCCCAAGAGGGGACCCTGTTCACCTTCTAGGAAATGGGAAGAGTGAAAGGTAGAGGAGAGGGCTCACCACTACAGGAAACAACCCTGAAACTGCCTACAATACTTCTACTCCCATCCTATTGGCCACATTCGTCACATGGCCCCACCCAGGTTCAAGGGAGGCTGGGAAATGCAGTCTTTCTTCCAAGCAGCCATGTCTCATTAGTGTTGAAGGGAGAAGGGATATTAGGGGACAGCCACAGTCTCTGCAACGCCTTGGCATTCAGGGCCCTTCACAGCCAGCCTGGTTCTGGGTCTCCATACCTATGCACATGCTGAGCTCCTTTGCCCACCCTCCTTTCTGCCTTTGATTCTGGGAAGCCTTCCTGACCACCACTGCCCCAGCCTGGATTCAGGGTCTATGCCCACTGATCACATGGTATTGTAGGTAAGGGTTCATCACCCACACTAGATTGGGAGTAACTCAGGGCAGAGACCACAACTGATTCAATTCAGTGTCCCCCTGCCCAACACCAAGCCTGAAATGGGAGGGGCATTGGGGGATCCTATATCATAAAAGGCTAATATGCAAATTGACCAAACAGAGGAACGACTGGTTGCTACGACAAGAACTGATCACCAGGGGGCAGATGCTCAATGCAGGAGCTGCCCTCTGGTGGTCAGTGCGCTCCCACAGGGGGAGCACTGCTCAGCCAGAAGCCCTGAGCTGGCTCACGGATGGAGGGGACAGCAGTGGTGGTGGGAGCCTCTCCCGCCTCTGTGGCAGTCGGACATCCCCTGAGGGCTCCTGGACTATAAGAGGGCTCAGGCCAGGCTGAGGGACACCCCCACCCCCGAGTGCACAAATTTTGTGCACCGGGCCTCTAGTATAGAATAAAGAAATGAATGAGAAAGTGAACGGCCTAAATTAGAAGTTTCTAATTGATAAATGAGTATTGAATGAATGATGACTGCACCGGGGAGGCACCTGTGTGTCGGGTGCTGGCTGAGCAGGCGGCAAGGCCTCCGTGGGGATCTCGCTCCACCGATGCCACTCTCTCTGCCGGAAATGCTCTCGCTCCTGTGACTGCCCAGCTCCTGCTCAGCCTTTGTGTCTCATCTTAAAGTCACTTCCTGAGAGAGGTCTCTCCTGATGCACCCTCTGCTCCAGCAGCACTGTAGCCCCAAGTCCAGGGCCGCCCTCCCCCGTGGCAGGTCCATTCCACACTCCAGGCCTCTGCCCTGCCCTTGGGGTGTTCAGTCCCGCTGTCAGTAACGAATGTGCCCTGCACTGATTTGTCCAGAGACTGAAAACTCCACGAGGAGGGTCTGTCTCTCTCATCATGTGCCCACAAGGCTGGCACATTGCTGGACACATGCTAGCCAGCACAGTGCTGGACACACGCTAGCCGGCACAGTGCTGGACGCACGCTAGCCGGCACAGTGCTGGACACATGCTAGCCGGCATAGTCCTGGACACACACTAGCCGGCTCAGTGCGGGACGCACGCTAGCCGGCATAGTCCTGGACACACACTAGCCGGCTCAGTGCGGGACGCACGCTAGCCGGCCCAGTGCTGGACGCACGCTAGCCAGCCCAGTGCTGGACGCATGCTAGCCGGCACAGTGCTGGACACGCACGCTAGCCTGCTCAGTGTTTGACGCACGCTAGCCAGCTCAGTGCTGGACACACGCTAGCTGGCATAGTCCTGGACACACACTAGCCGGCACAGTGCGGGACACACACTAGTCGGCCCAGTGCTGGACGCACGCTAGCCGGCTCAGTCCTGGACGCACGCTAGCCGGCCCAGTGCTGGACGCACACTGGCCGGCCAGTGAAGTTAAAATGAGTGAACCTGACTCTCAGAGTGTATTCAAAGGGGTTGATGTTTGGGGCCAACGAGGGTCAGAAGAATGTTTGCAGCGTAAGTGGGTAAGTGGCAGCCTCAGCTTTGCATGGCAGGTGGCACTAAGAGTCTGTGCCCAGAGGTAGGCCTGACTGAGGGCCAGTGGGGGACAAGGGACAAGAAGGAAGCTACCCACAGGCCCCCGGTCACAGAGCCCTCAGCTCAGACTGCTGCTATGGGAGAATAGCAGTGTCTGGAACTATACCTCATCTTGTCTGCTGGGAGGACAGGGGGCCACTGGAGGCAGAAGACACTGTAACACGGATGGTAAGTTACTCAGCTGCTCCGGGCCTGCTTCCCCACTGTGGATGGGGTTGCTGTGACGGTGAAAGTGTTAGTCCACGGACAGTGCCAGTTCAGGGCTCGCTCCACTGTGAACGTTTGCAGATAACATGAAGAAGCAATGAGAATACGTGTGCGCTGGGCTCAGGCAGGCGTAAGGGGATCCCAAGGCCACCCTCACTGAGCCTCAGTTTTCCCATCTGTAAAGGGGGTTGCCAATACCTAACCTGGGGGCTTGGAAAGATGCAGTGAGACAAGGATGTCGAGGGCTCTGCTCCATGCCTGGCCCCAAGGCATCCTCTCCCCTTCCCCCAAGACAGAGACCAAGAAGGACAGAGGCCGCGGAGGCGGAGAACGCCTGCCTGCCTTGCCCATCCTAAGCCTGAGGCCTGGGGAGGGGAAGGCTGCCTGGTGAATAATCTCATTAATGGTAATCATCACCCTGATGCTTGTTAATATAATAACGCTGGGCTCCCAGCCCTGCCTGGCTGGAAGCTGGCTCCTCAGCGCCTCTCATCGCGGCCTGGCAGGGGGCTCCGTAAACACTCATTACACTCCAGTCCCCAGGGAGGCCGCCAGGAGCGGCAGCTATTCTGGGCACCGGCTCAATGGTGGCGCAGGCTCTGCTCTTAACAAGCTCCCTCGCACGCACTCAGGCACGTACATGCGCGCACACTCGCATTCACTCACACACTCTCACACACGCAGTCGTGCAGCACTTCCCAAGCTCCTCACTGACCACTGATAACAACTGCTCGCCTGTGATGGAGCCTCACAGGATAGCAGTGAGAGCTGGGCACTTACTGAGCCCCGCCCCGCGCCCCCAGGGGCCAGGCCCTGGTCTAAGTGCTCCACTTGTATTAACCCGATTACTCTAAGTGAGAGTTGCTGTTGTGTCCTGTTTTGCGGCTGAGGAAAAGGAGGTGCGTGCGGGTTACGGGACTTGCCCCAGTCACTGACCCCTGCAGCAGCCTGAGCTGAGCCCGGGCCTGAAAGCAGCAGCCTGCACACCATGCCGCCTCGGAGAGCGTTAGCTCCTTCCGTTCCCCTGGCGCTCCTGGGACCTTGTCCTCCCTGTGCACGGAGGAGGAAATGGCTCAGAGAGGGATGCCATTGGCCTAGGAACACACAGCCAGGACCTGAGCTCCGAGGGCTGACTTCAGAGCCTGCCACACCCGCCCCTGGAGTGGAAGCAGGGCGGGGAATACTAGCCCAGGATGACTTCCCTGTATGACACAGGGATTGGCTCGGAGGCCTAGCTCAAAGGCCTGGAGTCCCCCTCTTCCCTGCTCCCACGCTCACCCCCATCAGTGAGCCTCTTGCTCAGAGACCTTATTTCAGACACAGAACCAGCTGGCTCAGCTACAGGGGGAGCCGGCAGCAGAGGGCTCAGCCCACCTGGGTTCCCTCCAGGCCATTGCCATTCTATGCCATTGATTCCTTCGCTGTGTGTCCCTGGGCAAGTCACTTCACCTCTCTGGGCCTGACTTTCCTCAAAACAGAAACAACAACGGACACTTAGCGAGCGTTTACAAGCCGGGACTGGTCTCTGTGCCTGCCATGTAGTATTTCATTTTATCTTCACCACACCTTAGAAGGAAAGCATTTAAAAAGTCAGTGACTTCAGATTCTGCTATCCTACAGGAGTCTGTGGCTTCCACAGGGTCTATTATGAAAGATTTCATGATCCTAAAAAGATTCCATTATTCCGGGATTCGCGGGTGCTAGAAGGTTCCATCCATCAGTCTGTGGATCCGATGATTAAAGGTTTTTACGAGTTGGTGATTTGTTGAGCCTCAAGGCAATTTGTCAGCCTTCAGCCAGCCTCGAAGGCCGCCAGTGTCCACCCCTGCCCCGCCATGCCCCTCCCTCAGCTATGACATGAGGACCAGCGGAGGAGGAACAACCTGTCTATGGCACAGCCTCGAGCCCAAGGCCCACAGGGGCGCTGGAGGCCGCCTGAGCGCTGGGTGGGTGACTCGCAAACAAAGGGCTCCATGGATGCGCCTCCGCGGCCCCAGCCTGGCCTCACACACAATGAAGGACCTTTCCAGGCTGCCCCCAGCCCACCCCTCCCTCAGCCAGAGGCACCAGAAAGGCAGCTGCGCTCGGTCTCAGCGCAGGCTCCCTCCTGCTCAGAGGGCCAGCAAGGAGGGGGGAGGAGAGAACAGAAAGGCAGGCGTCTCACTCATCCTTAGCCACCCCTCACTCTAACCCAAGCTTGTCAAACTCAAAGGCTAACACGGGCCAAATAAACGAGGCATGCGGCCCGCGGCCCGCGAGTTTGACATGCTTGCTCTAACCTCTCTTCCTTTGCTGTGCTGTTCCCCTGCTTGGCATACCCCTCCCCCCGGGGAATCAAGGGCCACCTCCTCCAGGAAGACCTGCCGGGTTACTCTAACCCTCACTGATTTCCTCTTTCTCCAAAGCCCGCTGCATGCCATTGGGTACGAATGTGTGGCTCAGAGTCCACATCTCCTTTCCTCTCCAGTCTCTCCTCCCTGCCACCACCGGTCTTTCTGGAACACAGATGTGACCTTGCCACTCCTTCCTATAGATCTGACCCTGACGCACAGCATTCAAAGCTGTGGTTTCACCCTTCCCGCCGGCTTCCTTTCCTGCTTCAGATCCAAGTACTAAGGCCTGACCAGGTGAACCGGCACCTGCCTTGCAAACATCATGGCACCTGAGCAGCCCTTCTGAGGCTAGACAGCTGGGACCCTGCCCTGATCCCTTCCCCACCCATTACACACACACACACACACATACACATACACATACACACATACATACACGCATGCACGCACGCACACATACACATGCGCACACATACACACACGCACATACACACATACATACACACACACATACACACATGCATACACATACACGCACACACATGCACACATACATACACGTGTGCGCACACACACACACTGTACACACACACACACATACACACACACACACACACACACACACGCGCGCGCGCGCGCCAAGCTGCCACCCGGAAGCCCACAGGTTTGCAGCCTTAGTGTTCCCTAGTACCATGGACAGCGAGGCAAGCTCAGGTGCTCCTAAAAGCCACAGGCACAGGCACGCATGTCCGGGGCCTGCGGGAAGTGCACGCAGCAGGCCTTGGTAGAACACCAGCTGCAGGCCCACCCCTGCCAGGAGCTGTGGAAATGCCAGAGGGAAAGACGCTGACTGTCGCTGCCCCCACGGCACTCAGAGTCTGCTTGGGAAACCGCTGCCCTGCCACCCATTTCTCACCCTCCTCCCTGTAGGCTGCCGGAGCCATGTTTACAGACCACAGGTCTGATCAGATCGCTCTGAAAAGCTCCAAGGCACCCCGCCCCTCGCTGCTTCAGGGTAAACTCCAAACCCTTTAGCCTGACATTCAAAACCTGCCCTGACCCAGGCGCATGCACTCCCCGGCCCTCCTGGCCCAGGGGCCCCCAACACTGCAGCCTCACTTGACTTCCACCCCCCGCAGACATCCTGGGGTGCTCGCCCACTCTTTGCCCCTCGCTTAAGGACTATTTCTCCTCTTCTTTTTATTTTATTTATTTATTTATTTATGACTTTTGATAAGAATGACACCTGATAATAATGGCGATATAGATGCCATCCTGAGGCCCTCAAATGGGAGATTTACATCTATTTAATTCCTTCTTCTTGACCCCGAATAGAGTTGAGCCATCAGTTGTGGTTTGTGTCACATATTGTCCAGTTTCTTGGGCAACATTACTTTTTTTTTTTAAATATATTTTATTGATTTTTTACAGAGAGGAAGGGAGAGGGATAGAGAGTTAGAAACATCGATGAGAGAGAAACATCGATCAGCTGCCTCCGGCACGCCCCCTACTGGGGATGTGCCCGCAACCCAGGTACATGCCCTTGACCGGAATCGAACCTGGGACCCTTCAGTCCGCAGGCCGACGCTCTATCCACTGAGCCAAACCGCTAGGGCATCTCCTCTTCTTTTTACAAAGAACTCCCACATCGCTTTCAAAACTCAAGTCAAACACTTCCTCTTCCCAGAAACGCCGAAGTTCATGGCCTTCTCCGTACTCCCTCGGGCTTCCTGCACACCTGTGTCCCTGGCACCGCTGAATTCTGGCTCACGGCGTCCCTGGTTCCGACAGGAGTCGCTGGGCGTGATGGGCCAGGGAGGAGGGGAGCGGCGGGGACCAGACGCCGGCTTTCCAGGAACCGTGGTGATGGCCCACAGTGCCAGTTACTCAGAGTGCGCTTCAGATTTCCTTGGAAACCTAAGAATAATGGCAAAGCTGTGCGTTTTGTGTCAGTTTTTCGCTCTGGAAACCTGTCTGCCTTGTCTCTGGGAAGAGAGATCGTGATTATGTGGACCATATGCCCGATAATTGCTGGACTATGACGAGCAACTACAACTAAAAACAGCCTCTGGTGGATCTAAGGCAGGCGTGAGGCTCCGCCCTGCTCCTTCCGCGTCCGGGATTCTCAGGAATCGGATTCCAGGATATGTTCCTGCCCCGGCCCGCCTGTCCCTGACGCAGGACTGTGCGTCTCTTAACCCCGTGTCCTTGGCACCGAGCACAATGGCTGGCACGCAGTAGGCTCTGTGAATATTGGGTGAGTGATTAAGAAACCAGAATGAGTCACGTGGGCTCCAGGTCAGGTTGCCTGGGTTCAAACCCTCACTCTCCCAGGTGCTAGCTGTGTCATTGCAGACAGATGTTTTCTCATCTGTAAAGTGGGCGTATCAATAGGCTCCATTCCATAGGGTTGCTATGACTCCTCAGTGGAACACTGTATATAAAGGGCCAGGCAGAGAGCCTGCCCAATAGTAAGTGCCCAATAAAGCGTCCTCATGATCATCATCACTGGGGGGGCTGAACTGAGTGTTTTATGCTTAAGCTCATTGGACTCAGAGAAGAGAGTGCACCCTGCAGTGAAATAATTCAAGACGACCGTTAGTTAATGTTTACTGAGCATTTTTTATGTGTGCGCCATGTATTAACTCGATTATACCCCGGGGACCATTCGATGGGATGGGTACTATGGTTACCCCCATCTTCTCTCCATAAGGACATTGAGGAGCTAAGTAACTTGCTTGAGATTACTTAGCCGATAAGTAGAGGAGCCAGGATTCAAACCAGAGCCGTTTGGCCCCCGCCTATTTCTTGACTTGTATGTGCACAGCTAACCTCCCGAGAGCTGGAGACTGAACTTGACTTTGAAGGACAAGCCACGAAACAGAGGCACCTGTGGTGGAAAGGACCAAGAACTTTTCCGTTCACACCCTTCCCACCAGCCAGCCAGGGACCCTCTCTCAAACCTCTGCCCCCCCCCCTCAGATTCTCTGACTCCCACCTTCTTCACCATACCTCCTCCATCTGGCTCCCTCTTCTCTCCATCTTTCCCCCCCCCCCCCCCCCCCCCAGATTCTCTGACTCCCATCTTCTTCACCAGACCTCCTCCATCCGGCTCCCTCTTCTCTCCATTTCCCCCTTTCCCACATCTAAGTATTTGCCTCCAGCCTCTCTTCCTGCCCTTACCAGCCCCGACCACTATGCTGCCTGGGAGCGCCCAGAGGGCGTGATGTTGGAGTGGGGCTTTGAGGATCCATAGTTAACCCGGCGAAGGGGGGAGGGGGGATCAAGGTTGACTGTCTTCTTACCCAAAGCTGCAATCTCCTTAGAAGCTCTATGCCTCGGTTTCCCCATCTATAGACATGAGAGTAATAAGAGTACCCATACCTCCCGGGGTTTCTGTAAAGACTACGTTTCTTAGTCTGCTCGGGCTCTCATAGCCAAATGCTATGGACTGGCTTTACTGGTCTAAACAAGAGAGTTATTTTCTCAGTTCTGGAGGCTGGACGTCTATTTAGGCATTTCTGGGAAGACAGGATAAAGGTCTGGACTTGGCTAAGTGAGAGGAGTAATCCCCAACCAGCCATGGATTACGTGAACAGTAAACAAGACCGCGGAGTCCCTGGAACGTGCTCTGTGAGCCCTGACACGCTGCCCGCGACCCACGGGGACGGCCATTTCTGTTGTTCTCTCCTGAAGAAGACAAACGGGGGGGGGGGGTGCTCTCACACTCGCACACGCACCCTTTCATCAGAGCCTTCTCCATCGGTGTTTGTAAAGGGGAGGGGCAGGCCCCATGGAGGTGCTGGCCGTCTGGACGTGGACGACATAAAGCCAGGGGAGAGCTGACACTGCAGGCGGCCACGGGAGGGGCGGTGTGAGGGGCAGGACCTGGGCTGGGACTCAGGAACCCCAGCTCTGCATCGACTGGAGGTGCCACCCTTGGCGCTTCCCCATGATCCTCTGGGAATTAATCCCCCCCCCCTTTTTATTTATTTATTTATTTATTTTTAAATATATTTTATTGATTTTTTACAGAGAAGAAGGGAGAGGGATAGAGAGTTAGAAACATCGATGAGAGAGGGACATCGATCAGCTGCCTCCTGCACACCCCCTCCTGGGGATGTGCCCGCAACCAAGGTACATGCCCTTGACCGGAATCGAACCTGGAACCCTTGAGTCCGCAGGCCGATGCTCTATCTGCTGAGCCAAACCGGTTAGGGCCCCCCCCCCTTTTTTAACATTTTGATATGGAGACTCTAAAAATTAACTTCGAGTGGATAGAATAATATAATGATCCCTTAGGTGCCCATCACTCAGCTTCTGCAAATATGACCTCCAGCCCTGCCTTATTTCCTACCCCCCCTCCCGCATCCTCCGTGAGCCGATCCCAGATTTCAGTTGCAATAAAGATAAGGACTTTTAAAAATATTTTTTTTATTGATTTCAGAGAGGAAGGGAGAGGGAGAGTGAGAGAGAAACATCAATGATGAGAATCATTGATCAGCTGCCTCCTGCACGCCCCCTACTGGGGATCGAGCCCACAGCCCTGGGCATATGCCCTGATCAGGAATCCAACTGTGACCTCCTAGTTCATAGGTCAACACACAACCCCTGAGCCATGCTGGCTGGGCAATAAGGACCTTTTTAAAAAACCGTAACTGCGGGACCATTATGACAGCTAAGAAACATTGACAATGGTTCTTTTATTAGAAGTATTCACTCAACGTTCAAATTTCCACTTGTCTCATAATTAGCATTTTTTTTTTTTTTTAGAATTTGTGTGAACCAGGACTCAAATCAAGTTCTGCACTGAATAGTTGACATGTCTTTTAAGCTTACCTATAAATTCCCTCTGCATTTCTCTTTTTTTCTTGCTTACACCGGATGGATTTTGCTCATGGGGTCAATGTGTTTGTCTGTAAAACAGGGGTAATCATTCCCTCGAAGAATTAACTGAGATAGTGTCTGCAAACGGCGCTGATCGCTGGAAGGCACCCACCAATGTCACACGTTAATATATATTGTGAGCCTTTCAATAGCCTGTTGCTTCTGCTCGTTGACGATATAGCCGAGGGTCAGAGAAGGTGAGTAACCTGCCCTGCTCACTCAGCTACTGGTAACAGAGGCAGGAACTGGCTGACAGAACTGAAACTTTGACGTCAGGCAGAGAGACCAGGTTCGAATCCCACAGCCCCTCTCTCATAGCCTCGGGTTTCTGCTCTTTGAGCTTCGTTTCTTCATTTGAGAAAAAACTGCCAGCAGGCCGCCCCGCATGAGGCTAAAATGAGATGCTAATGTGAGAAGAGCCCCTACGGGGTGCCTGGCACAGTCACACTGTTGCAGCCCAGCCTCCATCCTCGCTCGCGGCCCTGGCGGTGATCACCCTGGACCCTCCGGTGGCTGCCCAGCCCACCCTCCGGCCGGCAGACGGGTGGGCGGCCCTCAGAAGCTGAGCACGCTCTGTTCTCAGGGCAGCTTGTGGCCTCTGGGCTCCGGGAAACAATCAGCTATTCTTCCTCCTTCCCCCTCTGTTTTGCTGCTCATCCCTTGGGCCCTGGTTAACAGTCCTGCAGCCCAAATGCGTAGTTTCCAGGCATCGGCCTCAGCTCTAACAAGCCTAAGCCAGAGTTCATACCAGAGCTCACACCAATATTGCTTTGTTACTCAGCCTCAGTGTCGCTCACTCAGTAGCTAGGCCCTGCAAATCATGGTAAGAATAATAATAGCCCAAACTTACATAGAGCTTCCTTTGTGGCAGGCACAGCTCTAAGCACTGTGTATATTAGGCAGGTACTATTATTGTTCCCATTTTACAGGTGGGGAAACTGAGCACTGAGAGCTTGAGTAACTCACCCACAGTCACATGGCCCGTGAGTGGCAGAGCTAGGGTTTCACTAAAGGTCTGCCTGCAAAAAGACAGACATGACAGGGAGGATTTAAGTCCAGCTGTCGGCTGCTACATATGCTGAGCTTCGGGCTAGTTGCCTCGATATATTATCTCATTTAGTCCTCACAACAGCTTCTGAATATCAACCTTACTTGTCCACATTTGCATGTGAGGAAACTGAGGCTCAGAGAGGCTGACCTTGTGCCCAAGTGCACACAGCTGCGTCCGCTTGACCCCGAGATCATGCTCTTCCCAAGCTGAGAACATGGGTGCTCAGCACTGGCCTGCAGACGAGAAGGTGGTGGGCCCTGCAGGAGGGAGAGGACCACAGGCTGCAGGAACTCAGGAGGGGGGAGCTGTTTCCCAAAAGCTTCCTGGCCGAGGGGTCGTGTGCAGAGCTGGGCCTTGCATGGTAGCAAACCCACCCCTCACCTCCCAGCAGACGCCTGACTGGGCCCAGTCCACTGTCAGGACCTCCAGGCGGCGGGGCTGGCCCCTTCGCCAGTTTATAGCTGTGCAGACTGAGGCTCCCAGGGGACAGGTTGTCTGAAGCTCCACAGTGAGGCCCAGACCTCGGCGTTCATCCCTGAACCGTCCGGCAGTGAGGGGCTTGGAGGTGCTGGCTGCCCGGTTCATTGCAGTCATGAGACTGGCTACTGTCTGTCTCCCCCAACAGACTCAGTGCTCGGAGGGCAGGGCTGGTCTGTCTCGGTGACCTCTCGTCTGCCAGTTCTAAGCACAGCGTGGGGCACAGGGTGGGCACTCAAGAAACTTTAGTGAAGGGAGGGAATGAGGGAGAGAGGGAGGATGGAAGGAGGCTGGTGGAAGCAGGGGGGGAGGCA